>NW_008350318.1:317423-337809 GCF_000622305.1 Nannospalax galili | reverse complement strand
ATATATATATATTTCCTTAATTTGTCAACATTTCTTCTGTGATTTTCTGGAAAATATTTTCTAAGTCTTTGACCTGAGTTTCTTCCCTCTCCACAGTTGTAATTTACAGGTTTGTTCTTTTTATAGTGTCACAAGATTTCCTACATGTTCTGTTATTGGGTTATTTTTAGGTTTAACATATTTTTTGACTGAGTGATCTATTTCTTCCACCCTGTCTTGTAGATATGAAATTCTGTCTTACACTTGAACTAACTGGTAACAAAAGTTCTCAGAAAAAACCTACACCTTCAACCGAATCCCCTACAAAGCTGCCTAACTGATTCTGAAGAGTTTAATTAACACTTATTTCAAGTCACTTTTAGCCCCCTGAATAGCCACTCCTTGCCCACCTCTGTGTCTGACTTAATAGTTTGTGACTAGAAGATTAAAAATCGTTCGGATGTATCAACTTAACAGAACCCCTAGCTTCCACCACCCACAAGACTGAGTGTCATCAGATTGCTTCTGAAGCTAACAGCATCTGAGATTTCTCTTTTGCTATAACTACCTACTTAATGTTTCCACCAATGTATTTGAAGTGTCTTGATTTATGACTTTTCCTTGTTCTGTTACTATAAAAACTTCACGAAAGTGTCACTGTGTTGGAACATGGAATTTGGCATAACCTGAATCTGTGTTCCTGAGTCATTGTCACTTAGAGTTGACTCCAGAATGAACGAACTCTGACCCTCTTTGAGGTGAAAGTTGTGATTTTTGTGTTGATAGCTATGGCGCTACAAGATAGGACACAAAAAGTGATCTGCTTTTCATCAGAGGAGTCATCTGGATGGAAGCAGGTATGGCATGACGCATCGAGTCCAAGTCATCTGGTGTTGTGTCCTCAGGTGGATTGGGGTGAGCTCTTTCCCACTACATCTAAGGCTCTTTTGGACCTTCCTGGGATTGGTTGACAGTCCATCTGTTTATTCTGAGTTTGTTGTTTAAGGATCTTATTTGGTAGATACCTTTTTGATTTTTGTTTGCTTTCAAAGTGTGTGTTTTAAGGTATCTATTTTGTTTATTTGCTTTGAAAGCATTTTGTTTTCAACATTCACTTTGATATTTGGTTATTTTCAGACCTCTGAAGGAATGTTGAAGTTTGGCTGCTTGTTAAAACTTGTTAGCAACCTTTTTCCTTTTTCTTTGGACACTTTCCCATATCTTATCTAAGTTAAACAGTCTTGTAATGATGAACACAAAAAGTGACAGTATGAGTTATAGACAGGAGTCTTGCTCCTCACACTACCAACATTTCGGGCTCCTGCTGAGATCCGTTTTGAAGCACTGTTGATATGAGTCCCTCTGTGTTTCTTGGCTGATCCACTCTGCTGAGGCCAGTTTGCATGTTGCTTTAGACTTCTTTGTTTCTGTTTTTCTGACCAGGAATCCACTTAAAAATCCCCTAGACTCATTCATTCTTTGTTCCTGGGTCAGATGGAATAGTACATGGCTTTTCCAGGGCGCACGACAAGAGTTGATTCCCCTAGATGGCCTAAGCCAATCTCTTGCCTCTGAGAGAGCAGCCTGAGACACAATGAGAGATTTGCTTTGCAAAGCAACACACTCTGGATCCAAAGCAACTCCATAGGAATAATTGCTTATATGCTTTCTTTATTCTTAACAAAGTCTTCAAAGTACTGTTTCTTTGCTGTCCTGCCTGTCTCCTATGCTTTATGTAATCTTGATAGCTTAGACAAGTAGGAACTCTTGCCAGCTTCTTCACCATATTAGAAAAACATTTTAATCAGCAAAGGGTATCTCCTCATTGTAAATCCAAAGGTGGAAAAAGTTAGCTAGACACAGGAAAGAAGGAAAGAAAGCAGTTCAGTTTTAGAGAGGGGAAGGATTGTTTCTGAAATTAATTGCTTCTAGTTTGGGGTGAGACTTGTGTGTGTGTGTGTGTGTGTGTGTGTGTGTGTGTGTGTATGTGTGTGTGACTGACACAAAGCCCTAAGTGGGTTACCTGAGTTGTTCAGAATTGAGTTTTAGCAGGTGAAATTCTGTACCCTTTTTGTGCCAGGAAGTCAAGCAAAGCAACAGTATGAGTTATAGACTGAGAAAGGGAGGGTCCTGGAAGAGGGTAAGGAGGTTGCAAGTTAAGAGGTGGGGGCTATCCTAGAACCGTTGAGGGAGGGATTGTCCAGGTTAGCTGTTGGGACAGTCCAGTGAGAGGGGGCTATCCAAGTAAAGGCAAAACTAGGAAGAATTTAGTAGGATAGTGAAATATATGTCTTTAAGATCAATTGCAGTGAGACAATTACGCAAGGACAGAGCTGAGGTTAGAGTTAGGATTAGGGAACAAAGGCACAATAAACCAGACAGTTACATTAGTATCTCTAAGGTCTCATGCTATGTGATATAAGTCTTCTGATTTTTAAACAGCTGGGACAGAGTATTATAGAGAGAGTTAGCTGGCCTAACTCAAGAAATTTATTAGTAGCTGGTTGGAAGCCCTGCAGAAATCAGGCAAGGGGGAGGAGCTAGATTAGGAAGAAGAGTTGGATTTTTTTTATTTTAAAAAATAGTTTATTATTTTTGTTTTATATGTATGCATGGATTGCCTGCATGTAGGTAAGTGCACCCATGTCGTACAATGCCCACGGAAGACAGAGAGGCTGTTGGATCCCCTGGAACTGAAGTTACAGACAGTTGTTAGCTGCTACATGGGTGCTGGAATTCAAACCCGGATCTTCTGCAAGAACAACCAGTGTTCTTAACCACTGAGCCATCTCCCCAGCCCCGGGAGATGGATCTTTTAGAGTGACCTCAACCAGGGGACAGCAAATAGCTACTGAAGGGTGTTCAGTGTCCCAGACTATAGGAATAACATGAGTTGTTAAAGGAGGCATCAATAAGGGAGCCACAGAGGACATTCCTAGGGCAAGGAGGAGCAGAATACTTACTTGGGTTGCAGGTAGATGGACGGAAATAGTGGCTTGAAGTTTAGATAGAATGTTTTGCCCAAGGAGTGAAACAAGGCAGAAAGAATAATTAGGAATTAGTGGCTAAAAGTTAGGGTGTCTAAAACATAGAAAAGAGGCTGAGTTTTTAGGGGCTTGGAAATACTGCCATCAATTCACATAGTAGAGATGGAAGAGGGGTCTGAAGACCAAATGGGCAGCTCTAGAGTCTAAAATGAGAGAAACAGGCCTACCTGCAATTGTGGTTCCTACCCCAGGCTCAGTGATAGTCATTGTGATGGTCATCAGAGTTGAGCTCTCTGAACCTGGGCACCTTAAGTTGAAGAAGAAAAGAAATGTACTCATGTATTGAATGTCACATTTGTGTGTGTATGATAGTGTTTGTATCATTTTACAGATGATTTTATAAGATATGGTGCTCACCTTATAATGGTTTTATGAATGCTTACTAAAAATTGTGCTAAAAGAAGAATCACAACTAAATGGTGAAAACCAAGGACTTCAAAATTATCTTGAGAAATGAACACCACGGTTATCTAGTTCATCTGTTTGCACCTACCGTCCTTGCTAAGGTGCCTGCAATAAATTCTGTTTAAAGAATGTCCTAACCCCTAAATATCTTCCTCTGAAAATATGCCTGAGGTGCCCTCAGATCTTAGGGCACCTATACATTTGTGCTGGTAGTCATGTAGGCTGTAACTTAACCCACCCATGATGTAACAAAGCATGATGTGGGGAAGCCAATGCAAACTGTGAAGGAACTAAACTTGGTCCTCAAGTTTTTTAGGAGGAAACTCTGCTTGAGTCCACTGGTGGGAATAAACTTTCCTGATTTCTTGGTGTGAGTCTCTTGGTACCATTTTTGTGCATGGTTAATCTTGTGATGCAGTTTCCAGTAACAAAATATGATATTGATTGTCCTCAGAAATACAGTTTGGTCTGAACAATAGTAGTGGATTGGGCTGACAGTCCGAGGAGAGGCACCTGACTCAGCACTGGGATTTTACCTGGTCTGTAGACCAATAGATGTCCTGAAGACTTGGGAGATTCTCTAGACAAGAACAGAGACTGGTGTTGTGAACAGGGAGGCAGCCACAAAGGTGTGGGGAAGAAAAGCATCAAGGGACAATCTCTATCCAACCTCTATTCAAGTCACTTGGTACCAATATGAAAAGTCTCCAATATAATAGAAACCACAGACAAAGATCATTCCTTGAGGCCACAATATTTAAGACCAGAGCAAGTGTGGCAGGGCCCAAAGGGAGAATGGAATGTCAGACAACCTAGAAAAATAAGGAAGCCTGTTTAGGCATTTGGGAAGGAAGAAGGAGAAGGAAGGACTGTCTTGCACTGTTTGTAGCAAACTGAGGAATCTAGAGGATGTGAGAGAAGTGTGGAGGAAAGCTACCTTCGGTGTCTTCATTGGTCTGACATCTCTAAGTTTCTAGGACTTTGACATTCTCCTTGAGTCAGGACAGCTAGGGAGTTTGCTTTACAAATGCAGAGAGACTGTTTACCTCTCTTTAGAGCACCAGAGAGCTTAGAATCTACTATGAGGGCATTCAGGAGATAAGGAGATGGAGAGCTGGCTTGCTTCTAGGATTTAGTATTTCTTTAAGTCCAGAAGCATCCAGAGAGCCTGTCACAGACTTACAGACATGTTCCTGATGGGATGCTTGCTAGTATCCGTAAGATTTCAGAAATACGTGATCTGATTAACCCTTAGCTACACTGACACTAGTAGCCGTACAGACCCCTGAGCAAGAGGGATATTATAGCAACAAAGATGGATCAAGTGAAATTCCAGGTGACTTGACAGTAGTCTGCTATTCAGTATCTCATCAGGAAATTGAAAACACATCGTAACTTGAACTGGGAAAAATATAACACTAACAACAGAAAATTAAAAAAAGGATTGATTAAAAGTATATAACAGACAGGTATGGTGGTACACATCTTTAATTCCAGCATTCAGGAAACAAAGACAGGAGGATTCCTGTGAGATTTAGGCTAGCCTGAGATGGTTTACAGAGTAAGTTTCAGGCCAGCTGGGGCTACATCGTGAAAACTTTGTCTCAAAAATCGAGTATGTAAAGAATCCTGGGCCCACAACTGTCCCTAAGTCTGCTGGCCACAGTGGCAGTTACCCTGGATGCACCACAGCCATGCCCCAGACACTGCATCTATTCCCCAGGAAGCGCAGCCTCAAACACCTACCCACAGATCGCATCAGTTGTCTCAGTGAACTTCAGAAAAGCATGGGTCAGGGGATGTAGAAAAGGGAAGAGCCTGAGCTGAGAAAAGCACCACAGACCACAGAAGGAGCAGCATCACCACAGGAAGGGACTAAAAGATCTGAGGTTAGGAAGCCTGAACTGCTATCCGCCTACCCCTGCCCCCAAGCACATACACATCTAGCGCTGCCCACACAAGAGTACTGAAGTAAGTGAGATGCCCATGTCCCTTCAGAACCTGAACCACAGGCTCTGGGGGTGGAAGGTTTACTCTCTTAAGGACATGAGGGTGGATTGTGTGTAGCCTAAGGACCTACAGTCCAGACCAGGAAATGGTGGCAGGAAGTTTAAGTTTATAAATATTTCTCATCTGCAAGGTCATGCAGGCCAGAATTGACTAATCTGCTAAGGGTAATGTCCTTCTCTGGACCAGTGGAAACAAATCATAACCCTAGGGGGTAAGGAATTCCATTATCTCATGAGGGAAGAATTCAACACTTACTAGTTCAGGTTATCATCTTTTTTTTTTTTTTTTTTGGCTTCTGTTTTGTTGTTGATGATGTGGTTTTATCTTATTTTCTGTCTGTCTCTTTCAGTGTTTCTAGTGTTATTCTGACGAGTCTACCTTTATAGATGACTTGACATTTTTTTTGTTTGTTTTTGTGCCTGTCTCCTTGCAGCCCCCAGCTGCCCTAGAACTCACCATGTAGACCAGGCTGGCCTTGATGTCACAGAGATCTGACTGCCTCTACCTCCTGAGTGCTGGGATTAAAGGCATGCACCACCATGCCAGATTTGATTTTTTTTTAAACTCCCTGTTTTAATGCTTTATAATATGTCATGGGGAGCTTCTTTCAGGTTCTGCCTATATGGAGTTCTGTAGGACTCTTGTACCTGGATGGGCATCTCTTTTGCTAGGCTTGGGATATTTTCTTCTATGATTTCTTGTTTTTCATTTTATTTATTTATTTTTGTTTTTGTGACTATCATACATGAGTATGATATTTGGCTTATTCTTGTCCTTCCCAGTCCCTTTCCAACTCCTCCTATGTTCCCCCTGTGGTGTTTCTGTGTCAACATTATAGTCACCTGAACAAAAAGCCAACTCTTCAATTTAGTTTTAAGAGTAGGACTGAACTTGGAGGATACTTGTTCCCCTAGATATATTTTGGAACCCTCTGACTCCTAGAACTGTGCTGATAGACCTGTCTCTGGAACTCTGTTTCTGGAACTCTGTTCTTGAGCCTGTCCCCATCCATGATTTTATTAAGTTTATTTCTTTAACTTCAGCTGAGGAAGTACCAACTTGGCTCCACCCTAATCTTAACAGACCATCGGGCCTTTTCATCCCCAGTTCTAGATTCATCCGAGGTCAGTGTTCTTTCCCAATCTTCACTGTGCGCAGTGGAGATGGGTGCTCCACTTTTAACCTTGGATAGGGTCTAGTGAACCTTGTTTATACAAGGGAACCTCCTATTTTATTTCTAAGTGCCATGTATGCATGCTGGGAATCGAACCCTGGTCCCGCTGCAAAAGCAACCAGTGCTTTTAACTGCTGAGCCATCTCTGTAACTCCTGCTTTAACTTGTGTTTTTCTTTTCAGTTTTTTTTTTTTTTTTTTTTTTTTTTTTTTTTTTTCCTGAGACAGAGTCTCCCTGTAGCCCTACTTGGCCTGCCACGCTCTGTGTAGACCAGGCTGAACTCAGTCTCACAGAGATTCACCTGCCTCTGCCTCCTGAGTGCTGGGACTAAAGGCATGAGCCACGACACCTGACCAGCAAAGCAAATTTAATAAGACATCAAAAAGATTATCATAACACATCATAATAACTAAGCAAGTTTTATCCCTAGGATGCAAATTAGGTTTAACAAATACAGTTTAATCATTATAATACATCACATTAACAGATTGAAATATATGATAAAATGATAATTTCAATTGGTGCAGACAAAGGAGCCAAGCAGAACACCATCCTTTCTTTATAAGACTCTCAACAGCTTGGGAGCAGAAGGCCCTTTCCCCTACTCAGTAAGGGCCATTTACAAAACAAAAACCTGCAACGCAGCTTATATCACAATCTCGGAAGGAAGGAATGAATGTTCCTCCTGTAACTTCCAGAAGGCAACACACTGGTTCTCTCCCTTTTCCATTCAACTTAATATAGTGCTACTATTTTGAGTCTTAAATATCTCCCAAAGGCCAGCCTTGAGAGATACTCGAGGTACTCTTGAGACTTGAAGGAACCTTTAGGAGGGGACTAATGGAAGAAAAGTAGGTCACTGGGAGGATGCCCTTGAAGGGGACATTGTGGTCCTAACCTTTCCCCTATCTCTTTGCTTCCTGGTCACTGTGGTATTAGATATTTCAATAAATCCATCCCTCCCTAGTCCATTATGCTGTGTGAGATTCACATATGAAGACCAGGATCTATCCATGCTATTGTGATACATTAAGAAATATTTGTATGTGATCTTCATCCCCAGTTCCCAGTACAGAGCTCTTAAAACCTTTTATGTCTTTCCTGATGGTGATGATGGAAGCAGCTTTTATATAATATTTTGTCTTTATAGGTTCTGACAAAGAACATTGCAAGTCCTTGGAATTTTCTGAATGATAGGAAAGAAGTATTTTTTTGTTGTTCATAAAAAGTTCCAGCCCTGAGTTTTTGTATGACTCTTCATGGTCCATGAATAGCTTTCAGAAGGGAGCTGGTGTCCAAAGGAATCAACAGTGTATTAAAGGAGTGGAACTTTCAGGCTCATCCCCCAAGCTCTCAGAGGGAAGAGCTGAAGATTGAACAAATCATCAGTGGTCAATGAGTTAATCAACCATCTTAAAAGATCTTCAATTTGGGGGGGGTCTTTTTGAGACAGGGTCTCCCTGTAGCCCCAGCTAACCTAGAACTCACTGTGTAGACCAGGCTGGCCTTGAACTCACAGAGATCTGCCTGCCTCTGCATCCCAAGTGCTGGGATTAAAGGCATGTGCCACCAAGCCCGGTGTTCAATTGTTTTTTTAAAGCCATAAATTGGGCTGGGACAGAACACAGTGGGAAAGTGCTTGCCTGGCAAATGTAAGGCCCTGAGTTCAATCTCCAATAGCAAAACAAAACAAGGGACGATGAAACAAAACTAGAACACTGAATTCAGAGGGCTCTGGGATGGTGAATGCATCTCCTTATAAGAGGCTAATGCTCCCATCTCCACAGTGACAAAATCCCTGTGTAGGGAATATTTCCAGATCTCTTCATCTATATCCTTTATACTATAGACTAGTAAAATAAGTTGAATCTTTTTCTCGGTTCTATGAGTTATGCTAGCAAGATAATGAAGGCAAGGAGAGGGTCCTGGGCAGCTTCCATTTAGTTTGTTGGTCAGAAGCTAGAGGCTGTGCTTGTCTGCGTCATTAGTGTCAGGAATCGCGTTGCATCATTGAGCATTGGTTAGTTGCTGTCCACAGAGTGGGATGAAAAGCCTCACACATTTGGTGTCAGAAGACGTGTGATTAATCCTGGTACATAGACCCTGATGACATGATTTCTCAATCATGTCTCTAGCTAATTCTTCTCCATAAATGTCTCTAGCACAGCTGTGTTGATTTTGGGGTGCTTTGGATTTTTACTTTTCTGTCCTCTCTGCCCCCAAGCTGTTATAGCGTAGAGTCTCAGTCTGAGTTCTGTTGCCATTCTTCCCAGTTTAGCAACCCTCCCTGGGTGTCAGTTGGACAGATCAGATCCATATTTAGAGCAGGGCGGCACGATGAGTCTGGTTAACACAAGCTGGAAAGTGAGATGCATTGACTAGATTATTTAAACTTTTCAATATTTGCATCTTGTTTCTTCAAAATCAAAAACTGAGCTGGGCATGGTGGTGCACGCCTTTATAAAGTATCAGCTCTCAGGAGGCAGAGGCAGGTGGATCATCTCTATGAGTCTGAGGCCAGCCTGGTCTACATAGTGAGTTCCAGCCTGGCTGGGGCTACAAGGAGACACTGTTTTAAACAAAACAAACCAAAATTTCACCACCACCAATATTTAAGACTGGCACACTCTCCTTGGACAAAATCTTTAGTCAGGCTCCTGAGCCTTTTCTGCCTGGACCTAACCTCTCTGCCCTTGTAGAATCCACCTCGAACAACAATCTTGGTAAATCGGTTCATGAAAATTTCTGCTCTTGGTGTCTGAACACCTGAGATGGTTTATCACCTGTTAAAACAACCCCAACAAGTCGGTTTAACCAGAAAGCCCCTATTGCTGATGTTTGCTTCTATTTATTTTCTGTCCTCTGACCCTTACTTACTCCATGGTTATAAATCCTCACCAGTTCTTGTTAGAGTCCACCATCCCCCTTCTGTGAGATCCTGTATCTATCTCGATGGCTCGTTTCTAACAGTCTGCTTTGCTGTCTTTAGTAGTGTTGGAAATTTTGCCTCAGTTTTCAGATTCTTGGTACAGGATTTCTTTCAGCAACATCAACATGCAGCTTGCCTGGCTGAGGGACCTGGGAATCTCCTCCCTGCCCCAAATCTCTAGGAAACATCTCTTCTATTGTTTCCAAGCCTGCAAGATGTCAGTCTATGTTTGAAACTTGAATTCTGTTGGTTTCAGCGGGGTTTTTTTTTGTTTTGTTTTATTTTGTTTTGTTTCTTTTTTTTTTTTTTTTTTTTTTTTTTTTTTTTTTTTAAAAAAAAAAAAAAAAAAAAAAAACAGCTGTCCTGGAACTCACTATGTAGACCAGGCTGGCCTTGAACTCACAGAGATCTGCCCCCCTCTGCCTGCCTCCCGAGTGCTGGGATTAAAGGCTTGTGCCACCTCGCCCGGCCCAGCTTTTTTTTTTTAACTTGTTTTTGTTTTTTTTTTTTACTTTTTGAGACAGGGTCTCTGTGTAGCCACAGCTGACCTGGATTGCCATGAAGACCAAGCTGGCCTTGAATTCACAGAGATCTGCCTGCCTCTGCCTCTCAAGTGTTGAGACTAAAGCTGTGCGCCACAACACCTGACTGGTTTCAGTTTTTTGTTTTTTGTTTTTTTTGGGCGGGGGGTTACATCTTATTTTATTTCTTTACAAATTAAAGATGCATTGAAAAATAAACCAACGAGAAATGAAAGGTCCAGGGGCATCCCGGGCTTTTCAGTGTTTTTAAGTACAGGTAAAAATTGAATTATTTGGGCTAGGAATATAAAGAGCAGTTGTAGATGCTTGCCTAGCATGTGTGAAGAACTTTCTCATTCTGCTATTTCTCTCCTTTATTTTTCCTTGTGTGTCAGAATTCCGCAATAGATAAATTGTCTGGTGGTGTCAATACTTGCTCTTTGTGTCTCAGAAAACGGTGAAGACATGGGGTAAGTGGCTATGATTCCTAAGACGCGGTTTCAAAATGGCGCCATCTTCTGGAAGTAGTGTGCATTACTGGCTTTTATTATCAGGCACAGCAGGAGTAAGACCAGGCTAGACATATTCTTAGAAATTTCTGGAAAACTAAATACAGACATGAAACTACTGATAGTTGCATCATAAGAGAGCTGGGAAGAAGGAAATTGTGGCCCTCTTGGTTTTTCCTTTCTTTGTGACCCTGAACCTGCCCTTCACTCCCGCCCCTCAGAAGGAAATTTCATTCTCTGGACAGTTTAGTTCCTACAGCCAATGAGTCTAGTCTAGCAATTATCTTTTCAGTACAAGACCATGCAATAGACCTTACCCAGTGTTTGCACTGTGGCCATTCATGTAGCTGTAGGGATATAAGCATCTTTATATCAGGCCAAAATGCTCTGGCCCAGGCTGCCTCACAGTGGATTTGGAGGGAGTGTGGGTGTTTCTCTCTAGGCTTCCACCTTTCTATCTATGTGGAATCTTTCTAAACAGCTCTTAAGACATATCTAGATTTTAAGTTGCCCCCGTTCACAGACAGAGCACTTTCAGATAAACTGGGCCCACTAAGGAAAAGGTCCCGATTACTGAGAAAATTTTAGCCTTTTCCCCCCTTTCCAAACAAACCTGTTACGATTATGTACTTGGGTGACTTGCACATTGGAAGAAAAGAAATAATCAGACCGTGGGGGATTACTGGACACTGACTCTGAACCTACACTGATACCAGGAGACTCAAAACAATTCTGTGTTCCATTCATTAGAGTACGGGTTCACAGATAATGTCTCTCACAGGAAGTCCACTGGGTTCCTTATCCCATGCTGAGGGTACTCCCCCAGGGTCAGAATGTGTAATAGGAATAGACACACCCATCAGCTGGCACAATCTGATTCCTGATCCATGAAGAGAGCTACTGTACAGGAAAGACCAAGGAGAAGCCATTGGAACTGCCCTTACCCAGGGAATAAATCAAGAGACACATTGCAATGTGGGAGGGACTACGGATGTTGATACCAACACCAAGGACTTGAAATAAATAAGGGTGTTGATTTCCAGTAAATTCTTGTCCAACACACCTCTTTAGCCTGTGGAGAATGGAGATGTGAAGAATGAAAATGGATCACTTTGAACTTAATGTGTCTCCCTCCTATCACAGATGTGCTTCAATTGTTTGACCTGTATTCTGGTACCTAGGGTGCATCTATTGATCTAGAAAATGCCTTTATCTAACTACCTACTGAACAGACCACCAGGAATAGAATGCCTTCAGCTGGCAAGATCAAGTGTATAATTCTGTTACTCACCTAAAGAGCATGCCAGCTTTCAGGTCCTGTGTCACAATTTACCACAAAGACATTAATCACCTTTCTGCTCTGCAAGACATCACACTGGACTAGTTAATATATTAATGATACTGGATCTAGTGACTGGACCTTTTGAGCTAGAAGCAGTAGCTGCTCTCAATGTATTTATGAGGCATTTGCATGGTAGGGAGTGGAACATGAAGGTGACGTAACTCCAGGTGTCTTCTTCATCCTCCTCAGTGACATTTCTAGGTATCTACTAATGTGGGGAGTATCAAGACATTTCTTTAAAGGTGAGAACAAGTCACTGTATCTGATCCCTCTTTAAAAACATAAAAAGTACCTATTTTAGTTGGTATGGCAGTACATACCCATAAAAGCCAGCACGAGGGAGGCTGAGGCAGGAGGAGAAAGGAATCGTGAATTTAAGGTCCTGAGCTACATAAGAGACCTATCTCAAAATATCTCATAAAGAAGAGGTGGAAGGAAGAAGAAGAGGAAGAAGAGGAAGAAGAAGAGGAGGAGGAAGATGGAGGAGGAGAGGAGGAGGAAGAGTAAGAAGGGAGGGTGGGAAGTAGGAGGAAGAGGAAGAGGAAGAAGAGGAGATGGTGAGGAGGAGGCACACGGACGGATGGGAAGGAGAAGGAAGAGGAGGAGGGATGGGGGAGAAGAAGAGAGGAGGAAGAAAAGGAGGCAGAGGACTTGAACTTGTGATCCTCCTGCCTCAGCTTCCCAAATGCCTGTATTACAGGTGTACATCACCACAACGGATTCATTAGTTTCTGGCTAATAAAATACTCTGGAAATGATATTGAAATTCTAAGCATGCATTTGAAGGGCTATGCCCTTCATTTATTATCTTTTCTTCTAATGGCTAAAATGTGGACATCGTGGTGAACCAAACCAGGGTCAGGCAACCAATGTCAGTGATGAATGGAAACCCTTGACAGTGTGAATTTACTGTGTGTGTGAGAGAGAGAGAGTGCGCCTCTGCACACATTCTAAGAGATTTTTCCCCATTTGGGGGAAGTATCTTAGAATCAGTAATTTGCAGTAAATTGTCTGCTTTATTTTTGTTTTATTGTTGATACTAAAATTATATTTTGTAGCAGAAAGCATATGAGAATCAATGAATGAAGTGAATAGCTGTCTTTTTTAACATACAATGATTTTGTTACAGTTGCGTCACTAAATCATTTGCTAAATGATGGAGATGTGTGACAGAAAATAATAGTCAGTGGGCACACGAGGCAGAGAATGATATTCTTGCTTCCTTTTGTACTGTTAAAGAAAGAGCTTAGATTGTTGTTTATACATTATATATTTTAAAACATAAACATTTATGGGCTGGAGATGGCTCAGTGGTTAAGAACAATGGCTGCTCTTGCAGAGGACTTGGGTTTGATACCCAGCACCCACATGGTGGTTAGCAATAATCTGCAACTCCAGGTCCAGGGGATCTAATGCCTCCTTATGGTCTCCATGGGCATCTCACGACATGGTGCACTTACACACATGTAGGCAATACTCTCATTCACAAAAAAATATTAAAAATATTTTTAAAAATTAAAAAACAAAAACATTTAATTTTTAGATTGCTCTTTGAAGAATTTAAGAACCAAAGAATGGGAAAGAATGTCGTAAAATGCTGCCATTCTTGACATGCCTGTCCCACCTATGGTCCCCACAGCAGCTGTGGACAGTGGCATAAGACTGGGTCCTCCAACTTCCCATCATGGATGGAGGAGGTGCCTGTGAGGCCCCATCCCTTCCTGAGGAGCTGTTAAAAGCTGGAGGAGAGGGTGTCATTTTTCTCTAAAGATGCAGTCACTGGGAGACTAGGTGGGACAAAGAAGGGATTCAGAAAGAAAAGGCAACATCAGAGGGAAATGGAGAGGAGTAAATAGAATCACAATGCATTATATAAATGTATGAAACTATCACAAGAGGAAGGGTTTATTTCACAGTTTGAGGGCACAGTCCCTCACGGTGGAGATGTGTGTGCAAGAGTGTCTGCCTGGTGATGGCAAAAGTTGTGGTGCCTGGTCACATTTCACCCACAGTCAAGAAGCAGACAGAGATGAATGCTGGTGCTCAGGTCACTTTCTCCCTCCTCCTCCTGTTTCTCCTCTTCCATCACCACCACTTCCTCTACCTCTTCTTCTTACTCGTCTTCTGCAAGAGCAGTGTGTGCTCTTAACCACTGAACCATCTTTCCAGCCCCCACTTTCTCCTTCTTATTTAGTGCAGAACACCAGCCCACAGGGTGATGCTGTACACATTCATGGTGGGTGTTCCCTCCTCAATCAAACATCTTTGCAAATAACTCTTACAGGCTAATCCATGAACAATCTATTCTCATAGATCAGGACCTTCAAGGCATCCAAACATGTTAGAGCAGACTGCTGGGAAAGGTCTTGTTTGAAGATAATTTCACTATAAAAGAGTCTAAGCTGGGAGGTCTTAAGGCATCCAAACATGTTAGAGCACACTGCTGGGAAAGGTCTTGTTTGAAGATAATTTCACTATAAAAGAGTCTAAGCTGGGAGGTCTTAATCCCAGCACTTGGGAGTCAGAGGCAGGTGGATCTCTGGGAGATCCAGGCCAGCCTGGTCTACATAGAAAGCTCCAGACCAACTGGGGCTACAGAGAATGTTGTTTCAACCCCTTCCCCCAAATTCTAAAATAATTAGGCAAATACATTATATAGCTTGTGAGAGATGACAAAAATTGATGGAAAAATTATATAACTAGAAGGAGAATGGATGCATGGACGGTAGGGTAAATGTGCACAGAAGGCAGAGTTGCCCTCACAACTGCTGATTTACATGAGCATTAGAACTGAAAGCCAAGTTACTTGTATTAACTCCAAGGTGATTGAGTGACGCTGTGAATTTTTATAATTAGGCGTCTTCTAAAGGGCCACAAGTCATCCAGAACATCAGCTGTCCTGCCTCCTTTTGGGCAAAAGTAAAAATACTCAGCAAAAGAAAGCATCTTTCATTGTTAACTAGGTTAGGTGGAAACTATATAGTTCAGGGATAGGGTACAGTATGCGTAAGACCCTGGATTCAATCTCCAATGACACCCTCTTGTACATTTGTGAGCACACACACACATACATACACACACACACACACACACACACACACACACACACACACACACGATGAGAACTCTCAACTGAAGTCAACTAAGTTTGCTTTTAAAAATCACGAAACACTTCAGGAAACAAGCCAAAATGTCAACATATGAAGGAAATACAAAGTGCAGTTTTGGTCACCAAAGATTTTAGGTATTTAAATAATCATAGGTGTTATAAATAATGATGTTGAAGTTATTTTAAGGATTAAAAGAATAAAAAAATTCATTTTATAGCAGACCATGAAACGTCAATCAGGAGGTTTGAAAATATGTAACTTCTAATAAATGAAAACAATAATCAGGGGGTGGAGAGATGGCTCAGTGGTTAAGAGCACTGGCTGCTCTTGCAGAGGGACTGGATTCAATTCCCAGCACTCACATACATGGCAGCTAACAATTGTTTATAACTCCAGTTCCGGGAGGTCTGACACCCTCTTCTGATCTCTGTAGGCACTGTATCACATGGTTACACACACGTAGGCAATATAGTCATACAAATAAAGTAAAAATAATAATTAGAAACTCATCGGGGTGGTGGCACATATCTGTAATTATAGCACTCAGGAAACTGAGGCAGGAGGATTGTAAGTTCGTGGCAATCCTTAAACATATTTGGTGTGTTTCTTAGGAATTTGGCAGAGGTGAATTACACATCTATAGCATGAGAGGATTAGGCAGAATTTGATGGGTCTTAAAGCTGGATTTCATTTACTACTGCCTTGTGTCAAAGCCCCCCAAATTGCAGTCTTTGCTTTAGAGATAACGTCCTATAAGATTTGTCCTCATGGTCCCCTGGTTAAGGAAAAATATTGACCTAGGTTGTATGTGAGATTGTTTGGAAGCTCTTCTGGTTGAGGAGCTTGGAGACATCAAAATCCAAGTTGGCCTTTTTTTCTTCTCCTTTTTAAAGAAATTTTTTAAAATTGAAGTTTTGCAAATTTCATACACTATTTAAACCCCCTCCCCATTCTGTACCTTCTTATAACCGTTCCCTACCTGATTTAGTATGCTTTGTTATATATATTAAGGCCTATCAAGTCAAGTTTGTGTCCCCAAATGTCCTTCGCTGTGCATCCGTCCACTGGAGCCTGGTTAGCCAGTCTAGTGTCACATTCTTAAAGAATATCTCTCCAGCAGGTATTGGTTGCCAATAGTTCCTCTGCCAAGGTTGGGGCTTCTTCCCGCTTTCCCCACTTCCCTGCTGGCATTTTGTCTGGCTTGGGATTATGCGGGTCTTGTGCATACAGTGACCATTGCTGTGAGTTCAAATGAGTCATTTCCCAGCAGTCCGGAAAACTGTTTCCTTACAGTCATCCACCATGTCTGGCTCTTACAACCTTTCCTCTGCCTCTCCCGAAACAGTCCCTGAGCCTTGAGTGGCAGAGGTTTGGTATAGGTGTCCTGTTCAGGAAGAGGCACTCTAAAGTCTCTTCTCTGCATTTTACAGTTGTGCCTTTCTGGGTTAATCACCATCTGTTGCATGAGAAAGCTTCTCTGGTGAAAGTTGACGGATGCATTAATACTTTTTTTCTGCCCCCTGCTCTGCTATGTTCCCTGAGCCTATGCCTCCTTAGTTTTAGAGGCTGCATTGTAGATGTGTCAGTCAAGGGTGGGCACCTCATAGACACTTATTCTCTGCATTTTACCACTTGTTGAACTTTATAACAGTCTCCACCTGTTGCAAAAAGAAGCTTCTTTGATGATAGGTGAGGAGCACCTGTCTGTAAATACAAGCGTACATATTTAGAATACAGTAAGAAATTACGGTGGTCCAGGGATGTTCCAAGTTAGAGTCTTAATGAATATCAAAAACTGTTTTTACTTCAAGTTTAAAAGTATTTTTCATTAAAATGTAGAATTTAACATCCACAATAATAAGGATATGATAAATCTTCCTAATTGGATGTTAGCTGAAAGCGCTAAAGAAAATGATGTAGTTATTCAACGTACAATGTAAATGAAATAAAAACAAATGTTCTGGACCTGCAGGCCTCTCTCTCCTGGGGCTTATACTGAGTTCAATATTGTATAACTGTATTAACTCAACTGTGAACCTAGAAACTTGCGCCCACTTGTGAAAGAGATGTACTCTTGCTCTGGAGTGTGTTACTGAATATGTTAAATCTGTAGTGAAATGCTTCCTCTAATCATGTAGTTATTAAAATTTTTTCAAATGATTAAAAAAATATTCTAAGAAAACATAGAAGCTACCAAATTGAGTATTTTCTTGTCTTTCAAAAGTATGTAGATACAGGCTGGAGAGATGGCTCAGCAGTTATGAGTGTGTGCTGCTCTTTTAGAGTTTGGTTCTCAGCACCAACATGATAGCTATTCTGAACTCGAGTTCCAGAGATTCTCATGCCCTTTTCTAGCCTGTGAACACTACACAACGTAGGTGCACTTAGATAGGAGAGCAAAAACTTATACACATTAACTAATGAAGTAACTAAATAATTTTTTTAATTAAAAAAAACCGTTTTCCATGTTGTAGCATTTTAAAAATTGATGGATAGGGCTGGAGAGATGGTTCAGCAGTTAAGAGCACTGACTTTTCTTGCAGAAGACCTGGGTTCAATTTCCGGAACCCACATGGCAACTAGCAACCATCTTTAACTCTAGTTCCAGGAAATATGACGCCCTCTTCTGACTTCTGTGGGCATTGCACAACATGGGTGTACCTACCTACCAACATGCAGGCAAAACACTCATACACATAAAATAAAAATAATGACTTTTTTTTTTAAAAAGATGGAAAATATCTTGGAACGAGAAGGAAGGCTATTTTAAATATCCTGCATCTGCATATGCCTCAACAGAAAAACAATTAAAATAAAGACAATTATTGCAGTAAAACACCTTTACATTTAGTAAAAACTTGATATGAAAGCTCATTTTTCCCTTTTGGTCTTTGGCCCTGGGATATTTTCTCCATAAATAGCAGAGTTCATGACACAGTGACGTAGCCACCTCCCTGAGGGACACACGTCTCCCCTGTACATACATTTTCAAGGAAAACCAGTAACTGTACATGCTTGGTTACTTAGGAACCAATGATACAGAATAATGTTACTAGTGGAGGTTATTGCTCCTAGTTTATTTTTCCCAGGACAGTGTGTCCCTTGTGGTTCATTATCCACCTCAGTGCGGCTTAAAGGCCGAGCTAGAAAATCAAGAAGCAAGGCACAGCATAGAATAGAGTGCCCAAATGAAATGAAAGTGAAAGGTGTTGAGCCTTAGTGGCAATAAAACAAGTGAAAATACTTTCCAAATAGTTTCCTTTCTCTACCCACTCAATAGCTACAAATCAAAAGATGAAACTACCAAATTTTGCCAGATGTGTCCCATGTGATCGTGGGAAGTCATACACAGCTCATGTGAATATGAATTGATAAAATGACTTTATAAATGGATCTGGCATTTTGTGTTATAATTTAGTACACTGAGACTGTATGATGCAGGTAAAGGATCAACAGAAATTAACTCTTACACACCCCCTAAGGACACAGAAGAATGACCACATAAGTATCATTTGAAATACCAAGTATCAGAAAAAAGCCCAAATATCTTATCAGTCTTTATTTATACAAGGAAATATTTTATAATAATATACAATATACTCATAGCACACGGTATTTTTAGTATGTCAGATATATAACAATTACTATAGTAATATATAATTACAGTGCTATTCATGTAGTATAAGAAACACAGCAATGCTTAGTATTTAAAATAATTTATTTCTTATTTTTATTTTATGTGTATGAGTGCATTTCCTGCATATAAGTATACCCATGTCATGCAATACCAGTGGAGGTCAGAAGAGGGTGACAGATCCCCTGAACTAGAGTTACAATGGTTGTTAGCTGCCATGTGGGTGCTGGGAATCAAACCTAGGTCCTCCGGAAGAGCAGCCAGTGCTATTAACCTCTGAGCCATCTCTCCAGCCCCAATGCTTAGTGTCTAATATTAAACATGATATGATTTTATTATAGTCATCACTTTTAGCAGCAATGGTAGTCTGAGTACTTTTTGCATATTCAAATGTTCTTCATTGTCATGCATTGCATAAGGAAATACCATAAAGTAACTGCAGCTGCCTGTGGGTGGACATGCAGTGCTGACATTCAAACTGAAACTATCATGTTGAAGGGAAGGGCACAGGAATACTCATTGCGTGCTTTAATTTCAATAGAACTCACAAGTCTCAATTATCAGTTTTAGAAAGAATGGGCATCTCTATGTGCTTGGGAAGACAGAGGGGAGGGACTGAGAAGTGTTAAGGAAGGAGCATTCTTTGGTGCTCCTGTTTCTGGATTGGGATAGGAACTTCACAGGTGCTTGCCTTGTGAAAAATCATTGAACTCTATGTTATATACATTTCTTTGCATGTTGGTTGTATGTTATTAAAGGTAGTTAAATAAGGTAAGTGTGGTGGCCACATACATACTTGTAGTCCAGCACTTAGGAGGCAGAGGCAGAAGGACTGAGTTCAAGGCCAGACTGAGCTATGTCTTGAAAAGCCAGGGACTGGGAATGGAAATAAATGATAATGTGCTTGCTTGGCATATGCTTGGTTCAGTTCCTGGCTCCTCCTCCTCCTTCTCCTCCTCTTCCTCCCCCTCCCCTTCCCCTCCCCCCTCCTCCTCCTCTTCCTCCTTCTCCTCCTCTTCTTCCACAACATAAACAGAACCAAACAAAAACAACAAGCAAAAAAGCAAGCAAACAAACCAAACACTTTCGAAAGTTTAATAAAAATATTCTGTGATCTTTAGACTTCAGAAGCTGGCAGTCTGGAAATATATTCGCTTACAATAATACAGTGCTTCAGCATATACAAGGCATTTAAAACATTATTTTAATTATATTTAGTATAGAACAAAGTATAGAAATCATGATTAGAGTGAAGTATTACTAAAGTTTGCTTTTTCCTAGTTATAGCAATTTCCTTTATAACTTGACAGAATATGGGAGGTGTTTTTCAAATGCGGCAGCACTGAAGTTAACAAAAACTTCATCCACATTTAGGCCACTTAAGGATAAAACTAATCCAAGTGCAGGATTGGCAGTGCATGCTGGTAATCACAATAGGGAGATTGAGGCAGATGTCTGAGTTGCAGGCTAGCCAGGGCTACAGAGGAAGACCTTATAAAAATAAATTTTAAACAAAAAATATCACAAGATAGTCATTCCAAGGACCGATTCAGAGAGTGTGCCTGATTCTCTACATGGGATGGAGTGTGATCTCATTTTCTGTCATGAATGTTCTTTATTTCAAACAAGCTATGTATTCCAGGGAAGAGAAGTACTTCTGGGATTCTTATTCGCTCTTAATAGTTGAGGCTGAATTGTCTCAATTTGTAGACACAGAACTACTCAG
>NW_008350318.1:317091-317207 GCF_000622305.1 Nannospalax galili | reverse complement strand
TCTGAGCTAGGGTACATCTCTTTCAAAATTGGCTGTACATTTTTAGGTTTGAAAAATTTATTGAAATTTGATATTTTCACATATGTATATGGGGTGTATATAACGTAATATAGTAT
>NW_008350318.1:299614-315958 GCF_000622305.1 Nannospalax galili | reverse complement strand
AAATGAATAATGAATTTTTCTGTATGAAACTGTATTTTAATAATGAAATGGAGATCTTTTTTAAAGGTAAAAATCTCATTTAATTTTATGTCATGTAGGATTTATACTGAGTACAATATTGTATAACTGTAATACTTTGATTGTAAACCTAAAAATTTACAGCCAATTTTGAAAGAGATGCATCTTAGCTCAAAAAATTGTTATTGAGTATGTCAATGCTGTTATGAAACTGTATTTTAATAATGAAATGGAGATCTTTTTTAAAGGTAAAAATCTCATTTAATTTTATGTCATGTAGGATTTATACTGAGTACAATATTGTATAACTGTAATACTTTGATTGTAAACCTAAAAATTTACAGCCAATTTTGAAAGAGATGCATCTTAGCTCAAAAAATTGTTATTGAGTATGTCAATGCTGTTGTAATGAAATGCTTCTTCTAAGTATGTGGTTATTAAATAAGTAATTTTAAAAAAAGAATAATTCATTTGTATCCCTATAATTATGTGAAACAGGTAGCATATTTCTCTTTGGGGATGAGGAAACTAAAGTTATGCTGGGAAAATAAAAATAAGACATGGAAAATTGATGACTATTTGCAGCACGTTTTACTTTAGTTGTCTGAGGTGGGCATAGCTTACAGATTCAGTATAAAATTAGCCAAAAGATTGGCTATGGTAGAAAATACAGGTCTGTATTTCAAAAAGGTTCCCATTTTACCTGTTACAGTCTTCACTGCACCATAATTCTCTATTGTTTGTTTCACAAGTAGATACTAAATCTACAAGTTACCATGTCAAATTTGTTGAGAATTTTGACTGTAGTGTCCATTACAGTAGTAGGTGCTAGTTAAGTGAAAAACTGACAAGCTATGAATAAATGGTACTTCATAAAATACAAGTCAATCAATACGGTGTTTACATGTGTAATAATTATTAATATTCAATATCCCACCAGAGCTTACTGTGAACTAAGTGCTGTTTTAAGGTCGTTTTCACATACTAACTTAATTTCTAATTAGTTTCAGCTCAATTTCTAAAGAATTATAAAATACCTAGCTAGGCAGCAAGAATGAGACCCAGGCCAGCTGGATCCCGTAGTCTAGCTCTTAACAGCGACCTAGCCATTTGCACATTCACGCCACACAAATCACAAGACTGCTCCAACATAACTCGGGCATACTGAGGCTATTAATTATAGAATATTAAAGTTAGGAGGTCATCCACTTCATTTGGCAGCTGTGGAACTGACTTACTTTTCACTAAGAATCATTTTAAACCTGTGTTTTCTTTTCTTTATGTTACGGGAGTGACAGCAGTTCAAAGACACCGAAGATATCATCCATTCTCAATCCTCACAGAAGGATGATAATGCAACGTTTATTCATAAAACAATTTTGAGAGTGAGCAAAGCTTTTCCTGGACAAAACAGCCCGTGAAGACTATGCAGTTCCTCACACTTTGTGAATTAGTGCATGTAAGTAACGATAATGTATGCAGCACTTCATAATCGAAGAAGATTGAATATGTGGACCAAAGGGTACAGAGCATCTGCTAAATGCAGAAACATGGATATGCCTTTTTAGGGTGAATGTCCATGAAAATAGTGCAAAATGTATAAAAAGTTTCATAAAGTTAAGTTTTCTTATATATAGGATTTTTTAAGAAATAGTACTGTTTTCTGCTTTGTAATATGACATAAGTTACATACATTATTGAGAATTTCATACATGCATACAATGCATTTCGATTCTATTTATCTGTCACCTGCTTCAACACTTCCCAGATTCCAGTCCCTGCCATGACTTTTGCCAATTTTGGTTCTTTTTTTTTAAAGTAACCCATTGAGTCCAGCTGGCCGTGGTGATGCTTGACTTTAATCCCAGAACTCAGGAGGCAGAGGCAGATAGAGTTCTGTAATTTCAAGTTCAGCCTGGTCTACACAATGTGTTCCAGGCTAACCAGTGCTACAAAAACAAACAAAACAACCCAAACCAAACTAAACCAAAACAAAACAAAACAAAATCTACCGAGTCCAGTGAATACTGCTCACATACATATGCGTGTGTCTGGGGTCATCTATTGGAGGTTGGTCAACTACCAGGGACCATTTCTGTAAAGAAAACTGACTCTCCTCCTCCAGTCAGCCATCTATCAATTGCTCCTCAGCTAAGGGTGGGGACTCATGTGCCCAACCCCCACCCATGCTGGAAAGTTGATTGGCTTGATCTTGTGCAGGTGACCCCAGTTGCTGTGAGTTCATGAGTGCAGTGGTTCCCCAGAGTCTGGAAGATGCTGTTTTGCCCCAGTCCTCCCTGTCTTCTCACTCTTGCCATCCTCTTCCCCTTTCCACAATGTTCTTTGAGCCTTCGGGAGGAGGAGCATGTGATACGAATATCCCATTTGTGGCTGAGCAGTCCGCGGACACTTTCTACGCTTTGGTCAGTTGTGAGTCTCTGTATTGATCTTTGATCAATGTAAAAAGAAATTTCTCTGATGAGGACCGAGCGTTGTACCAATCTATAGGATGTGTATTTGAGGAGTTTGGTAATATAAAATGATATACCTTTTGATGGGTTTTTAATGAACATGTCTTGGGATCTATTGTGTTGAGTCTTTTATTTTCACATACCTAAAAGTTTAATTTCTACTGGCTTTAAAATACAAACACATAAACACATTTTATTGCACATAGAAAATACTTCGCATGAAGTATTGCACATAACGATACTGATTGGAAAAGACAGGAATGCATTATGAGATGAGAACCGTGGTACCCCAGGGTGGAGCACATAGCATATGTCCTGACAGAGATATGCCAACTCACATATTGCACAATTTTTTCTACTTTTAAATCTGCTTTACAAATATTGGGCATTCAATTTGCTTTTGCCTCTTCTTTGAAAAACACTACAGAGAAAACTTTAAAGACAAAAAAATATGTACCATTGAGAAAGACCTGTCTACACTGAGGGAGTTAAGAAAAAGTTGAACCTTATTCTTTGGGTGGAAAAAAATCACAAAATAACTTGGCAATAAGCTCTACATAGAGGAGCTGTTGAAAAGTTTAGTTTCATAAGCATTGGTCTACTTGTTAAGTGCTTTCTAAGAAATTCATTTACCAGTCAAAATGTTCTCTATTTACATTCAATTTTTACCAAAATTCCTTCAAATAGTGCAAATGAATGAAGGGCACTGATTGTTGGTAGTTGTTCAGCAATAAATAGGAACTCTAAACCTAGTCAGTTTATTATTCTGCATTTAAAATATAAAGTGCATCTATGAAGCTCTGTGATCTCTCTTCTCATTCTTTGACATGGTTGTCAGTCAACTGGTGACATTTCCAGCTCATGACAAAAAGAGTCTCCAGTGTAGACTTTCCTGCAACTTTTCTCCCACAGTCCTGTTTGGAAGATTTCCAGGATAATGCAGTTTGTTTGTGAGGCTTTTGGCCACAGAGTACCATCCATTCACATGTCTTGGTTCCATTGTAGAGAAGTCTATGAATAAATATGTTTCCTTGTCATCTGGAGGATTTGCTGCAGATCCAGTGTAAGTTCTTCTCACAGTCAGCACTACTGACATCAGTGAGGTTCAAAAATGCACACTTCTCAGACCCTGTCATGTTGAACCTGTCAAAAAATAAGGATGCTCAGAATTATTTTCAGTTCAGTTCCATCCATTTATGTGAGAATGAACTCTGATTTTAATGTGTGTTTGTTTCCTTAGTAGGAAGCATGGAACACAGTCCTCCAGTCAAGTAATCATAGTCTAATTTTTAAAGGCAATGGACAACATTGAAAAGAATTGTATTTGGAGAAAGAATATAAAGCAAAAGATAAGATGCTCTTAGCTAGCTGGCCACCAGACGGGTGCTTGTTCATCGTTTAGTTCACAGATTCTTCAAGAAACACAGTTTTGTGGGCTTATGACTCCTGTAACCTGTCTGTAGATATATGATCATAGGCTACATATTAAAAGTCCCTTTACTAGAAATACAAATTGTAATCCTGAAATTGTATTGGTAATTACTGAAACTATTAAGAGAAAGAGAAATTTACTCAACTCTGAGATTTCAGATGGCAATGATCAATGTCAAACTTACACAATGTCCTTCAAAACTTTAAATGTAATTTAACTACAGGTAGTGACAAGAAAATCAGTCTTTATTGCTGGAGAAATTTTCCTTAGACTCATAAAAACTTCTAATTAGGCATTAAAATATTGTTCTTTATTTCTGTGGGGATGGCAACGGGGAGGGAGAAATAGGAAATTCTTTTCCAACAATGATCTCATCACTCATCATTTTGAGAACTCTTGGAATGTGTCCAAATCAACTATCACACACACCAGAGTTTGCTCACAAAAACTGACTAAAAGGAGTTATTGAGTGAAGAAAGGATGTCTTTAAAGAATTCTAAGGGGTGTAAGTCCACAAGAGAAATTATTAGAGCGGTGTGATGAAAAGTTGGGCCTTCGTAGCCAATAAAACTTTGAAAGAAGGAAAGGGGGAATGTTAAAAAATAAAAAGGAAAGAAAAAGGAAATGATTTTTCTGTATTGCCAACGTGGGGAGACAAAGAGCTTTTTTGAGACTTACCAGTTGTTGAATGTTCTGCCATTTGGCCATTTCCATGTCTCGTTAACTTCATTTCTCAGCCCGATCCAGTGTTTCGCTCCACCGGCATATCGTTTGAGAAACATCTTAAAGCACAAAGAAGTTATGTTACAAACTTGACCGAGCTGGTCGCTTACTAGCTCTGTACAGTATGAGCTCATTTGAATTTCTGGTCTATGAAACTAGGCAATCAAATCACATTTACAAGACTAAGCTGAATGTTCATTTTGAATTTTTAAACTGTTGATACAGCTCTTGATGACTAAATTTTCCTGCATGTGAAATAGGTAGTTTTTTACTTAGAAAGGAATATAAGGAAGCCACAGATGTATTAAATAAAATAGTATTTGGGGGCTGGAGAGATGGCTCAGTGGTTAAGAGCACTGGTTGCTCTTGCAGAGGACCCTGGTTCAGTTTCCAGCACACACATGGTAGCTAACAACCATCAATAACTGCAGTTCCAGAGGATCCGACGCCCTCTTCTGACTGCCACTGGCATTGCATGACACAGGTGCACTTATATACATGTAGGCAATACACTCATATGCATAAAGTAAAAACTTTATAAATAAAATATTAATAAAATAAAATAATATTTTATGAAGTCAGTTGTGAGTCTTACCAGGTCCTTTGAGGAATCAATAACAGCAAGAGTAGCACCATCTTTGGAACAGGAGTCTTGGGCCAAGGTCCAACTCTGTGTTGTGGAAGAAAAAAAGTAGCATTTCTTCTGGTATTTAACCCACTCATCTGAGCAGGAGGCAACACGGCCATCTGATGACATTGAGGACTCATAGAGGCCTGGACAATTGTAGTGGCCCACTGTGAACAAGAAGTTGACTTGCTTTAGTATCAAAAGAAATCAAATCTCAGTGAGCAAGCTTAGTCTAGGGGGGTTGTGCTTCCTTGAATGAGAAGAGGGCTGATGCTCACCTAACCAGTCCTCCATGTCCCTAGTCACTATTGGATGAGTGTGAATACAGGGTGTGTCCTTTTGGTCAGCATATCAGACAGTGGCAGGGAAGTAGGATAATCCTGAAAATAGCCTTTGGACTAGAAAGGATGGCATATAGTACATATATCAGGTCAGATTTTGAACCCAAATGCAGATATACAGGCATTCAAAGGTATAGCATTGGGTGCTGGATTTGGAGATGGAAGGATGAGGGAGGACTTTTCAGGTAACTAATTCAAACTACACTGATGGTTTGGGGTGTTTCCTCAAATTCTAGTATTTTCTATTTGTCAAAGACATCGATGCATCTTGGCATACACGGTGGTACAGTACATATTCAGCAGCGTGCACTGCTTGGTCTAGGAATGTCTAGCTGCCATTGTAATAATCCAGAACTTTCTAGTTGTGGGTTTGAGATAGAAAATAAAATAGACTGTCCACTTTTGATCAATCAATAGGTTAGATATTGTTTTTCTTACCAATGACAATGGAGGGTCTCCATTTTTTTCTAGTTAAATGTTTACTCATGTAAAATTTAGATTAGTTCCCTCTCTTCTAGATGTAATTTGAGTACTCATACATAATGCAGAAATCAGACACCTTTAATATTTTTTAAATTGTTGGAGCAATCATTTAAGGAACATGGAGCATATTTAATTTTGATTAGAAAATTGGTCATTTATGGCATAGGAGATGCTCCTAAGTTAATCAGAAGGTCTGATTAACTAGACTAGACTACTGCTGATTTCAGCTGTATGTGAATGCTTGCTCCTAGGAGGCTGTGAGAAAATTCATGAAGTAGAGACTTACCGTTTAAGGCCACAAGAGCTATAATCAATGAGGTGATGATGACCACGGTGAGAACAGCACAAGGGATAGGAACTTGAATGGATCCTTCATGGTATTTCTCAAAATGCATGCTGGCTCCACTGTCTGAGAAGGGAGAGAAGCGGTGATGAGTTCTGGCTGCAATATGGAGCATTTTGTATTTTTTTGAGGAATTTAAAGTTGAAAAACAGTAATATGCTGTCTTACATATATGAAATGTTGACAGGTAATTTCACCAAATTTTTAACAAATTTGGTGAAATTTCTTATTGACTAGAAATGAAACAAGACAGGTACAATACTGACATCACAAGAGATATTCACAATATATGTTTTAAATTTATACATGGTTTAGTAGGTACGATGGGTATATTTATAGGTATGAAAATTTCAACTATATTACTTTTTCAATTCTATTATTAGTTTATTGTTCTAATCACAATATAACACTTCTTAAACATTCTGTTGCCACAAAAGACATAAAAATAGCACCCTGGTGAGGTCCCTTAATCTTCTTGCAGCTAGTTACTGTTTAAAAGAGAGGATTGCTTGGGTTAAATGTGGGTAATGCAATAAAGTATTGAATTGATATGAATATCTAAAAGTAGAATGGAATAAATTTTAAAAATATGATTGTCCTTTTTGGTAATGTTAATGCAGCTATGGAACAATTAGAATTTTTAATGCATTCTTAGGAGTGAATTTAAAAGATATTTTGAAAAATATTTGTATACGGTATATATATATCATATGATCTAGCCAGTCTTTTACATACACACAAGCGCGTGCTCACGTGCACGCACACGCGCGCACACACACACACACGAAGCATTTAAATAGCTCCAAGAGAAATGTATTAAAGTGTCTTAAACAAGAATATTCTAGATTCCTTCTTAAACCAAGTCTTAGAAATAACTTAGAAAATATCAATCAACATGAGGATGAACAAATGCATTTTGGTACAAAATTCACACCAAAAGAGTTCTTAGTGGTAGAAAGACCCTCTAAAACAGATGAGTCTAGCAACAAGAACAAATCAAATAACGTTGTGAAAAAAAATCTAGCCACAAAAGACCTTAATATATATATGGCAATTAAAAGCAGACAAAATAAGCTGGTGACAAATATGAGGCCAGTGTTTGCATTTGTGTGTGTGGAAATGGTTATTTTAATGAAATGAGACCTGCAGAACCTCGGAGGTGATGGGAATACTCAAATTTTGATAACACTGTGGTTATACCATTGGCACAGCTTTCCGTATTATATAACTATGATTTGTCTATCCCCTGTACATAAATTATACCACAAATAATACAAAGAACAGTGAACTGTTAGTGCTTTCTAAGAGGGGTTAAAATGGTAAAAGAAACATAACAATATTAGAAAACATATTGAAAGATCTTTTTCATTGACCTTTCTGTATAAAAGATAGAAGATACCTTTAACTAATAAACACTTAAATGGAAGATTTTACAATGCATAGACGCCTGTCTGCTCCAACATATAAGTAAATAGAGGGAGAAGAGGATTTTGTGACTCTGATTTTGGATCTTAGTTTTGCAGGACAAACATTCAGGATTAAAAAGATATGTTCCCACAAAACTGTCCCTGCACATTCTTGAGGTCCTCATCATGACTATGTTCCCAGAAGTTGAAATGTGCAATAGCTGCTTGAATGATAGTTTAACTGACAGTGAAAAGTAGTCTGCAGCCTTTTGTGTTGATGCACATTCATAATCTCAGCTCTCAGGAGGCTGATGCAGGAGGACTGTGAGTTTGAGACCTACCTTGGCTGCAAGGTGAGACTGTCTCAAAAGAAAAATCTCTAAATCTGAAAACATTTTGCAACTAAAAGGGTGTCTATGTAGGACATGTCTTGAAATCTGCTTATTCTTTTTTCTTAAAACAATTCTTTAAAGCTAAATCTGAAGAAGAGGCTGTGGGTAGTCAGTATTAGCAACCTGTGCTGCTTCTAAATGTTCTTTTCCCAGCATAGATCTATTTACAGATCTTTTAAATAGATCTACTTCTGTTTCCTTCCACTTCTCAAAGCCACCCTTTTTGTATCCACTGCGATTCTCTTCAGAAGCAACCTTTGGTCGATCAGGTAGGACGCTCAGAGATCAGTCTAGTTTCACTTATCATACAAGAGTCAGTCCTTGGAGTAAATTGGACAGTAACTCTGGCTCCTCAGCAAACAGTAATATATCCAAACAACCTCCAGACCTCAGTGAGCTCAGCCTACGGACCCACCTGGCCAGTAAAGTGTGGAGACAAGCTCCCACGTGACACTTTGTTTCCATCAGGGAGGGTTATTGCTAACCACAGTTGAACTTATCACCTAGGTAACAAAACATTCCTCTTAACAGCAGCACACTTTCAGGTCCTGTCCATTAATGGAGAGGTTGAAAATAGATCCACCTATTTACCACCTTTCAATCACCCAAGAGTGGTGATACCTAAAGACTGCTCTACAACTAAAGTTACAGCAATGAGAACAGACTAAATTCTCAAGAGCAGGTGGGGATGACGTCAGGCATGGCAGGAATTTCTATATTAGGTCCTTCCTTCAGCTCAGCTATTTATTGAATAGCTTTATTGTTACTCTCTTTTTTCATTTCAGCAATTCAAGTGGGGCATAAAGTTGTGGTTTCCCTGGTTACTTAGAGGCCTAAAAATTTACATTGTATACTCTCTATCTGTATTTGTTTTTTATGCTCTCAGATGAGAGATGGGCTTTTTAAAGGTAACAAGGCTTTTTTCTGTTTTCACAGTAAACCAATCTGACAGAAATACACTTAGAAAGCTCTTTCTTCAGAAACTGTCTTGGTTGTGCTATTTCTAATGCATTGCTTTTTTAGCTGAGTGACTCTTAAACATAACTAAAGTTCCTTAAGTGCTAGTGCTTGAGGAACCCTCATCAATGAGGGGCAATGAGATACATAAAGATATTAAGGGAAGTTTATAGAAATAATATTAAAACACAATGGGAAAATTCTGATAACAGGAAACAAAAAGAAGCATGTTCATACAAAGACAGAGAAAAGAGGAAATTTTATAAGGGGATTCTATTTTGATGAAAAACAAAAGAAAGGAAAAAAATATGTCATTCATATAGAACCTGAAGCCAGTCATCGCAAGCATGATGCAGAGGAGGAAACAGACAAAGAGTAAAGAAGGTCAAGGCAGAAACTGACACTTTAAAGTGCGTCTGTGTTCACCTAATAAATGACCCGTGGATGCTGTCAGCATTCAGCTGCTTGTCCAGCCATCTCTCCAAGACTGGAAATCTATATCCTTCCAACCACTGGAGGACACCATCGTGAGACCATAGAATAGGCACACAGAAAGCAGGCAGAGGTACAAGGACGTTCCAGAGCCTAACTGTGTACATGGGAAACAGAGTTGTTCTTAAAGAAGGACAGCACTTCCTGGATTATGCATAGGTGAATGTGGGGAAATGACGAGGGTAACTGGGCTAAGGCAGAGAATTGTCCACTTAAATCTAAAAGTTAAGATGATATAAATTAATGCAAAAGAAAAGATCTTTAAAGGTTTTCTGAATTTGGTCCATATAACATCCTATCATCCCACACTCTCTGTCTCCTCAAAGCCAGGGGTATTTACCTCTGCCATTTTTTCTTGTATACTGACTGTACTGACTGAAATAGAATCTAACCAAGTTCTCCAAAGGTAGCGTCCATTCTTTCCTCTAGAGATAATATAGAATGTAAGAAATTACATGACTTACTTTTTTGCCCTTCCTCCAGATGTGAAGAACTATTCTCTGTTATGGAACAATCTTCAGAATTCATCTTGTTTCTCAAGATTCCCTGGTGAATCCCCAGTCACGTCAGTCCACAGTGAGCCTCTGCTGGTGATGCTTCCTTCAGTGTCTAGGTTTCAGAGGCATCTCAGCCTTTATAGTCCGTTAGGTCATTTCCTCCCCCTTCTCCTCCCCTTTCCTTTTACCTCCTGCTTGTTCAACCCGGTTCTCTTTAATTTATGCTCCAGTGGCCCAGATACTTCACTGTGTGTTGTTGTGGCGAGCTGTGGGTTTTCCCTGCTGTCTGAAATGTGCTTTATCACAACATGAAGAGATAAATGGGATTTTCCCAGAATCTGAGATATCCGTCCCTAAATTTTTAAAGAGTGCAGATAATAGGAAATAGCATGATCTAGGCGAAGAGTTACAAGTTTGAGCTCCTTAGCTTTGATGCTGGAATAAATTGGAGGCAAGAGTAGCATTTCCCCAGAACCCTGTACATCCACCTCTTCATCTATTTAGCTTCTGGTATTTATTGAACAACCGCGGTGTACCAGGTGCTATTGGTGACCAGAAGACCTATTGCTGAATAAGAATTTAAAAATATATATCCCCATGCCTCTCACTCTGACCTGGAAAAGATTTATTTAGAACGTTATGGATTTTGGAAGCATGACAACTATTTCTTCCTTAGGGACAAGTTCTTTCAAGTAACATTTAGTCGCGTTGCTTTGGTGCAGGAAACAGAAAGTTTGTGGTCTGGAACTTCCCTGCTATGTTCTAAAACTGTTTATCTTCAGTTATCTGTTTCATCATCTCCTGCTGATTTTCTTGTCACACTTTACTGTCAGACTTCCTTTGTTTCACCTCGGAGCATCTGACTCTGTATTCCCTTATCCCATAGGTTATTCTGTTCAGGTCTTTCTGTGGCTTCAGATTTGGAATGTGATTACTCTAAAACGCCTTGCCGTGGTATTGATCTTTTCTAGATAAGTCATTAAGCTCAACACAGAACAAATGTGGAATGTGTCTGTATATGGTGACTCAAGTGAGAGGGTCAAAATAGATCAAAATAACACTCTGGTTAATAACCTTGGTGCCCAAAATATTATAATGAATATTACTTCACTCCTAGAGCAAAGGCATTCTGTTTGCAGAATAAAGCCTCAGTTCAGGTGGGTTGGAAGTTATGCTCCAGAGAAGAGGTGGGTCAGCAGGTGCATTTTTCCATCTGAAATGCAGACAGGCATGTGTTGGTCCTAAAGTATCTTTTGTTTCCAATATCTTTCCTACATTGCAATTGGGATGATATTTCATAAGTAAGTCATATCATTTTGGTGAGATATTTAGTTCATCAAATGCTTCCATCAAAGATGCTATAAAAATAGTGTGTTCCAGACCAGCTGGGGCTACAGAAGACTCTGTCCCAAAAAGACCAAAAAAAAAAACCCACTTTGTCCCCACCAGTCTGCCTTGGGCCTAGGCTCCTTCCTGCTCCTGTTCCTGTGGCTGGAGCACTCCAGACCAGCCTGACAAGTGTACCTATCATCACTCATCAAAGAAGCTTGTTTTTGAAACAGAGACTATTACAAGTTCCTCAATAGTCTCAAGGTCAAATGCAGAGAATAAGTGTCTGTGAGGTACCCAGCCCTAAGTGACACATCTACAACCTCTATACCTATGGCTCAGGGAACATAGCAGAACAGGTGGCGGAAAGACTATTAATGCATCTCTCAACTCTCACCATCAAAACTTCCTCACGTCATAGATGGTGATTAATCCAAAAAGCCCTAACTGGCCCAAGTGCAGAGAATAAGAGACTGCAGAGTGCTTATACCTACACAGGACACCTATATCAAACCTCTGCCACCAAAGACTGAAGGACCATTGTGGAAGAGGGGATGGAAAGACTGTAGGAGCCAGAGGTGGTGGATGACCACAAGGAAACAGGGTTTTCTAGACAGCTGTGTAGTTACTCATATGAACTCAGAGCAATGGTAATAGCATGCATAAGTATCATGCAAGCTCAAACCAGGCAAAAACCCAGCATAGAAGTTGCAAATGGGAAAGAAACCCCAAACTTAGCTGAGGAACTCCTGGCAGGTGATAACTACTGGGAGAGGAAGGGTTGATTTTCTTTAAGGGAGTGACCCTAGATATGTTAACAAGGTTCCAGTGGATGGACCAAAGGACATTTGGGGATACAAACTGAACTTAGTAGGCCTTAACATATATGGCTGGATACATGAAATCTGGTTGGGGGTCTATAAGAGGGATGCAGATGGAAAGGGAGTCTGAATATGATCAAAATATATTGTGTGAAATTAGCAAAAATTCGATAATTTTTTTAAATGCCATAAAATCCAATAACCTTTCTATAGCTAAGAAGGACTTGCTCATGACCTGGGTCGTGGCCACCTCCCCTACCATTCCCCATCAGTGCTCTCCTCAACAATAACTTTCTTGCTGTCCCACAGAAATGTCGAGCATACCACCATTATAGGATCTTTAAGTTTTGTCTTGGAAGCACTTTCTCCATCTGCCTACATGTTATGCTTTTCGTTAATTAATTGACTGACTTAATTCAATACCAAATGAAATACAAAAAGTCCATATACAAGGGAGAACACACTCATCACCACCAAGCACAGAGTTCTTTTAACACATGCATGAAGTACAGTATTGAAAAAACAATTATGTCATGAGAATTCTCACAGCTACCTCTTCATATAGCCTGGTGTGAAATGATGTTTTTAACACTTCAGTTTGTATCTGAGGTTTGATGCACACCTTCATGTCTGTACAGTCCTTAGTAAAGACTATCTAGTTTTCACATCCCATTAAGTAGCACGGAGCCTCAGCTCACTGTCTCAATGTAGACATTACTTGGACTAACATATATTATTTGACTCCCATGACTATTATAAGTTGACTATTCAAAGCCAAAATTCACCTAATTTGAGTTAAATTAATTTTTAACATTTAATTAATTAATTGTGTGTGTGTGTGTGTGTGTGTGTGTGTGTGTGTTGTGAAGGTCAGAGGACAACATGCAGAAGTTGGGTCTCTCCTTCCACCATGTGGGTCCAAGGATCAAACTCAAGTTACCAGGCTTGGTGTCAAGTGATTTACCAGCTGAGTCCTCTTGTCAGCCCTAGTTTCAGTTTTGACTGCAGCAATCATGAGTTGGAGGTCTTAGTGGCAAAGCTGGTACATGATGTCTCTAAGTCACTGTGCTCAATGTTAAGCATGATGTGCGCTCCACTTCAACATTATAAGGATTTATTTTTTAGTTTAAAAAAGTATTTTATTTATTTATTTATTTATTTATTTATTTATTTATTTATTGAACTCAGGTCCTCAGTCTAGATAGCAAGCCCCTTTGCCCATTGAACCATCTGGTAGGCCCTTCTTCCTGGAATTCTACATAATCAATTCCTGATTTAGAATCCTCTAGATTTTCAATACTCCAAACTGTCTGAAGATACAGTGTGCCACAGACCTAAAACTTGTTTCTCCCTGTTTTCTTATTTCTCAAGTGTATCTACATGGTCTAGAGGGGAAATTTCCACTGAGGTCTCCTCTTCAGAATACTCCAGTGGTGTCAGGTCTCTGAAGTAAGGGACGAGGGGAAGAGAAAAAGTTGAAACACAAGTTTATTCAGTAAGTTTCAAATTAACTATCACAACGGGACAGTAGAAGAATGTGGCCATTTTGACACAAAAAGTTTGAGTTTTAGTTGGACGTGGTGGCTGATGCTTGCAATTCTAACACCGAAGAGACTGAGGTGAGAGAATTACCCCAAATTCCAGGCCAAAATAGCTTACATAGTGAGCTTAGGGTAGCCTGGGTTACAAAGTGATGAGACCTAGACTCAAAGTAAGTTTTAAGATTTGATTTGGAAACAGTACCTGGCTATCACACCTTAGCTCTTCTGCAGTCGGACTGTGAGGACATCTGGATTAGGGTGTGTAAATTGTTTACCTATCAGTCATAAACTTCCAGAATTAAATTCATTTTGGAGATGAATAGCCATTTCCTCTGAATTGAAATATTCCCTTATGGGATGAGAAAGGGCCCTAAAACCCCAGAAGCTAACTAAACTTAACAAGGATCAGGACGTTCATGAAATTTACCCGCTCAGAAAGCTGTAAGATCTCTAAGACACCTCCCCAAATTTGGGTTTAAGTAATTACTGGAGAGTAGGGAGCGGGAGGGGAAGGTGATGGGCGATGGGAATGAGGGTACTTCCTGTGGAGTCTCCTGCAAGTTGAACTTGAAGCTCCAGGGTGCAGCTTTCAAGAATCATCACTCATGCTGGAGTGGGTTTTGTGTGATACGGCTGCCTTGGACTCACTCATGCTGCTATAAGTAAGACCTCACCAATGCTTCTGTAAGTCACCCCAATAGATGTATTGGTTCATCAAGCTGGACTTGGCTGGAATTATTTATTTCGACTGTTCTTTGTGACCTATCTGGGGTGAATATAATTTTGCTCATGTTTCCCTGGGAGAAGTCACAGAATATGATCTTGTCTAGTCTGTTCCAGTATATCTTTCTGAGAAAAAGTCAGCTGATAGCAGTTGGGCAACAGTAACACTGGATTTGTCAGAGGTACTGGGTGGGAGTGGCTCACTCTTGCATCTTCCAAGGATATTTTCTGTGTCAGCAGTCACTTGCTATGGATGCCTTAGTGTTTCTTCAGACTTCCTTACATCACATCAAAACCTGTGTACTTGCCCCCCAAGACTTGAACATATACTTCATGTTGTTTCTTTATTCACATGAGCTTATGTTGTGTCAAGACATTGAAGTCTGTTTCACTCGTTTCACAATTTAGAGGGGGAAGAAGCTATTTTTTGGTTACCCCAAGTCCCAAAAGTAGCCTCAAGGCACAGCAACTGCTGTTACTCACCCTTGGTGGGTCCTGCCATGGGACAAAGGGCTAGGAGAGAAGGCCACAGCCTGGCCTGATTGTGGCCAAGGGGCATCACGGTGCAGCAGTACCTCAGTGACACAGGACTGGATGCCTTAGTGTTTCTTCAGACTTCCTTACATCACATCAAAACCTGTGTACTTAGCCCCCAAGACTTGAACATATACTTCATGTTGTTTCTTTATTCACATGAGCTTATGTTGTGTCAAGACTTTGAAGTCTGTTTCACTCGTTTCACAATTTAGGGGGGGGAAGAAGCTATTTTTTGGTTACCCCAAATCCCAAAAGTAGCCTCAAGGCACAGCAACTGCTGTTACTTGCCCTTGGTGGGTCCTGCCATGGGACAAAGGGCGAGGAGAGAAGGCCACAGCCTGGCCTGATTGTGGCCAAGGGGCATCACGGTGCAGCAGTACCTCAGTGACACAGGACACTGGGAGTCTGCCACATGGCCTTGGCTACTTAGACTCTGTAAACTCCATTGGGGATGAGGAAGGGAATCCTGACTTTCCTTTTAATTCACCTGCTGCTCAAGTGTTTCCTGTTCAGGGAGCTCTCTGTTGGATGCCATCTATAAGATGGAACCCACACCATGTGCCCCTAAATATCTTCATCTTCCTTTCCAAAACTATGAATATCTGATGTCACATCGTTGTTTGTCATGTCATTCCTTTTCCTTTCTATACTGTCAGCTGTTGGAGCTTGTGTGACTTATCCCTTTGTGTCTCTAACATCTATCATAATAACTGGCACCTAGTATGTTTTTAATGCATGTTTAGTGAATGAGTGAATGAATGGATAGATTCATGAAAAAAATATGCAGAAAACTCTAGGATCTCCAAAATGTGGAGTGATAGTCAGAGAAGCTTGTAGGACTGTGCACTCGAGAACTGCCTGGACAGTGAGGGTAAGGGCACCTACTAATATAGCTGATGAATCCTGAGGGAGGAATTAAGGTTGGTAACTTGAGGAATACCAGGACCTATTGATAATGATGTTGCCAATTATTTATGATTAAATAACTTGTATCTTTTTAAGAGATTTATTATTTTTTATTTATGTGCCTGTGTGTGAGCCTGCATGAATATATGCACAGCATGTCTGTGCAATGCATGTGGAGGCTAGAAGAGGGCACTAGATCTCTTGGGACAAGAGTTGCAGATGGTTGTTGGTTACCATGTGGGTGCTGGGAACCAAAACTGGGTCTTCTGCAAGAAGTGTCCTTAACCGCTGAGCCATCTCCCCA
>NW_008350318.1:295816-299385 GCF_000622305.1 Nannospalax galili | reverse complement strand
GAAGAGACATGTGGGGTGTGGGGGGGGAAAGAGAGAGAGAGAGAGAGAGAGAGAGAGAGAGAGAGAGAGAGAGAGAGAGAGAGAGGATGCTTAGATGGTTTCCTCCTTTTTATTCACTTTGGGCCCCCAGCTCATGGAATGCTGAACCTACATGCAGGGTGGGTCTTCTCACCTGAGTTAAATCTTTCTAGAAATGCCTTCACAGATGCACCGAGTTGTTTCCTAGGTAACTCTAAATCCATCCAAACTGTCAATAAAGATCAACCATCATAATATGTAAAAGTGTGAAGTCTAATTTCTGTAGCTAGATACTAACTATCCATGAAATCTGACTATCCCAGGACAATTAGGCAGATGAACATTCTAAGAAAATTTCAAAGTTTTCCAAGCAGATGGTCAGACAGTCATCATCTGTCATAGTCTGAACAGGCCAACTGTACCGACTTTTCACTCTGTTTTCTAAGGAAGTTAAACTTGTTTGCAATGTAGACAGTGTGTTCTTGTTTTTGTTCTTTATAGTCACGGGGTTTTTTTCATGGTTAACTCTTCTTATTTATGATTAAGACCACGTATCACCTCCCCAGCAAGGCTTTTCCCTAACTACCATATAAACAACCTCCATTAACCTCTGTTACTTTACTCTCTTTTGTTCTGTACAAGATGTTGTTTTCTGAAACTTCCTAGTTTATCTACTTGTGCAGGCTTTAAAAATTGTTATTATTGTCGGTCTCTGGCTGCTGGAAAATAAAGTGTTTAAGACCAGGGACGTGCCTTCCTTATTTATCAACGATAGTTGATACAGCAACAGTACCTGGAAGATTGAAGGAGTTCACCAAGTATTATTAACTGATAATTGGAGGAATGTGAATACCAACTCACGAATTTGTTAGCAGTATAGATTTGGAAAAACTACAAAGCTCTATTGATCTTTACTTTGCTATTTGTAAACTAAATATATTTGCAGCCAGTTTATGAGTTTCATGAAGAAGAAATATGAACTGGAAAATTAATGTTCTATTGTGTTTGGCAGATATTAGATATTTATTGATATGTAAGGGAGTGGGAGTTTGACACATGAAAGCTCTGCATTTGAGGTAAGGCACTATGTGATGATAACTGAGCATTCTCAGCATAATTGCTGATGCAATGTAATATGTCTGGGACTCTGGCAGACAGGGGAAGTTGCTGCAGTCTCCCCAGCCACCTCTAAGAGAGTTCATGGTGCTAAGATTCTCACTTAAGTGCTCTCGGTTCCTCGCTTCATTAACCACAATCAAGCAAACGAATCATACCTACATATGTATAATGTGCATGTATATCTGCACATGTATTTGTTGTGCATATCATGGTTCATCTACATTACATGTATATGCCATTAGTCATAGACAGATAATACCTAGAATTCTTACCGCAATACAATAAATAATCTTAAACATTGCGACACTAACATGCTCTTGAAATTTGAATATACTAGGACAGTTTGATAGGCAAATAATATTTTAAAAACTTCAGTTTTCCAAGCAGGGAATCCTTGCCCCTCATTTTCTGTCATAGTCTGAACAGATCAACTATATTGACTTTCATTCTATTCCTTTAAAAAATTAGACTTGTTTACATTTTACAGGGTATGCTATTTTTTTTGTTCTTTTCATTCTCAGATTTTTTTGTGGCTGAACTCCTTATTTATATTTAACACTACATATTACCTCCCCAACAAGATGCTCCCTTGTCAAACTTTTGTTCTGAAGTCTTTCTGTCTTTATAGGGACAGTTGTGTGGGTGGGAGAAGGAAGTCACTACAAGTAAAAGAGCAACCAAATTACCAAGAATGCATGCATCAGTGGGCCTCTTGGGTACCACTGACCCTCAAGCCATTCAAGATCTTTCACAAGGGCCTGAACTTTGTGGCAAAATTCTGTTGCTATTAATAATCTTTCCTCTCCATCTACAATTTGTGTTTCTCTCTGTCTCTCTGTCTCTGTCTCTCTCTCTCTCTCTCTCTCTCTCTCTCTCTCTCCCTCCCTCCTGCTTCTCTCCTTCCCTTAGATCTGAGAAAGCAGTCATCTTAAATTTTGCGAAGAAATGAGTCAGGAGTACAGGATGCTTAGCTCTTGTGTGGCTGATACCTGTTGTCCTGCTGGAATTAGTCAAAGCAGCCATTTTACCTGCAAGGTAAGGCGGGGGGGGGGGGGTCCTGTTAGGTGCTATGAGTTGTATGCTCACAGTACTAAAATATATTTGTTAAACCAAACAAAGAAATATTGGACAAAGTAAAGAAGATCAGGATTAAGTGTGGGAGAGATTTGGGAGCCAGGGAGGTTTGTGGCTGTCTCCTTTGCATTCAAAGCAAACTTTCAGCATAATCTCAAAAGCAAAGAAACACGTTTTAATTTAAAAGCCTGGGAACCACTGAGATTTTTTTTTTTTTTTTGGTCTTTTTGAGACAGGGTCTCCCTGTAGCCCTAGCTGGCCTGGATTCACTGTGGAGACCAGGCTGGTCTTAAACTCACAGAGATCTGCCTGCCTCTGCCTCCCAAGTGCTGGGATTAAAGGCGTGTGCCACCATGCCCAGCTAACTCAATCTCATTTTAAAACAACACACATAAGCATATTAAGTTTTAGCCAACTTTCCATTTTTATTTTGTTTTTGGGCTTTTGGAGGCAGACTCTTACAACATATAGTCCTGGTTGACCTCAAAACTCCTTATGTAGCCCAGGCTGGATTACAGGTATGTACATTGATGTCTGGCCTTTCCATTTCTTTATAGAGATTTTGTATGTCTCAATCCACAAATAATTATCAAAAATGAAGTGGTATCCATTGGTCAATGTTCATGGTACTCTCTATTGTGATTGGCGCCTCCTAATTAATTGAGGAAACTGAGGCACAGAGACATTGGCACTTGGTAAGCTTTGGAAGAGCTCATTCAGGCTCCAAACTCAGTACAGCTCTCCATCCTGTGTGACCTTATATGAAGAATCCGGAGGAAGGTTTCAGAAAGGAAATGAAGTAATGTGAAGCAGATGCAAAGTAGAGCAGGAAGGCAGAGCGCACACCCTGTCACACAGCAGCTGCGCTGGTGCACATGTTCAAAGGAACCACAGATTTCCGACCTGAGACATTTCCAGAGACAACCTGCTCATCGTATGCTTCAAAATTAATTTTTTTTCTTTCAGTGGGTGAATTGGGTTCCTGAATGCCTCTAATCTTCTTGTGGACCAAATTTTCAATTTGTAGTGCTTCATAGAATGAATTCATATTTTGCTAAGCAGTGATATTTATTCTTATATCACAGGTGTGTGTGTGTGTGTGTGTGTGTGTGTGTGTGTGTGTGTGTGTGCGTTTGAGCCAATTACCATGAAAAGGTATCCATGAGTGAGTGGGGAATTTCCAGTTTTCTCATATTTTCCAGGCTTCACTTCTTTGAGTTTACTGATTGTTCTGATTTTCTTCTTCTGAGGAATATTTTCCAAAACACAAAAATGAATTGGAGGGAAAGTGTGAGACGATGTGTTTCTTTTTTATTTGAGGGGGTAAAATGTAATGTTCATGAACATAGGCTCTGAAA
>NW_008350318.1:293823-294589 GCF_000622305.1 Nannospalax galili | reverse complement strand
AGGAAGAAATTAAAAGGAAACATGATTACTTCAGAAGATAAGAGTCAAAGTATTTAATAACTTTAACCATCAATTTATGATGAAAGTCCATAACTAACTAAGAATAAAATTGCCTTAATCTTAGCTTTTGCAGAGGTGGAATGATTTATAGACTATATCATGGTTAGTGATGAATAATTGATCAACCTTTTTTGTGATGTCAGGAATGAATCCAGAGGTGTGCCATTTCAGACTTTTTTTTTCTTCCTTCCTTATTTCTTTCTCTTTTTTTTATTTTATGTGTATGAGTGTTTTGCCTGAATGTACATAAGTATACCACATGAGTGCAATGCCTGCAGAGGTCAAAAGCGGGCACTGGATTCTCTTGAACTGGAGTTATGGATGGTTGTTAGCCGCCATGTGGATACTGGGAATTGGATCCTGATCCTCTGAAAAAGCAGCCAGTGCTTTTAACTGCTGAGCCATCAACCTGACCCCTCTTACTTTTTCAGACAGGTTCTCACTGTGTAGTCCAGACTGGCTTTGAACTTGGGAACTCATAATTCCCTCAGTGCTGGGATTACAGGTGGGTCCATCACTGTGGACTCAATATCTCAATCTACAAAAAGCATATTCTGATGTATCAATTCAGTGAGGCCAAATAAAGATAAAAACAAATACATATGGACTAGAAAGAAGAGTCCAGATACTTTAAAATTATTTTCGTGATGGGGACAATTAGAGTATCACTGAAATTATACAGCTTTCATAAAGAAATTTTCACTTT
>NW_008350318.1:291602-292369 GCF_000622305.1 Nannospalax galili | reverse complement strand
ATCATGGTTAGTGATGAATAATTGATCAACCTTTTTTGTGATGTCAGGAATGAATCCAGAGGTGTACCATTTCAGACTTTTTTTTTCTTCCTTCCTTATTTCTTTCTCTTTTTTTTAATTTTATGTGTATGAGTGTTTTGCCTGAATGTACATAAGTATACCACATGAGTGCAATGCCTGCAGAGGTCAAAAGTGGGCACTGGATTCTCTTGAACTGGAGTTATGGATGGTTGTTAGCTGCCATGTGGATGCTGGGAATTGGATCCTGATCCTCTGAAAAAACAGCCAGTGCTTTTAACTGCTGAGCCATCAACCCGGCCCCTCTTACTTTTTCAGACAGGTTCTCACTGTGTAGTCCAGACTGACTTTGAACTTGGGAACTCATAATTCCCTCAGTGCTGGGATTACAGGTGGGTCCATCAGAGAGATGGCTCAGTGGTTAAGAGCACTGGCTGCTCTTGCAGAGGACAGGGGTTCAATTCCCAGAACCACATGGTGGCCAACAACCATCTGTAACTCCAGTTACAGGGTATCTGTCGCCCCCTTCTGGCCCCCATGGGCACTGTATGGTTCAGGGTGCACTTACCTACATACAGGCAATACACGCATATACATAAAATAAAAACAATAAATAAAATTTTAAAAATGAAAGTGAACTATACCATAAACGATACCTAACACTAGGTCATCCTAAGGTCATTTCAAAAATTTATTCCAGATTTCTCACACATGCAAAGCAAGTTTGAGGACTCCCCTCAAGGAAAATG
>NW_008350318.1:290843-291499 GCF_000622305.1 Nannospalax galili | reverse complement strand
GGTGAAGTCGTTAGGGTCTCTTATGTACATAATCATGTCACCTGCCAATAATGATACTTTGATTTCTTCCTTTCTGTATTAATTACTTTTCTGTTGCTGTCATAAAACACCATGACCAAGGTAACTCATAGATGGAAGAGCTCATTGGGCTATAGTTCTAGAGGGATGGGAGTACAGCATGGTGAAGAAGCATGGCAGCAGAGGTGGATAGAGCAAAAAGCCAAGCATTCACATCTCTGAGCAAACATAGGCAATAGAGAGAGAAACAGTAAGTGGGGCAGGGTATGAGATTGTATGAACTCAAAGTCTACCTCCAGTGATGTGCTTCCTCCAGAATAACCACACTCCCGAACCTCAGCAGATTGCACCACCAACTGGGGCCAAATATTAAAATATTTGGAACCTATGGGGTCATTCCTCATTCAAACCACTACACTTTCCTATTTGCATCCCTTTTATTTTTTTCCCTTGTCTTATGGCTCCAAGATTTCAGATAATATGTTGAATAATAGTGGTGAAAGTGGACATCCTAATTTTACTTCTGATTTTAACAGAATGTTTCAAGTTTTCCTCCATGTAGCATAATGTCAGCTGTGGGTTTGGTATATATAAACTTTATTATGTTGAGATATTCTCCCTTTATTCCTAGTCAATCT
>NW_008350318.1:257827-290658 GCF_000622305.1 Nannospalax galili | reverse complement strand
CCTCCAGTCCAATTTCCTCTAGGACTTTGAACATAAATGCATGTTGGATTTTGTCAAAGGCCTTCTCTACATCTATTGAGATGATCATGTGATTTCTTTTTTGTCTTTTTTGAGAGACGGTCTCCTTGTAGCCTCAGCTGGCCTGGAAACCACTATGTAGACCATGCTGAACACTTGCTTGTGCCTCCTGAGTGCGGAAGACAAAAGTTATCAGAACATGCATATGGGTGTTTTTCTCCTCTTTCTTTGAAAGATCTTAAATAATGATGCAGTTCCATAACAGCAAGAGTATTTCATGAATTTTTCACAACCAAATTGTATGAAGTTAGTGACAGTGTATCATACCTATGTAAAGAAAAGCATGTGATTTATGTACTTGAGACCACTTAGCTGATGAATAACCTTTATTGCTTTATACATGATGAACAATCCCTGCTTCTCTGGGATGGAATGAATAGACGAAAAGGTAGGAAGTGCCCTGCAAAATACAGACACAGTAAAGGCTCTAAATAGCACTCCAGTTGCTCAAGAAATAAGGCCGACGATCAACAAATGGGATCTCACGAAATTAAAAGGTATTTGTGCAGCAAGGGGAACAGTCAATAGAATGGAGAGGCAGTCACAGAATGGGAGAAAACCTTTGCCACCTATACATCTGACAGAGGATTAAGATCTAGAATAACACAAAACTAAAAGAACTAAGCACCGTGAAAACAACCCAAAGAAAACACAGGCTATGAATCTCAACAGAGATCCATATTTCTTCTAAAAAGAAGTATAAATGGCTAACAAACATCTTCAGTATCGTTAGTCATAAGGAAAATGCAAATTACAACTACTTTGAGATTCTGCTTACCCCTAGTCAAAATGGCTAAGAACAAGAAAACAAAGGACAACAAATGCTGGTGAGGATGTGGAGGGAGAATTGTTATTTACTGTTGGTGGGACTGTGAACTGGTGAAGCCATTATGGAAAGCTGTGTGGCTGTTTCTCAGAAAGTTAAAACTAAGACTATCATATGACCCTGGTATATGACTCCTGAGCATATACCCAAAGGACTCCATACTATGCAACAGAAATACCTACATAACCATGTGTGTTGCTGCTCTATTCACAATAGTTGATGTCCATCAACTGAAGAGTAGATAGTGAAAATGTAATACATATATACAATGGAATTCTGCTTGGGTGTAAAGAAAAATTAAAATTTTAAATTTGCAGATAATGGGAAATATTACATGAATTGAAATAACCAGGCCCAGAAAGACCAACATTGTATGCATTCTCTTATATGAAGATCCTAGCTTTGAAACTTTTAGAGTTCTGTGCTTAAGATGGAGTGTGTGTAGAGGCCAAGAAACAAGAAAGGATCCATGAGAAATATGTCTTTTATGGGGGTAGTTTTGTGAGAACAGGTACACCCATATGGTGTGAAAGTAGATGATACAATACTAGGGTTAGGAAGGTTTGAAACAGGGATGGGGCAGTGGGATAGGAATAAGGTTGGGGGTAGAGTCAACTCAAAGTAAAGATGTATGGGAAAACCACATAGCAACTTACTACAGTATAAACTAAAATATAATTATAAGAAGAGTTTCAATATCTTGAATGGGAAGTAAAATTTATTCCCTATGGGCTCTTCAAACAAAAGCCTCTATTGTCATTGCTCTTGATTGCCTACCAGAGCTGCATGGTAAGACCCTATTGGAGAAGACACAATGGACTTTAGGTAAAGGGCCCAGGGAAATCAAGCTAGAACTGAGCTAGAATCTTCTTCTTTGCTGGCTAGAAATCATCATGTCAAAAGGCTGCTCTGAGAGAGAAAGTCATCAAGGGCTGTTCCCAGTTGTGAACTCTGCATGCTGCAATACTGACATGTCAGGCAAGATATACTCAACTGGTACAACAGGATCAAAACTGTTTAGGCAGTAGGTAGCCAACCACTTTCAACTTGAATTTGAGACCACTCCATGAGGGAATACATACTTGGTGTTGCAAACCAGGTCAAGAGCCTGGGGAGGTCATAGCCCCTGGGAGAGTATCTATTAGTGATGCCTTGCTAAATAGACATTAACTAAGCTGCTTCTTAATTATTTGTGCTTATACCCATAGACTGGTGCTGCTCTCACTCCGTGTCAAAGAAGCTTCTTTTTGAAAAGTCTGGGGATGGGTAATGCAGAGACTCACAATGGTCAAACTGACTACTGAGAACTCAGCCCTAACTGGGACATTTATATCATCTTCTCCAAGGCCCAGGGAACATGTAGAAGAGGATCACCAAGATTTTAGAAGTTGGAGGATGGAGAGGAGTGATACGTGTTTTCTGGCTGTGGCATGCAGTCAGGAGCACAGCAGCTTGGATGCCTGCAGAAGACCTGCAAGAAGAAGGAGGAGGAGAAGGGAAGGGGGAGGAGAGGGAGAGGAGAGAGGGAGGAAGAGAAGGTAGAGAGGGAAGAGAGGGAGGAGAAGGAAAAAGAGAAAGAGGAAGAGGAGGAGAGGAAAGAAGGAGGCAGAGAAGGTAGAGGGAAAGAGAAGCAGAAAGAGGGAGAGGGAGAGGAGAGAGGGAGGAAGAGAAGGTAGAGAGGGAAGAGAGGGAAGAGAAGGAAAAAGAGAAAGAGGAAGAGGAGAAGAAAGAAGGAGGAAGAGAAGGCAGAGGGAAAGAGAAGCAGAAAGAGGAGAAGGAGGAGGAGGAAGAGAAGGAGGAGGAGGAGGAAGAGGAAGAACAGGAAGAAATGGAGATGACATGGAGGTAGGACAGGAACTAGCTGGGAAGAAGGGAGTTATCCGGAGTGGGAGAGAGAGAAACGGGGATAATGAGAGATGCATATGATCACAATACAGTCTATTGAAAAATTAAAAATATATTTTTAACCTTTCCACCAATGGCAATATCTTACAAATCAATAGTACATTTTCATAACCTGGATATCGATAATGGTACAATTAATATAGGGGACAGATCTATCAGCTTGTAGAATCTTTTTGTTGTTCTTTTAGAGCAAAAACCATTTCCCTACATCACTACCTTCCACCCCTACCTTTTTGTTGCATAGCAATTTCCTCTGAGATAAAACCTTCCATCCAACAGGAAGCTCTTTAAGACACAGGATGTTAAAAGTGAGGTGAAACAACAGGATGTTCTAAAGGAAGGTAAACAGAGAATCAATGAAATTGACCCGATTCACTAGGCCACTCCATCCCCAATTATATACAAGCCCTAAGGACTCCTGAGAGACACTGTTAGACCAGTCTGAGCTGCCTAGAAGCTCAGACAAGTTGAACTCCCTGGACGATACATTCTAACCTGTTGAGCTTCCTGAAACTTGTGCAGTGAGGTTTAGATTTCCTACTTTGATGAACTGTCACCCAGGCTGGGTGGCTTTTGGTGATGCAGCTGTGTTTGAGTCATTTCTGCTCCTATAACTATGGCCTAACTTCACAAAGCCCTTTGCCAGCCTTTAAGAAGACTGAAATGTCAGGGGCTGGGGAGATGTTCAGCAGTTAAGAGCACTAGCTGTTCTTTCAGAGAACCTTGTGTTCAGTTCCCAGCACCCATGTGGCAGCTCACAACCTAACTCAGTTTCAGCAGATCTGATGTCCAAGGCCTCTGTAGGCACCAGGTACACATGTAGTGCACATATATGCATGCAGGCAAAACACTCATACACACAGAATGAAAACAAATCTTAAAAAAAGACAATAGCAGGGCTGCAGAGATGGCTCAGCGGTTAAGAACACTGGTTGTTCTTGCAGAAGACCCGGGTTTGAATCCCAGCACCCACATGGCAGCTAACAACTGTCCGTAACTCCAGTGTCAGGGTATCCGACAGCCTCTTCCAACCTCCGTGGGCATTGTATGACATGGGTGCACTTACCTACATGCAGGCAATACATGCATATGCATAAAATAAAAATAAATATTTTTTTAAGTTAAAAAAAATAATAGCTTGACTTTAAAATGTCTGGTTCTGGGGTTATGAGATGGCTCAGTAGGTAAGGACACTTACCTATAAACGTGATGACCTAAGTTCAATTCCCAGGATCCACATGGTGGAAAAAGAGATCCAATCAAATTCAAGCTGTTCTCTGATCGCCACATGAATGCTGTGACATGCTCCCCAGCTAAATGAAAATTACCAGTTTTTCCTCCATTTCCAAGCTGTACAGTTAACTTTTAAATGCCTTTATTTAAGATTGAACTAAGGAAGATAAGGATATTGAATAACTTGCTTTTCAAAAGAAGAAGAGGTGAGAAGCGAAAAAAAGAGAAAAAAAACAGGCTCCTGCAATTCAGTTCATAAGTGGTCCTCCAAAATTCCCACTCATGTACATTTAAAATTAAGCATGCTACTAGTAGTAATTTTATCATGCAAGAACTTAAAAATGCAAACGTGAAGTGGTCACAAACTTGCTACAGTTATTTTCAAGAATTCTAAAAGCAGATTGTTTTACTTCATACTGTTTTTGACACAGAATGACAAAGAAAAATAACTTCAATTTACAGTTCACTACTAAATAGATCCTTATAAATTTACAAAAGACTAGCCAGCTAAAATTCTCCCTAGGAGGCACTGCAATAGTACAGATGTAGAAGTTTCCATAGTTACATAAATTACATGTCTCCCAAACACTCTTGTTTCTTTATGTTCTTTATACCCTTTCCCTGTTAGTTACTAACACGAAACTGCAGAATTCAAGCTTCTCTGTTGGACCAGCAGATGCCCAAACTGTTCAAGTGACCCGGATTTGCTCAAAAGGTCCCCCAAAGACAAGAAACACAAATTCCTGTCAGACATATAGTGGAAATTCAAATTAGTTTAAAAAGAACCCAAACAGTTCAAAAGAGCCAGCACACTGACAAGGGAAAGGAACCAATTCAGGAGAACTTACCACAGTTGTTTCTCTCTTTCCACAATTAAACACAAAGCTGAAGTTAGGGAACTGTGGTGTATGAGACAAGGCCCCTTTGTGGTCCCTTTTAGGAAATGAAATTTTGTTAGAATGCAGTTATGTCTACTTGTTTACTTCATGTGTATGGCTGCCTTTGGGTTAGAAGAGAAAATCTGATTTTTTTGTGTGACAGATACATGTGTTGTAAAACTTAAAACATTATTGTGTGGACCTTTACAGCCTCACAAAAAATATATACATGGTTGATTTAAAGCCATAAATTTCCCTTCAAAAAACTGTTCTACTGTCAAATTCTGATGGGTAAACAAGAGCAGGGGCAATGACCAATATTGTTTGAGGGTTTATGGAACTCCTAGTCAACAGCTTCAAAAGAGAGAGTCTGAAATGGAATGCCAGAAATTAACATTGGGCTTTTACTTTGCTAGTCCCTGGTGTCTAATAGGGACAAGGTCCCCCTGTTATAAGGTAACTCCTTTAAATCTTTTATACTGTATATGTATACACTTTAAGACACTTCTACTACGGTAGGCTTCCATATGACTTTTTCTAAAGATCTTTAATGATAGTTCTTCCTCCCACATCCCCTCCTCTGCCCTGCCCTCCTATTTCCCACCCCCATTTAACCATTCCTACTTTACCGTTCCCATTTCCCTCTTTATATCACTGCAGTCTATCTCTCCTCTCAGAAAACCTCCCTCCCTACCACCTCACAGCCATTTATTAGTTTTCTGAGCTCTCTGGATTTTTCCAATTGAAATATGTACATCTAAGAATTCAAAGCTAGTATCAAGCTATGAGAGAGGATATGTGACATTTATCTTTCTGGGTTTGGGTTACCTCACTCAGGATGGTTCCTCCAGAACTTGATGGTATGACCCTCTTGCTGAAGACACTACATACATGAGCTGTAGAGCAAACAAGAAGTCAAGCTGGTACTGACTTCAAAGTTTCATCTCTCCTGGCCAGATTTCATAGTGCTAGAAGGTGCTATGTGTGCTACCAGAAGAGAAAATTAATCATCAACCTTCCCTAGCTGTGAATCCTGAGAACTACAAAAACAGGCCTGATAAAATATGTCCATTAGTGCAATAATGGCATATAGATTATGGGAGTAACCAACTACTTTCAAATTGGCATTTAGGTCTACTTCATAAGATGGGCCCCATACCTGACATTGATATCAGGTTTAGGAATCTCATGGCTGGAAAAGTCACAGGCCATAGGAACCTAATATTATTCTGTTAAATAGATATAGTATTAAACTGACTCCTAAAGACTTATTATATCCATAAATTAATGCATGTCTCCACTCTCACCAGAGATGGTCCCTCATGCAACAGATGGTGACTAACACAGAAATCCACGATTGACTAACATGCAGAGACTAAGAGGCTGCAGAGCACTTACCTTTAAATAGGACACCTATTTCGAACTTTTGCTTCCCAAGGCTCAGGGATCACTGTAGAAGAGGGAGAAGAAAAATTGTAAGAGCCAGAGGTGACAGATGACCACATACACTCTATATATCATAGAGTACATAAAATTGGACAGGGAATAGTGAGGGAGTGCAAATGGGGAAACGGATCTAAGTTCAATCAAAATATATTGTAGGAAATTTTCAAAACTTCAATAAAAATGTACACAGTAATAAAAGTGTTTTATATTTATCTTTTAAATTTTGATATGCCTTCTTTGTATGATCATTCAATTAACTTTTTTATTTGTTTATGTTTAATAATTCTACAGGAAAAGAATTTTTAAAAATATTTTATTATTGTTTTTATTTTATGTGTATAAGTGTATTGCCTGCATGTATGTGAGTGCACCCGTGTCGTGCAATGCCGCGGAGGTCAGAAGAGGGCTTTGGATTCCCCTGGAACTGGAGTTAAGGATGGTTCGTAGCTGCCATGTGGCTGCTGGGAATCGAACCATGGGTCCTCTGCAAGAGCAGTCAGCTCTCTTAACCACTGAGCCATCTCTCCAACTCCCCTTCCTTCTATTTTTGTTCACAAAGTACAATTCTCTGATGCTGTTGTCTTTTCTTGTGGTCTCCATTTTTCCTCAGCTGCATAAACTCACAAAGGAATATTAGGAAACATGCTAGTCATTTAGTCATTTCTCATATTGTGGATCTATAATTGTGACCCTGTGCCAAAGGTCTGGTAAGAAGGGAGATCTTCTATGTTAATAGTCACCCTGTGCTAAGCTCTGGTGGGAGAGGAGATAACCTAAAGAGACACTATGCCTCTCCTTGTAGGTAGCAGATTATCACTATTTGTCTCACTTGCAAATTAGTGTGCTTAATAGGAATACAGGAGCTGCCCCAATTCCCACACTGCTTGGGTCACTGCTGCTCCTATAGTCTTTGAAATAATACCCTTGCCAGTATTTCTTCTTACACTTTTTCCTCCTGAGAGAAATATTCTAATTATTAGAGAAATAATCTAGTTATTAGAGTATTTACTTCAAGCGCATCATCCATGAGTCAAAATGGTTAGAAATCTCAATGTTTCGGCATCAGTGTGGTGCATCTCTGAGAAAATCCATTCCAGATAACCCATTCACTCTTTTATTAGGGGATATCAAGTAGTGAATAACCAAGATTAATATGAAGAAATCAGCAGAATTGTTAATTGTCTTAATTTTCTTAGTGTCAAAATGGAGATGGTGCTAAAGTCCCTGTTTATCATATAAAGTAACAGTGAAATTTCAATGAGTTAACACAAGCAAAACACAAAATAATGTGCAGCTAAAATTTACTCTTTCTCTATGTCTTTTTCTGTGTGTCTCTGTGTTATATACATGCATTCAGGTATGTTTGTATGTGTATGTGGTACATGTGTGTGTGGCACATGTGAATGCCAGAGGTAGGTGGGCATCGTCCTCTATCACTTTGTTTTTTTGAAGCAGGATCTCTCACTGAATCTGGAGTTCACAGGTTCAACGAGACTAGCTGATCAGCAAGCTCCAAGGAGCCTCCTGTCTCTGCCTCCCTAAGGCTAGGGTTACAGGCACACACTACCATGTTCAGCTTTTTATGTGGGTTCTGGGAATCTGAATTCTGGTCCTCATGCTTGTATAGCAAACATGTTACCGACTGAACCATCTCCCCAGACCTGAAAGTTAGTTCTTAACAAATATTAACTATTATGTCTTAGTGGCCTCTCATACCTTAATTGTTGGCACAGAATCGATGCGATCATGATTATGTGACTCAGTTAAGCACCACTTTCTTAGTGTCATGATGGAATCTACTGCTCCTGAATCCTGATGGTTCTTTGATTCCAGGTTAGGAAATCAGCCTGAAAATTACTAAAAAATGTTTGCCCAAAAGAAATCTTTATTAGTGATCTTTATACTCAAGCTCAGGGACTTTGTGTTCCTAACCTATAGTCGTCTTGACCTCCTAACAGGAAACTTTAAAGCCATATCAGCCAACTTTAATTTTTAATTGTTGTTGACCAAGCCCTATAGAAAAGTCTTCTATGAATATAGTTTAAAGAAGTAGGTGGAAAGTAGCAGGATCTGATAAAGAAGAGACAAAACAGAGATCATGTACACTAGTAGTGACATCTCAAAATGGAAAAGGCCCAACAGGGGTCTTAGGATGCAAAAGGCAGAGCCCTGGATTGGAAAGCACGAATTGATGTAATTTGAAGACTAATTGCTGCTAATGCTTGAGTTTAGGGAACTTCCTATATTTTTGAAGTATTTTATATATTATGTGTGTGTACCATGACATATGTGTGGAGGTCAGAGGACAACTTTGTGGAATTGGTTCTCTTCTACCTTTACATGGGTTCTGGGGATCAAACTCAAGTCACCAGGTTTGTGCAGCTAGCAACTCTACCCACTGAGGCATCTCATTGGCCCCACTGTCTTTCACTGAGACACAGTCACTAATGTATTTATTAATTCACTCAACAAACACTTATTAGTGCTTATATAGTGCCAAACTCAGTATGTACTAGAAATTCAGACTAGACAAAACAGCAGCAAATCTGTGACTTCAGAGTATGTAGTCTGTTAGGTCACATCAATTAGCAATTAGTAAGTTGGACTATTCTCTCTTTTTTGCATGTTCTTTCCAGATGCAGCTTTATCAGGCTTGTTGTTCTTTAAGACAATTTAACTTTTCAGATAATGACTTTTCTCTGTTGTTCTTCTGTTCTAGGTTCTGTTTATTTTGTCTCGAATCTTCATAATTTCTTTCCCTTTTTCAAAACTACTAAGAGTTTAGTTTGTTGTTTTTTGTCTAGCTCTTTATATGGCCTCTAATTTTGTTTTCTTAAGTATAGGTTTTGCTGGAATGGTGTTCCATGCCATTACCCCAGGGCTCTGGGGGTAGAGGCAGGTAGATTTCTATGAGTTCAAAGCCAGCCTGGTCTACATAATGAGTTTCAGTCCATTTGGGACTACAGGGAGACCCTGTCTCAGAAAAATATAGATTATAAATACCCATATACTTTGGGCAATAGATTTCCATGTAAATAATGCTTTCTTGGCAGCCTGTAAGTTTGGGTATATTTCAAATATTTTATAATTTCTCATTTGACTTCTTCTATGCTGTTTAGTTTCTACATATGTATGAGTTTTCTTTGTATCATACTATTATTGATTTCTAATCTTGTCCCATTTTGGTCAAAGAACATACTTAACCTTTTTGAACTGATTAACTGATTTGACCTGACATAGCTAAATTAAGATTTGGAGAATTTTTAATATTACCCCCAGAAGAATCTGAAGTTTTTATTTAGTGGAGTTTCCCATAGATGCCTGCTAGGTATAGTGCTCTTTGAGTGTTCTACTCAGCTCTTGTCTTTGCCTTTCAATGATGTCACTTTTGCTTCAGATAATTTGAGCTATATTTTAAATGTTTTTAGGTAAAATTGTGCTTTTCTGATGACTCAAGTTTGTCATTACTGTACACACTTTTTAAAAATACATTAATTGTTTTTCTTAAAGCCTGTTTCATCTGATATTCAGGTACCGTTCCAGCATGCCTTTCATTAGTTGAATGATACCACTTTTCTTCATATCAACCACCGTACATTTTTAATGAAAATGTGTCTCAGGTATAATAGCACTTAGTTGGATCATGATTTTTATCACTTCATTTAGTCTGTACATTTTGATTGGAACGTTTAATGAATTTACATTTGATGGAATTTCAGGTTTGTTGTGGTTTAAATCTATTTGATTATTTGTTTTCCATGTTTTATATATTGTAGTTCCTCTATGTTCTGTAAATGCTATCTTTTGTGGTAAATAGATTTTTATTATTTTCTAGCATACAATTTAACTACCACATTTCACTTTACTTTTAAAGTGATTTTCTTCCTTGTTACTTTAGGGATTATGATCAGTTCTAATTTATAACAATCTAGTTCAGAGTAATACAACCTTCATTTCCACAATTCTGTTCCTTCTTTCCTCCTTTGTGCAACTGTCACACAAATTACACTTTTGGCATGCATATGCATATGGTGTGTGTGTTCACATGTGTGTGGGTATGTGTGTGTTTGGTAATGCATATGCACATGTACATACATGCATGTAGCAGGCTGAAGGTTGACATCTGGTGTTTTCCTTGATCATTTTCCGCTTCATTTACAAAGGCAAGGTCTCTCACTGAAATCAGAGCTCACCAATCCATCTAGTCCAGCTAGCTAGCTTGCCCTAGAGATCCCACCTCTGCCTCTTGAGTACTGTGTTTCCAGGCAGGCCGTCATGCCTATCTGGCTCTTTAAAATGTAATTTCTATTAAATATATTCTTTGACAGTTTCACACACATATATAATACATTCTGATTACTCTAATCCCCTGGCCCTCTCTTATTTTCCACCTACCCTGTCAATCTCTGGTCTTCCCTATAAATCCTTTTCCACATTCATATCATTTTGTTTTGTTTTGTAACCTACTGAGTTTAACCAGGGCCATCTGTGTGATCATGAGTTTGAAATTATCCACTGAAGCCTGGTGGGCTCATCAGTGGTATGCATGCAACCAAAGACAGTGATTGGCCCTGCCCTGGAATCCATCAGTAGTCAGTGGTTTAGTGGGGGGAGGGGATAGGTTCTGTGAGCCCTTTCCTGATCCATGCCTGACTGTTGACAGGCTCAGTCTTGTACAAGTCCTATGCAGGCAGCCACAGTTGCTGTGAGATCATGATTGCAGAGGATGTGTCATGTACATAAATAGCAGTTTGCAGCCCTCCTCTCTATCTTCCTGCTCTTACATTCTTTGCCCCCTCTTCCATGATGTCCCCTGAACACTCATCACTTATTCTCAGCACTTTGACCAGCCTTAAGTCTCTGCATTTACTGCTGTTTATTGCAAAAAGAAGCTCCTCTGATTAAGGCTTAGAGAGCAGCACTGTGTATGGGTACAAACACAGGGAAGAACAACCTTTATCACTGTTAGTGGGAGTATCAATTGTCACAACTATGGAAATCAGTGTGGAGATTCTTCATAGGGTAGCAATAGATGGACTATGTGACCCAGCTATTTCATTCCTGGGCATATACCCAAATGACTCTATTTGCTATCATGGAGATACTTTCTCATCATGTTCATTGCTGTTCTATTCATGATAGTTAGGAAATGGAGCCAGCCTAGATTCTCAACAACTGTCGAATGGAAAATGTGGTACATATAAACAAAGAAATTTTATTCAGCTGTAAAAAAATGAAGTTGTAAATTTTTTAAGTAAATAGATAGAACTGGAAAAATTTATAGAATGAGATAATGGGTCCAGAAAGACAAATGCCACTTTTTTTTTCTCATACATAAATCCTAACTTTGCATCTCTAATTCTGTGTGTTCAATTTTAAGTAATTGAGAAGCTGAGAAACTAGAAAGGGGTCATTGGCAGGGGGATTTTAAGAGAGAGAGGCAGTAGTTTATAGGTGATATGAAAGTAGAGAGAGTAATACTGGGGCTGGAAATAAATCAGGGTGGAGGGGATGGGAAAGATGAGTGAAGGGAGTATAAAACACCATGTGGAAGTAAAGTAAACAATATAAGTTTTTTTTTTTTTTTTTAAAAAAGAGTTAGGGGCTGTTGAGATGGCTCAGCAGTAAAGAGTGCTTACCACCCTTCCAGAGGACCTGGGATTTCTGTTCCCAGCAACCATGTGGTAGGTAACATCCATTTTTCACTCTAGTTACAGGGATCCAATGCCCTCTCTGGCATCAGTAGGCCCCAGGTAAGCACATGATAACTTACATTAATTCAAGCAAGACACAATCACACAAAATAAAATGAAGAAAATCTTTAAAAATGAGTTAGAAGGGAGATATCCTGCATGATTGGTTATGTTCCTGGAAGTCATTGGTTAATAAACAAAAATTCCAGTGCCAGAAGTGGGATACCTCTTTATGAGTTGTTGGTTAGGGAGGTCCTACAGGCCCCCAAGACAATACAGGCACCTATTGTGAAAAAACATCCTTAGTCTTTTTTTTCAAACCATGAACAGCTTGGTTTATGACAGAGAAGTCTAATCTTTTAAACCCACCACACTTGAGGTAAGGCTTTTGTTTAATGAAAGGCCCTGATGCATTTCCAACCTGATGGCCTACAGCAGTAGAACACTTTCCCCTCCCTTTGAGCAGATTCTTTTAAAACAGCCAACTGGGAAAGACTGTAAGGCTAGATAGACCCCAGCCAATGGGGAAAAGAAACAGTACACTTGTATTAAGACGTATCAAGCTTCCAGGTCCTGTGTGCTTGCTGGATCTGACTGATCACACAATACACCCTTTTGCAAAAGTAAAAGCTAACTTGCTGAGTTACTTTAGCTTTTTCTGAGTACAGTATTGATGGGGTCCTTAAACCTCAGATTTTATTTCTAACATTACCATTCCTCTTTGTTGTCTACCAGAACTAGTTAAGATCCTGTTACTGAGGACACCACACACCTTCATTGCAAGATGTAGTGAAATCAAGCTAGAACTGAACAGGGAACTTGCTCCCTGCTACCTAATTTTCACAGTTCTAGAGGCTGCCATGCAGGCTGCTGAGGGCAGGTGTCAGGGGTGGGGGAGAATAGTTATCAGGGGTCTTACCCTGCTGTGAACCCTGTGAACTACAATACTAACCTGCCAGGCAAGAAGTGTCCAATGTTGTAATGGTGACACAACTGCTATGTGGTTAACCAACTGCTCTCAGATTGGTTTTGAGACCTGCTCTACAGGAAATAATTTGTGCCTGGTACTGTAAACCCAGTCAAAACCCCATGGCTGAGGGTGTCTTAGGCCCTCCTGAGCAATTTACCACTCTTGCCATAGTGCCATACTGCTTTCTAAATATTTATGTTTATACCTACCCAGCTTTTATGTACATAGTAGGATCTGAAATCCAATCCTTATGATAGCACAGCAAGTGCTTTATCCACTGAGCCACCTCCCCAGCCCCAGAAATTATATTAAAATTTTTCTGCATTATTTATTTTTATTTTATGTTTATGAATGTTTTATTTGCATGTATGTAAGTGCAAACATGCATGCAATGGCCATGGAAACCAAATGAGGGCATTAGATCTCCTGGAACTGGAGCTACAAATGGCTGTGAGCCACCATGTGGGTGCTGGGAACCAAACTTAGGTCCTTTGCAAGAGCAGTCAGTGCTCTTAACTGTTGAGTCATCTCTCCAGCCCCTAGATATGAAATTCTTGTTGATAGTCTGTCTACTGTTTGATTTTGAATACACTATTCCATTTCTTTGTGGCCTGCATGGTTTCTGATGATACCTGAGTCCTGAGCCACTGTGTTTAATCATCCTACCTCAGCCTCCAAAGTGCTAGGATTGTAGGTATGCACCCTACGTCCATTTTTAGATACTTTTTTTGTTATGTTTTTTTTAGATATGCTAACATGAATTTTATTCTTTATATATACATATAAAGGCATGAGCCACCACGCCAGGCTCTTTCAATATATTTTTATTTAATTTTTGTGCATTTCATGCAATACATCTTAATCATATTTAGATCCCCCTCCCCTATCTGCAGCCCCATATTTCCCATCATTTTTCATGAATTCTGTCATATATGTTAAGGCCTATTGAGTCAAGTTTGTGTCCCCAAATGTCTTTCGGTGTAGGCCCATTCACTGGAGCCTGGTTAACCTATCTAGGGTTACTCCCTTAAAGATAATCAACCCTTCCTTTCCTGGTAGTTACAGTTTCTAGTAGTTCCTCAGCTAAGTCTGGGGTTTCTTACCTGTTTCCCACGTCTATGCTGGGTTTTTGTCTGGTTTGAGTTTGCATGGGTTTGAATGTGCATGTTGTCACCATTGCTGTAATCTGAGCAAGTTCCCAGCTACCTGGAAAGCTTTGTCTCCTTATGGTCATCCAACACCCCTGGCTCTTCCAGTCTTTCTTCCTCCTCTTCCACAATGGTAGCTGAGCCCTGGATGGCAGAGGTTTGATAGAGGAGTCCTATCCAGGATTCTTATTCTCTTATTCTCTACATTTTGGACAGTTGTGGCTTTTTGTGTTAATCTCCTTCTGTTGTATGAAGAAGCATCACTGGTGAGACTTGAGACATGCATTAGTATTCTCTCTACCCCCCTGTTCCACTATGTTCTGTGAGCCTTAGTAGAGGTGTTAACCATTTTTAATACTATATGTGTCTGGTACTAAATCTCTTAGGATGTATCTTATGTGAAATTTATTGAGCTTATTTAATGTAGAGATTAATGTTTTTAATTGGATTTCAGAATATTTGGTCTTTAGTTTTTCCAATAGCCCCCTCCTTCCCTTTCATTTCTCCTCAGAAATTGCTGTTATGCAGGTGCTAATGTGATGTTATTGTCACTCTGATCCTAGAGATTGTATTTTTCTTCATTCCGTCCTTTGTCTTTTCCAGATCATTTCATTTGACCTGTCTTCCCACTCACTGGATTTGTTTTTTCAGTCAGCCAAAGTCTGTAGAGCTGCTGAGTCTCTTTGGTAAAATTTTTCAGGTACTTTACTTTCTGACTCTAGCGTTTCTATTTGGTTATTTTTAGAAATAATTTGTTCTCATTCTCTCTCTCTCTCTCTCTCTTGCTTTCTCTCGCTCTCTCTCGCTCTCTCAACATGCTTTCACTTTGAAGCCCAGGCTGGCCCCAAACTCCCAATGATGTTCTCACTTCAGCTACCCTGGTGCTGAGATTACAGGAGTGCACTGTTAGACGCTCAGCTAATTTGTATCCTCAAATGTTTTCTTTGTTTCTTTGGACATGATTTTCTGTAGCTTTTTTTGTATTTAAAACAGTTAAATTCAGTTTTTTTGCCTTTATCTCTGCTTGTTGAGAGAAACCCTTACAACTAGAGGGAGAATTTAGGGTTTTTTTGTGGCTTTTCGTGGGCATCGGCCCACCTCTATACATGCACATAGTATTTTGTAGTCTTAGTGATATGTTAAAAAAATTTTAAAGTCCCCTATATGGACACCTTAGGCCCAAGTTTCCTCTCAATCTTTCTGGCCAACTTTTATTTGCTATTGCCACCTGTCTTAGTCAGCTATCCTTTGTTGTAACAAAGTACCCACCAGTAAAATGCAAAGAAAAGTTTATTTACATTACAGTTGGAGAGGTTGGAAGTCCAAGATCACATGACTCCATTGGTTTGGCATTTAGTGAGATCCTCAGGGCAGGTGGTACCACATTTGCATATGCAAGAGGGACCACATGGTGAGACAGGAAGCCAGAAAGAGGCAGAGTCAACATCATCTCATCACAGCCAAATATCATGGGTATTAACTGGGACTCCATGAGAGCTACCTTTCCAAAGGCAACACCCCCATCACCTCATTTGTCCCACTGGATCCCACTGGCGAAAGCCTCCAGAACCTGGGCACCACCACACCGGGAACTGAGCTTCCAGTGAAGCTTGGGGGCCACACTCAAATCACATTCAGCCACAGCCCCACTTCAGGCTACTGTAGTGTTCAGTAACTGGTGATGGTTTTGACAAATGTCCCTAGGGGAAAAGGCTGTTTGCGCTGAGAAAGGTACTTTTCAGATTGAATAAAGTCAAAACCCACAGGTGGGAATTTCTAGGGGAATTCTAAATAGTCCAACAATGAAAACACTCTTGGGAGCATTTTCTGAAGTCCTCCAAACCCTTCTGGCCCCTCAAGTGCCTGTTAGGCTGTGGTTTTCTGTGGGTACTGTAGTTGTAAGACTTTTTGTTTTAAAAGCTAATGTGAAACTGAAGAGAGGAGTCTGGAAGCAAGGCAAATTTTACAGAGCTCATTATTCCCAATCAGATTTGCTTGTTTTTTAATTTTTTTTTTTTTTAACATTTTATTTTTTTTTTTTTTTTAATGTGTACAAGTGTTTTGCCTGTACGTATGTAAGTGCACCTTGTGCTTTCCTAGTGACTGTGGAAGCCAGAAGAGTGTGTCTGCTCTCTTGGAACTGGAATTAAGGATAGTTGTTAGTCATCATGAGGGAGCTGGAAACTGAACCCAGGTCCTCTGGAAGAGCAGGGAGTGCTCTTAACCACTTAGCCATCTCTCTAATCCCAAGACTTTAAAAAAAAAATAATAATTGCTTGACAGATTTTGAAAGTCCTTGGGTTAGCTTCCTACCTCCTAAGAACGTTGCTTTTAAAGATTGTCAGTGTCTTCAATTTCATGAAAGGATCTGTTTGTATCTCTCTCATTTATTTATATTTATTTATTTATTTATTTATTTATTTACTATTTATTTGTTTATTTTATTTGTATGAGTGTATTGCCTATATGTATGTAAGTGCACCCATATCAATCAATGCCTGTAGAGGTCAAAAGAGGCTGTTGGATCCCCTGGAACTGGAGTTACAGATGACTATTAGCTACTATATAGGTGCTAAGATTCAAACTCAGGTCTTGTGCAAGAACAACCAGGGCTCTTAACCACTGAGCCACCTCTCCAGCCTCTTGTTGTATCACTTTATGTCACTCTTGCCATTCATACCAGACAACAATTGAAATACAGGCTGCAGGGAAGCTCTACATTCTTCTGTAGTGCTTACTGGTATTGTTCCCTGAGGCTGAAGATTGCATGTACCTTGCAAAGAATGAAGAGACCAAGGTTGACAACCCACTTTTATGCTGGGGTATGCTGCCAACTTTTAGACTGTGCTAGAGGTTGTTCTTTAGGAAAATGACTCTTGAATAGAGGTTTTGTGAATACGGTGCAAATTAGGAAGAGATCCCCAATCAATACCAGTACCTGAGAAAGACAGGACTGGGCAAAAAAATATGACTGTGACATGGTGTGTTGTGATGGGAGAAAGTGATTCTATAGCTGTAGAGAGGAATTTACTTTGGTCTCAGTGCAGCATTATGTAACAAGAAATATTTATGCCCAAAAGTGAACCATGGGCAATAGTTTGTCTAGTGAATCAGATAGGAAAACATTAAAAATTTAAAAATTGAACTTATTTATTTACTTTGTGTGTTGGAGGTATTCATTTGGAGGTCAGAAGACAACTTGTAGGAGTTGGTTCTTTCTTTCTATCATGTGGGTCATAGGGATTGAACTAGGAACATCAGCCTTGGTCACAAGCACCTTTACCACTGAGCTAGCCTGATGGCTCAGGAAAAGATTTTTAAAAACAAGAATAAACCAGTGTAACTCTCAGATATGAAAGAAAGGACGATTCATTAGAGGAACTGGAAGAAATTCCATAAGATAAGATTGAATTTGAAGAACAAGGCAGGGACAGAAACAGATCAGCAAAGGCTAAGGCACACGTCTTTAATCCTAGCACTCGGGAAGCAGAGGCAGGCGGATCTGTGTTAGTTCAAGGCCAACCTGGTCTACATAGCAAGTTCCAGTGTTAGGGAAAGAGGAATTTACTGCTTGTTTGAATTTACTGCTTGAATTTACTTGTTTGAATTTACTGCTTGTAACCAATTGACTCAACTGGAGACTCAACTGGAGACACAGGCATCCAGAGATAGGGGCAAGCGCTACAGCCCTCCCCCCCGGAGCCTGACCTGATCTGTGTCATGTCACGTAGACATGTCTGCTTACACAAGATAACAGGAAAGAGTTGTGCCAGGCCAATACCACCCATCTCTCCCCGATTGAGACACCTGAAGGGAGTTGTAACATTTTTCTTGTTTTAAAGTTATTGGTTTGTGAAATGCTTGCTTTGAAACTATTGGTTGTATAAACGTGGGCTTTTGTGTAATGGTTGTGGGAGCCTATATAATCTTTACCTGAAATTGCCTCAGGGTCAATTGCTCTAACCAGACCGGTGTGTCTTGGAAGGACGGTCGGCCCCAGCTAGCTGGTTTAATAAAACTGTTTGATTTTTGCATCTCCATACTCATGCATTTGTTCCCCAGAAGAGACCCACCAAGTCACGGACCCTAACACCAGGACAGCTGGGGCTACAGGGAGGCCCTGTCTCAACAAAGACCAAAGAAAAAAAAAAAAGTTTATAACCATTCTAGGATGGCAAGAAAACACTAGCGTTATAAATTAAGGATTAACCATGATCAGAAACTCATTTTTGAAACATCATTTAGGCTGACTGGTGCTGGCCAAACTAGACTGAACTGGCATCACAGAGAGGCAATGGCATTCATAACCCGTGTGGTGAGTGGAGAGTTGGAGGGATATTGCTGGATTAAAGATGAATGGTGTGGAAGAAAGATATGCTAAAAGAATCAGAGAGAGAGAGAGAGAGAGAGAAAATGCGCCTCATTTTTGACTCAGAAAATGCAGACACTGTTTCTTTAAATGGCATAGAGACTAGATGTAAAATTTTTGGGTTGGTTTAGGAGATGATCTAAATAAGGAATTCATTTTGTGGAACCCATAGAAAGTTGAACTGAGTACTTTCAATAAGACTGGCTAAATGGGTCCAACAACTTTCAGCAGAGGAGTTTGGTCAAGAGTGTGCTTTATATGTATTTTGGCTTGTCTTCTCTGTCGTTGGATTTAGGTGTGTTCCCATTGCAGTGAATGCAGAGCTATGTCTCCACACCACCGATGCACTCATCCCCTCAGCCAATCAACTACTGGGAGTCAGCAGCATCTGGAAATGTTGGGTTGAGTCTTTTCCATTTTTTTAAAAAACTGTACTGAGGCTCTCAACCATAAAGAATGACTTTCTGCTTTCTCATACACTTTCTCAAGGCCACCTGTGTCAAATTGTTAGAAGAGATGGGGTGCTTGCAAAGATAGCTCTAAGCTACCACCTGCAGCAGCCTAAGGAACTCTTTTTCAGAGACCTCTTTTCAAGTGCAGCTGGGATTTGACTTTGCTGCAGAAAAGAATTTCAGGATAAGCCAGTATGAAGCATATTTGGGGCTTATTATAAGGAAGTTCGATAACATATTAAGACACAGGGATTAGAAAGAGAGGTGCTCGGAGAAAAGGTAAGATACAGTCAAATGTGGATGTAGGCTTCTCAAGAGAGTCACCCTTAAATATTGTAGCAGTAGTTGTGTATATGAGTTTGGTAGATCTCAGGCTATAACATAAAGGATTACTAAGAAGATATTCTTCCCCTTTATGGTCAATGAAATTATAGGGTGACTCTAGAGGTACCTTGAATAGGATCACTATCTGATAAGGTGAAGCCATGAGTCACAAGGGTCCTGTGAGGGTTTTCTTAAGAGATTCCTATGAAACTAAAGGTTTAGACCTGGCAAAAGAGTTAGGCCATATTTAAAGTCATATTCATTTAGACCTTAAACATGATTAGTTGCTACTTTGACATTTGAAACATCTGTGTATTAAAAGAACATTTTCTCTATGAAAAAAGCCTTCACAGAAAATGTTAACTATGCTGGAATTCTCGGCTGAGTGTTGGCGAGAGGCTTCAAGGAGACTCTGAAGCAAGCTCCTTTCCTTTCTTACATCGCCTTCATTCTCCTGGCTTTTCTATACTGTCTCAAAATGACTGGTACCAATGGGACTATGAAAGACTTGACACTTGTTCTCTACCAAGGTAAACTTGAATGACACCCTCTCCAGAGTTTCCTATGGTGTCAGCTGAAGCCTTTGTTGAATATCTCTGTCCAGTTTTGTCTTTTCCAGATGGTGGTTTGGGGGATCCCTTTCTAATTCATAATCATGTATGCAAATGCCCCCCATCTCTTTTTTTTTTTTTTTTTTTTTTTGCTGAGGAACTTGACCTCCATTCAAGAACAAATATTGAGACACATCGTAGCAAAAAGTGGGGTGTCCTCTGTGACCTATTCACTCTTTGCATGATGCATGTGATCTTTGCTCCCTGGAAGCCATACCAATTACTGCTGCAGAGGAATGTAGAACTTTCTGTAGTCTGTGTCTCCGCACAGCCTGTCTCCACACAACCCGTGTCTGCACACTAACTGCTTCATCAACTCCTGGAATTTAGCATTTGAGGGGATTATTGCACTGAATATTTTCATTCTCCAGTATATACATGGAAATGAGCATTTTGTGTGAAATTTGCCAGATTTATAGAAACCTCCAATGTCTCAAGCAAAAGAACAGCAAACAATTCAATGGAACAAGGTGAGCATCTGTAGATTTTTATTTCATGTCTTCGGCAACTTCATCTGCTCATTTTAAGCTAAATACTGTCTCCAGAGGAAGGGTATGATCTGACTGACAATCTCTACCCTCCAAATTGTGGGCTTTGATGATTTTTCTTTTTATAAAAAAATAGGAAGATGCTAGAAAGTCAAAATTTGTAAATATGACTATGACAGCTAAAGTTCTATTTACACTGAACAGATGATTGGTTTGAATGACAGGTATACTGAGTTGAATATAATTCAATGGTAAAATAAACCAGTATTTCATAACCAGAAATACAACAGAATATGCTCAATATAAAGTTGATGACATAATGGGAAATAGCTTCTGTTATCCAGGCTTGAAGGCCAAAAGCATTATTGCTCCATGCTTCACACCAAGTATTCATAAGAACCAAGTACGGGAGGCAAAACATGCATGCCATATGTCTTGTGTTGTATGCCTACAGTCTGATTCTAACTACAAACCTCAGACATCACTCATTTTAACTGCAAAGTCATTGTAAAAGGATAGAACTACATAAGGTGATTGTAGGCAGTAAGCTAGTAAATGCACTTTGCTAAGGGGATGTATGCTAAGCCACCTTTTAGGTAATATAGTAATACTCTTAGGTAATATAGCTAATACTCTTACTTTGAAAATTGGAATGCATTTTTCAAGTATCCTGGTTTTAGGGAAGCTCACCTTATACTTTCCATTAAAATTTCAGAACTCATTTGCAACCAAATGAGGATGTAACTTCCGTGTGTGACTTCCTCTGCAGTCCTATTCATTTCACCACAAAAGCTACGTCACTTATCAGAAGTCAGTTTAAGTTCTTTTCTTAGAAACGAGCATTCACAAATTTGCAGGGTATTTGGGGAAATATGAGAAGATTACAATTTCATTCAAAATTCAGAGTTGTCTCAGTGAGATCATCCTTCGTAATTCTAATAGAAGAGAACCCTAGTAGTATATACAAAAACCAGCAAATAATTGAATTGATGGTAAAGACAGTAAAGTGAGAGGTTCACAAGGAGTATGACATAGGCTTACTGGCTCCTGGCTTTCATCCTAGAATTAAACTCAGGAGCCTGAGGCAGGCAGGTTGCCATGTGTTTGAGGCCAGCTGGGCCAATGTAGAGAGTTCCAGGTCATCTTGGGCTGCAGAATGAGTCCATCTTGACAATACCAAACCAAATCAAACCAAACCAAACCAACTCACCAACCAACCAACAAACCAACAAACATATAAAACAATGAAAAGAAAGGCAGATGGAGAGATGACTCAGAAGTTATAAGAACTTATTTTTCTTCTAGAGGACTAGAGTTGGGTTCCCAGCACCCATAGGCAGCTCACAATCGCCTATCACTTCAGGCTCAGGAGGATAGAAGCCTCTGATCTCCACAGACACCTATACTCACATACACATACCACACATAGACCCACACTTCTACACATAATTTAAAATAATAAATCAATATTTAAAAAATCAATAAACCAAACATCATCAACAACAAAAAGAATATAAATATGAACCTTGATGCACCTTAAAATCCAGTGAAGCAACAATTTATTAATGTGTTCCTGTCTGTATGAACATCAAGTGAATTGAGTCTGTGATAATCTGTTCGTCACAGCAGAATTGCCCAAGTGCCACAATATTGAAATCAGTGTCGCTCATTATAGCTTTATCACTCAGCTGATGTAATTTGGCTTATATATTGTTGCCCTAAAATTAAATTCACTCTTCTGCCTACACTACAGCTTGTCCCTGAATAGGTGTCAGGAATGACATGATCATGCTAAATGTCTCATTTTAAAAGCATAGCCCATTCAAAACAGGTTGTTATCACCTACTGTACCACCTTAAACACCCCTGTCCCTGTCACCACTGGCCTTCATTGTGCAAAACCACTGATTTCTCTGCTGTCATCTTTCACAACCCTTTAGCGGCTTCTTTGCATTTCTTTCTCTTTCTCTTTGTCAATTTGACTGGCATAAAGCTGTCTTTTTCCTTCAAAGAATTTCTCTCTGCTTTCCTTCGCATAATTTAACTACATCAGCTTCCTGCATTACCTCATGTGGCCATGGCAAGAACTGTATCTGTAATTTTTATAATTTGTGTACTTTCTAAATTTGATTTCATGATTGCTTTCTATCAACAACCTACCTATTTATCATGAGTTTGAAATGCTCAAAAGTTACCTAATTGGTTGTCACACCAGTTTATTCTCTATTTTTCATCTCTCAGTGAATGGTGCTTTCATTAACATTGAGTCATCTCTGATTCTTTCTTTCTCTTAAATTTTACAGCCCTCATATAGTATAGTTTATTTATTTATTCTTAGATATGGTCTGCATAGCCCACACAGGCCTTGAACTGGTGCTTCTCCTGCCTCAGCTTCCTGTGTTCTGAGATTACAAATGTATACCACCATGCCTGGCTTACACTGTTAACAAATCAGCAAATCGTCTTGGCTCTTCTGTTAAAATACCTGATAAAATCACTGCTTCAGCTGCTACCCTTGTATGCCACCACCACCTCTTGCCTGCTGTTTTACCAGTGTTATCACTGTAATCTTTCTCTGTTGGCGAAACCTCTGATGTATCTTTCTTCAAGGTACTTCCCCACCAACTGAATCACTTTTGATTTATTATTTGTTTGTTTATTTATTTTTATTTTGTGGATATGAGTCTTATGCCTGCATGTATATAAATGCATCCATATCATGTAGTGTCTACAGAGACCAGAAGAGGCCATCAGATCCTTCTGGAGCTGGGGTTGTGGTTAGTTGGTTGTTAGCCACCATGTGGTTGCTGGGGAAAAAGAAACTTGGTTCTCTGCAAGAGCAGCCAGTGTGGCTCTAAACATTAGTTAAGTCCTGTCTTTGAAGACAGGACCTCCTTATAGCCCCAGTTAGCCTAGAACTGACTTTGTAGACCAGGCTGGCCTTGATCACACAGAGACCTGCCTGCCTCTACATCCCAAATTCTGGGATTAAAGGCATGTACCACCACATTTGGCTTTGGGTTTTGAACCCCTTTTGTAGATACTTGGTTTTTGTGTTTTTGTTGTTTATTTACTCTTTTTTTCAACTTATTATCATCATCATCATCATCATCATCATTATCATCATCATCGTTCCTGACTGGCCAGGAACTCACACTGCAGACCACGCTAACATCCAGTGGCTGCTTCTGTCTATAGAGAGCTGGGATTAAAAACGTGTGCCACAAAGCACTGTTCTCTGTTTATTTTTAATCTTTATTTGAATGTGAGGAGCAGGAGTGCATCAGAGATTTTTTTCCTTTATCTTCTGTATTATAGCACACTGTTAGATGATAGATGTTGACATGAATCAAAGGATAAAGGAGTGTGTTCATATGACACTAAGCAGCACAGTGAGTAGGTATTAAGTGTTCTGTTAGGGTCCGTGACTCGGTGGGTCTCTTCAGGAAGACAAATGCATGAGTATGGAGATGCAAAAATCAAGCAGAGTTTTATTAAACCAGCTAGCTGGGGCCAACCGTCCTTCCAAGACACGCAGGTCTGGTTAGAGCGATCGACCCTGAGGCAATTTCAGGTAAAGATTATATAGGCTCCCACAACTGTTACACAAAAGCCAGCGTTTAGACAACCAATAGTTTCAAAGCAAGCATTTCACAAACCAATAACTTCAAGAAAAATGTTACAACTCCCTTCAGGTGTCCCAATCGGGGAGGGATGGGTGGTATGTGCCTGGCACGGCCCTTCCCTGTTATCTTGTGTAAGCAGACATGCCTGCGTGACATGACACAGACGCACGACCCTTCCCTGTTATCTTGTGTAAGCAGACATGTCTACGTGACATGACACAGATCAGACAGGCTGTAGCACTTGCCCCTATCTCTGGATGCCTGTGTCTCCAGTTGAGTTAATTGGTTCAAGCAGTAAATTCAAACAAGTAAATTCAAGCAGTAAATTCAGACAAGCAGTAAATTCAAACAAGCAGTAAATTCCTCTTTCCCTAACAGTTCACACTGGGAAGGGTCAGCGAGGACCTCTTTAAATTCAGGGGATTCTTTTCACAGCTCTCATTCACAGTTACCATAGGACTCATGAGAGAACCAGATGGTACAGAAAGATGGGCAGAAAGCAAACCTGAGAAATGAGGCACCAGGCTTTTCATCGTGGAGCACCACATATTCTTCCTAGTTGTATTGTACCCCACTTTGAAAGGCACCATGACTTTGTGACTTGTAAATTTTCATTCTCCTTTGAACTTGTTAAAAGTCTCCTTTTAATTTTTCAGGAGGAGACTTTTTTTTTCTGGAATCCTGGCAGGGAAAGGGTCTCATACAGTTTCGATTGCAAGGATTCCTTTTATTCTAGTCAAACACCTGTGATGATTTAAATCCTCAAGGCTTCACATCTTCTCCATGGAAACATGGAAGAAATTCAGGGGGCAGTGGACTGTAGACCACTGTGGTACAGTAGGGATGAGCCAGGGGACATTTGCATAGATTTTTAAGCAGGACCACTTATTGACATTGCTTGCCTTTAAGTCTAGTCTATCTAAAATTTATGAAAAGAACTGAAACCTAGATGGCGACCATGTTTTCATGTAAGATTATGCCATTATTATTATTGTTATTAATAGTTAATATCAATGATTGAAGATCCTATCATGTTCTTCCTTTAGGAAAAAAAGAGATTGCTTCCTCTGTGAAAGTTTTCATTCATATAAATCTTAACATTGCCTTTTTTGGAATATCTCAAAGATGTGATTGATGAGTTGTATATTCTATGTTCAATTTTCATTTTTCTTTTTAACAGAATTTTCAGGATTTGACACAATTGATGTTTCTGTTTCCTGTATATATTTTATTCCTTTAATTGCTGGAAAACAGTATTAGTAACAATACCAAATATACTACCTTCACCACATCTAGTATTTTCACTGACTCTACCATTACCCTCAAATGAGTTATGCTTAAAGGTTAGATTTCAGGTGTTTGCTTTAACATTCTCATATTTGGAACTAATATGTGGCTTTCCAATCATCTTGATTTGACAGTGGGGATTTATATGGATTATAAAATTCATGAGTGCACTGAAATTTCATATTCATTGGTTAGCTTTATGTTGTGTATATGTGTGCATGAATGTGTTTATCCGTCAGCTTTCCATTACTCTAGCAAATATTTAAGACAAGAAAAAATATTTATTTTGGTTCCTGGTTCCAGTTTCATTGCCTCAGAGCTGTGGCAGTGTGTCATCTTCGGAGCGCACAGCAGAGCAGAGTGGTGCGCTTTACTCAGGTGAAAGAGGAAGAATTCAGAGGGGGCCAAGGATCCCACTATCCACTTAAAGGAAGCATGCTCAATGACTTTTGACCTTTGCAAGTTCTTACCACCTCCCTGTAAGCACCATGGGCTTGCAACCAACCTCCAACACAGGGATCCTTGGGGACACTAAAGATCAAACAATAATCTGTTCTTGTCCCTCAAAGACTCAAACCCTTTTTACACTGTAAAATGCATTCAGTCCTCCTCAATGAGGCCCTAAATTCTTGGTTATTCCAGTGTTGTTTAAAAGTCCAAATCTAACATTAGCTGTGATAGTGCATGCCTGCAATTGTGGCACTTAAGGAATCAAGGCATGAGCATCAGGAGTTGGAGCCCAGCTTGTACTACAGAGTAAGTCTGAGGTTGGCATGGGCTGTATAGTAAGATTCTATCTCAAAAAAGAAAGGTAATAGTACTACTCCAGAGTTTCCCTGTGACTCAAGATAATCTCAGCCATGAGTCATTATAAAGACACTTCCAAGACAAATGGCACAGGATAAACATCCTATTACAAAAGGGAGCAGTAAGGAAATTAAAAGAAAAAAAAAAAAAAGCCCAGAGCAAGAACTGAGTTCCAGCAGGTCAAACATGAAGTCTTAGAACAGCATCCAGAGCACCCCATGACAGAGAGTGAGCTCCCAAAGGCTGGGCAAGTTGCACCCTTTGGCCTTGCTAACTGCAGTCACTTGTCTTCTCTCTTGGTCAAGCTTTGCACGCTGCTTCTAGCTTCCCCTTACTGATTTTCATGTCCCTGGCATCTCTCTTCCTGAAGTCTCCATTACAGTTTCAGCTCCACCCTTTGTAAACAGGCTCTCCTTTGGCATTTTAGTGGGAGCCTCTGTGACCCCACAGCTCTTATATTCCGCATGTCTGCAAATCCAGCATCATGTGGGCAATGCCAAAGTCTGCTGCCAGCACCAGCTTATCTAAGCTTACTTGAAGCATAGCTGCTGCAGCCTCAGAACCTTGGTTGGCTGCACAGCAAACAAATCTCTAGGTGCTTTGTAGGCATTCAGGGCTTTCTTCTCAAAAGATTGTCTTTGAAAGTCTTTGAGATCAATCTTCATTGCTCTATCTTTGCGTCTGTGATGATTTCTGATATACCCTTAAGGTACTTTTTACTGCTCTGATGCAAACCACCATCCTAGGCTGTACCTTTACAATTGCTTTATCTGTGGCAAGACTGCTCAAGTCTTTGGGCTTTGCTGGTTTTTGCTGCTAATTCTCACTATGAAGTCAGCTCACAGCAGATAGTAATATCCATACTGAAGTTTGAGTGCAATGGTACACTTCAATGTTCTCTATCAGATAAACTAGTTCATCAACTTAAGCTCAGCCTCCCACAAAGTTTAGGGCATAGATAAAATGCAGGCAGATTGCTTGGCATCATGTAAAAATGTGATCTGTGGTTTAATTTCCAAGAATATTCTAATTTCCATCTAAAACCTCATTATAATCTTTGTTATCTGTATTCCTTTAAGTACTCTGTGTCTGAGCTCCCCAAAGAATCAATCAGCAAACTATATGTAGGACAGTTTTTTATAATATGGACATAATCTGGACTAATGACTTTCACTTAACTTTGCAACCAAAAATTTACTGTTTATAATGTAGACAAGCTCATTGAACTGTGTGCTCCTTCTGTGACCTGGACATCTGATCTTAATCCCTCAAGACTCCTCCTTGCCTTCCACCCAAGATGGTTATGAATCTGTACACGCATGATTTACAAATCAAAGCACGGCAAGCAGGATACTTTTCTCATTGCAAACAGTAAGATAAATTGAAGAACATCTGTTTATTGTATGTGTGATACTCTGAGATGAATAATCAAAGGTCAAGGTTCTCTGATAAGATAAGGCTTGCCTTGACTTTTAATTCCCCATTTCACAATGGAGATACTGTTTCAATAAAAGAATGAGTGAAGCCCTTGCTGGGGAGCACAGTTCCAAGGGATATCTGAAGGAAGATTCCTCAGCAGTTTAGATCCATTCTCAGCATGATGTGTGTGCTGGAGGAGGAGAGACTGAGCCAGACTAAGCTGAAAACTTCATGCCACTGGATGGATGGCTTTCATAGTGCCAGAAGGCGCTATGCAGATGGCTAGGGGAGAAGGATCCCCTATAATTCTGCTCAATGATGGACCCCACGTGCTGCACACTGCTGGCATGCCAAGCAATGCCTGCTGGTGCAATAATGGCTCGACTAACATACATACAATTGGCAAATTTCTAATTGGAAACAGGCTGCTCTTAGGGGTAGAACGCACAACTGGTGCTGTAGACCAGTTCAACCCTCTGTGTAGGCCTGTTTAGGGAAGGCTGTAGGCCCCAGCAGGGAAGTGGCTGCAAGTATTCTGCAAGTATTTGATGAATATGGTACACCTGCTGGGGTATCTCTAGGCATTTCCATTTATACCCATGTTTGTTTAGATGTGTCTGCTTCTTTCCATTTGTCTTTATAGTAGGGGAGACACTACTGAGATGGATCAGCCATGTCTTGCAGATGAATGATTGGGAGACCCAGGAGTCTAATATCTCATCACAATAAAAGAAAGAAAGAAAAAAAGATCATCATGCATCTGTCACCCCCTCCAAGGCTCAGGCGACCCTTGTGGAAGATTGGTGGAAAGAGTGTGAGAGCAAAAGAAAGGGGTGGAGTGTTGGGTAGGCGTGTCCTCTGAAGGAACTAGCAGAGGGGGAAGTGGTCGCCCCTCTTACCCACTCAGTTGGCTTGGATTCCATGATGGGGAGGGTCTGGGGACTGACGCTGAGAAAGTCCGGAAGCTGAGATGTAGGGAAAGAGCCCATGGGTGTATGCCTTTGTAAGTAATTTTCTTTCAGACTTTATAAACTTTATACAAAAACCCAAATGAAATGCATAATGTTGATTTTGTTGGTCTGCATTAGGACCACATGGCCCTGTGATCCCAGAGAGTGTGTGTGGGTCTCACAGGGGAGAATTTGGTGCAACAGAAGCTAGCCAGCCCCGTGTACCTAATTCCTCTCTAGATCTTAACTCTTACAGTTACTACCATTTCTTCATTGCACCAAAAGCTTGGGAACCAAGCTTTGGCCTTTGGAGAACATTTCAGATCCAAAATCATCACATGCGTGCATGTGTGTGTGTGTGTGTGTGTGTGTGTGTGTGTGTGTGTACAATGGGATGGTCTTAATTAGCTAAGCACTCAACTTCCAGGACATTGAATAAATTGGTACTAGACTTGTTCTTTATTTTAATTTTTTACTGTTTCTTTATATCAATCCAAGGCACTATGTGCCAGGTGTGATGGTACACATCTGTAATCCTAGTCCTTGAGAAATCAAAGCAAGAAGATCATGAATTTAAATACATCTTAGGCGATATAGTGAGCTATTCTGTGGAAGGAAGGGAGGGAAGGATTGAGGGAGGGAGGGAGGGAGGGAGGGAGGGAGGGTAGGAGGGAAGAAAGGAGGGAAGGGAGAGAGGGAAGGAGGAAGGGAGGGGAGAGAGGGAAGGAGGAAGGGAGGGAAGTAAAATATAAAACATTTGGTATTATCTCAGGTGGGTTTGTTTAACAAACATTCCAGTAAATTTTGGAGGGAATGGACATCTACAATTTAATCCAGGCTGAGGTTGTAGCGCAGTGGTAGAGCACTCACCTTGCATGTGCAAGGCACTTCCAAAATAAAGAGAGAATAAAGGAAAGCAGGAAATCAGTCCAACTCAAGTCAGGTGCTGACTCATGAACACTGGGGCTCAGTCCAAGCTGCATAGATTTAAGGATTTCAAATGTCAAATTCACAGTGTGGTGTTTCACATGCCAGGACCAGGTTATCAACTTTTTAATTCTTTAATGCTGGCAAAAATGGCCAGCTACAACCATCACTCCAGTATTTGTTGAGCTAAAAGTCCACTCTGCCTTCTTGCAGATGTTAAGCAGGCAGGGGCTTCATTTGGAGCAAGGAATTCTTAGAAAAGAAAGGAAGTCCTATGTGGAATGTCTACACAGACCTCAGCGGCAGTTACTTAACAGACAGGATTCAGGAGGTATCCTTTTATTCCTCAACAAAACAAAGAAAAACAATGATTTTTAGAGTGATTTGTCAAGGAGTGTCCTATGGCAGATACATTTGGAAAGATTTTCATTTTCATTTTTATTTGTAGTTTAAATCTTTAAGAAGAAACATCTATAAAGACCTTTTAACTCATAATATCTGTGACAAATATGTTTTCGATTTAATAAAGCTAAGTGTAAGAATCTCTAATTTCATTAAAGATTAAGGATAATTGACTTTAATAGCACACAGTGCTTAATACATTATATTTATTTTTGGTCATAAATTTTATATACATATTTGTTTATCTAATAGTATATTTAATTCCAAATCTAAAATTTTTAAATTTTTGAGAATTGCATTTATTTATATACACTCTGTGTGTGTGTGTGTGTGTGTGTGTGTGTGTGTGTGTGTGTGTGTGTGTATGCATGTGTGTATGTTGAGCGGGCAGGTGCCATGGTGTGTGTACGGAGGCCTAAGGAAAACTTTTAGAAGGAGCTGATTCTTAGGGCTGGAGAGATGGTTCAGCGGTTAAGAGCACTAGCTGCTCTTCCGGAGGATCTGGGTTCAGCTCCTAGCACCTACTTGGCGTCTGGCAACTGTCCTGTAACTCCAGCTCTAGGGGATTGGATTCCCTCTTCTGACCTCCACGGGCATTGCACAACCTGGGTGGACTTACACACATGCAGGTAATACACTCATACACATAAAATAAAAAAAACTTTTTTAAAAAGGAGCTTGTTCCCCCATGTGGATCTGGAGGATCGCAGTCAGATCATCTGGCTTGGTAGCAAGCCCTTTTACCTGCTCAGTTACCTCATTTCACATGCCAAAATCTAAAATATTTTAACAATATTTGGAAAGGAAGATAATCCCCCAAGCTTCTTCAACAGACTTGGTGAATAAAGACAAAGACTTTAACAAATTTATTTTATTTTATGTGTATGAGTGATAGACCTGTCTATGTAAGTGCACCACATTGTACAATGTTTATGGAGGCCAGAAGTCGGCATTGGAAGTTGGAACCCCTGGAGCTGGAGTTACTGATGGTTGTTAGCTACCATGTAGGTGCTGGAAATGGAACCATGGTCCTCTGCAAGAGCAGCAACTGCTCTTAACTGCTGAGCCATCTCTCCAGGCCAGAGATCTTTAATAGTGTGTGGCAGCCCTGGATATATGACCAGAACAGTGGAGATGCTTAATCAATATGAAATTCGTAGAACTGAATCAGTTTCTTCATGCCTTAAGGAAAGAATTACGTTGATTATTAGAAGCCTCAAGGACAGTGCATTAAGACACATCACTTAATAATCTTGTGTTCCTAGACATAACTGAGATCTGCAGGCCAATTTCCAACACAAACATTTCAGCCCTTTTCTGAATCCCTGCAAGTTCTGTCATTGCAGACTTCTGGTCAGCTGGTGAACTGGTGCCCTCTGGTGGTTGTATAAGGCCTTAAGAAAAGAAACTGCTATTTGTTCCCACAGGACTTTAACATGGGGAATGAATTGCGGGCTTTTGTAGCCCTCTAAGTCCTGGCTCTCCTTTCCCACCCGGTGCTTTCACCATACTCTGTCTACCATGCAACTGTGAGCCAGACAGGCAAGTGGAGGTAATCTGATGAATGCTGAGAACATGAAAACAAGTTATGAATTCTTCTATTTCATTTCATAAATTACTATGATACATGCATATAATAAATTAGCTAAAATTAAACTCTATCACCAACCTTTGGCATTCCTTTCTTTAATTCATATTGCTGGTTTTTAGTTATTTACTTTTAATATCTGAAACATTCCAGGTATTTAGTTAGTATTGAGTAGTCGAATGGATGCATGCATACATGGTAAAACTATTTTGGGAAAAACAGTATCAGTGCTCAGATATCATTAAGAGTCAAACTTAACCCTTTTTAGCCATTCAGTGCTTATGATCATGAGAAAAAGCTTAATTCCATAAACTAGAAGAGGGGACTTTGTGTAGTTTCCTTTGTGCCTTCCCCACTGCGCATTTGAAACATAGTTACCCACATTATGTGGGTGTTTAATTAGGATTCATTTAGCCAGGTGTGGTGGCACACACCTGTAATCTCAGCACTTGGGAGACTAAGGCATGACTTTGAGCCTAGCCAGGAGTACATAGTTTCATGCCAGTCTGGGCTACAGAATGAGATCCTGTCTACAAACAAACCAACAAAATAGTGAACTATAAGAATAAAATAAACATATGACCCCCACCCCATCTCTCCTCCTAGTGAGGGCACTGGCCCATTTCTTCTCTTGGCACCCCAGACCTCTGGACTACCCTCCAGGCCCAGACTCCCCACTGTTTCCTGATCCCTTGTGCTGAGAACACCCTAATTCCTCTGTCTAGTATCCTGGAGCCCTCAACGCCTGTCCTCTCCCCTATCTTGCCTTTACACACCTGAGACCAACCTTCATCCCTGGCTGTCCCACCCCCAAGCTGGATTCCTGAAACCAGCCTCCTTCCCTGCTTGCCCTGGATTCCTGAGAGCAGCCGCTTTCCCTGACTAATTGAGATTCCTGAATCTTACCTCTACCTAGCAATTCTCCCAAATTGTACTGTGCCTGCTGACTAGAGGGATCCAGACCTTAGGAGAAAGCCCGAGAGCATCTGATCCTCATCCGACTTGGGCCTTTGTCAGAATTTCTGTTGGTTTTATATTAGGGGCACCAGATTAAAGCCATCTGGTCCCCCTAATATAAAACTAAAATAGAGAACCTGAAGTCTAGACCAACCAGCTTTTCATGCCCAACAAGTAAACCATAAAGGCACATAAAGTTTACAAACAGAAGCAGACCTACACTCGACAAAGGAAAACTTGAGTCTCATGCAAGAATCAGACACTACAAAAGAAATCCATATGTCAAAGTCATAGTGAAAAAATAGTAACATGAAAAACTGAAATAATATATCCCCACCAAGCACCAACAATCCTCTAGAGAAGTACAATAAGAACACCCTAGAGATAACACAGGGCATGGAATTCAAAAGAACAGTTATAAACATGATAAAAGAATTCAGTGAACTTA
>NW_008350318.1:253415-257636 GCF_000622305.1 Nannospalax galili | reverse complement strand
GAAGATAAAGTTAACAAATAAGACAGCTCAAGCAAAAATTATGAAAAATTTAATAAAAAAACAGGAATGGGATATGCAGGAAATGTGTAATGCCATAAAAAGACCTAATTTATGCGTGATAGGCATAGAGGAAGAAGAATCTCAGGATAATGGTATGGACCAGATCTTTAACAGGATTGTAGGAGAAAATTTTCCAAAATTAAAGAAAGATATGTCCATACAAATACAAGAAGCACATAGAACACCAAATAGAGAGGACCAGAAAAGAAACTCTCCATGGTACATCATAGAAAAACACTAAACGTATAGAACAAAGAGAGAATACTGAATGCTGCAAAAGAAAAACAACAAATCATATATAAAGGAAAAGCCATCAGAATTACAGCTTACTTTTCAGTGCAAACTATGAAAGCCAGAAGAGCCTAGAGCAAAGTATTCCCAGTTCTAAATGACCACAGATGCCAACCCAGATTACTTTATCCAGCCAAAATGTCTATTATAGTTGAAGGGGAAAGAAAAATCCTCCATGACATAAATAGGCGGAAGGAATTTATGTCCACAAAACCAGCCCTTCAGAGAGTTCTTGAGGCAATACACAGAGCTGAAGAAAGGAACGACTATATCCAAGGGGTAACAGAAACTTAATGAAGATATAACTGTGGAAACACACACTTACACCAAGAATTCAAACAGAAACCAAAACAAAAGGAATCAATACACATCTTTCATTAATAACTTTAAATATCAATAGACTCAACACCCCTGTCAAAGGACATAGATTAGCTGAATGGATTAAGAAACAAAACCCATCTTTTTGTTGTCTGTAAGAAACTCATCTCACTTTCAAGAACAGGCACTAACTTATGCTGAAAGGATGGGAAAAAAAGCATTCCAAGCAAATGGTTCTTAGAAAAAAGCAAGAATTACAATTCTAATATCTGACAAAATAAATTTCTAACTAAAACTAATCAGAAGAAATAAAGAGGGCCACTTCATTTTGATCAAAGGAACAATTGACTAAGAAGATATGACAATCATGAACATATATTCACCAAACTCTGGTGCACCCAACTTCATAAAAACAGTACTACAGGACTTTAAGACCCAGATTAATCCCAACTCATTAATGGTAGGGGACTTCAATGCCCCATTGTCTCCATTAGACAGGTAAACAGGACAGAGAATTAACAGAGAGACATCTGAATTAAACAACACCATACATCAAATGGACCTAACAGACATCTACCAAATATTCCACCCAAGCACCAAAGAATTTACTTTTTATTCAGTGCCCCATGGAACTTTATCTAAAATCAACCACATACTGGGGCACAAAACAAGCCTCAACAAATACAAAAGGATTGAAATAATTTCATTCATTCTATCAGACCACAATGCAATAAAGCTTAAAATCAACACTGGAAGAAACCCACGTAACTACACGAACACATGGAAATTAAACAACACACTCATGAACGATGAATGGGTCAAAGGAGAGATTAAGAAAGAAATAAAAGTATTCCTGGAACTAAATGGAAAGGACAATATGACACAACAAAACCTCTGGAACACATTGAAAACAGTCCTTAAAGTGAAGTTTATAGCTCTAAGTGCCTACATTAAAAAATCAGGAAGAACACAAATACATGACTTAACATTGCAACTCAAGACACTTGAAAAGCAACAACAAATGAAACCAAAACCCGGCAGACATGAAGAAATAACAAAAATCAGAGCAGAAATTAGTGAAATAGAAACAAAGAAAACAATACAAAGAATCAGCAAATCTAAGAACTAGTTCTTTGAAAAGATAAACAAGATTGACAGACCCTTAGCCCAGTTAACCAAAAGAGAGAAAGAGTACCTCCAAATCAACAAAACCAGAGATGAAAGGGGAAAAATCACAACAGACAACAGAAACACACAGAACATTATAAGGGAATACTTTAAAAACCTGTACTCTACTAAATTTGAAAACCTAAAAGAAATGGATGGGTGTCTAAAAGCATGGGAATCACCAAAACTAAACCAAGAAGAGATGAAGAGCTTAAACAGACCTATAACACATTAGGAAATTGAAACAGTAATACAAAATCTCCCAACTAAAAAAATCCAGGAACCAGAAGGATTTATAGCAGAATTATACCAGACATTTAAAGATCTGTATCCAATACTACTTAATTTTTTCAGAAAATAGAAGTGGAGGGAGAACTTCCAAATTCCTATGCAGCCAGCACCACTCTTATACTAAAATCAGGTAAAGATACAACCAAAAAAGAAAAACTCTAGACCCATTTCCTTAATGAACACAAATGCAAAAATTCTCAACAAAATACTTGCAAGCTGTATATAGACATGCATCTAAAAAGATCATCAACCATGATCAAGTAGGCTTTATTCAAGAGATTCAGGGATGTTTTAATACATATATGTCAATAAACATCATAAATCATATAAATGGACTCAAAGACAAGAACCACATCATCATCTCAATAGATGCAGAGAAAGCCTTTGACAAAAATTCAACAAACATTTATGTTCAAAGTCATAGAGGGAATTGGACTGGAGGGAACATACCTCAACACAATTAAAGCCATATAACTCAACATCATTGTAAATGGAGAAAAACTGGAAGCATTCCAATTGAAATCAGGAGCCAGACAAGGCTTTCTCCACTATCTCCACTTCTCTTTAACATAGTGCTTGTATCTCTTGCAAGAGCAATAAGACAAGAGAAGGAAATTAAAGGAGTCATAATTGGAAAAGGAGAGATCAAATTATCCAGTTTTGCAGATGATAGGATATTATATATCTAAGAGATGCCAAAAATTCTATCATAAAACTCTTAGAAATGATTAACACTTTCAGTAAAGTGGCAGGTTACAAAATTAATCACAAAAGTCAGTAGCCTTTCTATATACAAATAACAATCAATCAGAGAAAGAGTACATGGAAGCACTCCCTTTCACAATAACCTCAAAAAAAAAAAAAAAAAAATCTCGGAATAAACTTGACCAAAGACATTCAAGACCTCTACAATGAAAAAAATCTTTAAAGAAAAAAGATTGAGGAAGCCACCAGAAAATGGAAGGACCTCCCATGCTTATGGATTGGAAGACTTAATATTGTGAAAATGACCATCCTATCAAAAGCCATTTATAGATTCAATGCAATGCCAATCAAAAGCTCCAAGACATTCTTCACTGAATTGGAAGAAACCATCCTAAGATTCATATGAAAGCATAAAAGACCTTGGATAGCCAAAGCAACCCTGAGCACTAAGAACACTACTGGGGGGATTACTATACCAGATTTTAAACTTTATTACAGAGCTATAGTCATAAAAATAACATGGTACTGGTAGATCAATGGAACAAAATTGAAGAACCAAATATGAGTACCTGCAATTTCAACCACCTGATATTTGAAAAAGGGGCCAAGAACATTCATTTGCAGAAAGACAGCCTGCTCAGCAAGTGGTACTGGCAAAACGGGATCTCCACCTGTAGAAGAATGAAACCAAACCCTTATCTTTCACCTTGCACAAAAGTCAACTCCAAATGAATCAAAGACCTCAATGTGAAGCCTGAAACTCTGAAACTGTTAGAAGAAAACATTGGCACTAACCTACAAGATATAGGTGTAGGAAGGGATTTTCTAAACCAGAAATCAGTTGCTCAAGAAATATGTTCAAGAATCAACAAATGGGACCTCACTAAACTAAAAAGCTTTTGTATATCAAAAGAAACTACCAAGGAAGTTAAGAGAAAACCCACAGAGTAGGAGAAAATCTTTACCAGTGACACATCTGACAGAGGTTTAACACCAGGTATATAAAAAGAACTCCAAAAACAAAGAATCAAGAAAGGAAGTAACCCAATTAAAAAATGGGCTAAGGAGCTGACCAGAGTTTTCTCAAAAGAAGAAATAAAGATGGCCAAGAAACATCTTAAAAGTTGTTCAACATCATTTGCAATTAGGGAAATGCAAATTAATACCACTTTAAGATTTCATCTTACCCCAGTCAGACTGACTAAGATCAAGAGAACAAATGATACCAAATGTTGGAGAGGATGTGGGGAAAGGGGAACACTCATTCACTGCTGGTGGGATTGCAAACTTGTTCAACCCTTGTGAAAACAGTGTGGGAAACCCTTAAAAAACTAAAAATGAACCTACAATTTGCCAGTTTTACCACTCCTTGGCATATACTCAAAGAAT
>NW_008350318.1:248787-253268 GCF_000622305.1 Nannospalax galili | reverse complement strand
GTAAAGAAAGATGAAATCATGAAATTTGCAGGTAAATGGATGGAGCTAGAAACAGTTATACTAAGTGAAGTAACACAGACTCAGGAAAACAAACAACATGTGTTCTCCCTCATATGTTCATCCTAGCACCAAATCCTAATAAGTGAGTATGTATCCAGGAACAACAACAGGAACCAGTACAATGAAAAGGAATCAGGGAGGTAAAGGAAAAGAAAGAACCCAAGAGAGAAGAACAGTAGGAAACAGGTGTTACTAAGGGAGATATGAATTTAAATGGGGTTATTTAAATGGGAAGGGAGAGGGAGGGTTATACAAAGAAACCTGGGGATAAAGGGAAAGAAGGAGCTCAAGAGAGAGGACCATGTGAGAAGGGTATTATCAAGGGAGTAATGGGGAAAATGGGGGCACTTTAAATGGGGAAACCATGGCATAAGGGTTAGACAGTGAGAGAGATAAATAATGCCTAGCTAATTTTAAAAAACCAGAGGGAACCATATTAGTCTAACAACCTACTGACAAATTATATATACATTATCTCTACTTGAGTCCATGTGTATACCTAAAGGCTACCTAAGAAGAAACAGTGCCAGACAGGAGATATCTTCCTTTGAGTTGTTGGCCATGGTAGTCCAAGACTCCCATAATTACTCAGGCTATTGCCACAGCCGTTGAATGCCTCCCAGAACTTGAAGGTAAGACCCTATTGCCAAAGACAGAATATATGTTGGATGCAGGATTTGGAGAAATAGAGCTGCAACTGACCTGGAAGCCACTTCCCCTGAAGGCGAGCTCTCATAGCTTTGGAGAGTGCTATGGAAATGCCAGGGGAAAACATCAATGGATGATCCAGCACCAACTTCAAGACCAAATAACCACATCAATGGCCAGCACAGCATACATCATTGGTGCAGTAGTGGCACTTTTATCTTGGGGGCAATCAACAGCTGTTTGATCAACCTAATTTGACTAAAAGCCCACTCAAAGGGAGGAAACTCAAGTGTTGTACTGTAACATAACATAATACACATGTCCAGAATGGTCATAGATCTTAGAGAAAACCCCAAAACTATCACATCGCTAAACTAATGTGATTTTTTACTATGTGCAAAATATGTATCCTTATATTTACATACAAATATCCCAGTCCCCACTCACCAGAGAAGCTCACTTTGCAGTAGTCAGAGACTAATACCAAATACCATAACTGGTCACATACGGACGTTGTCTATGAATATCCCTGGCTTGAGGGACACATCTGCAATGCAACCTCTACACCTAAGGCTCATGGAACATAGAACAGGGATACAGAAGAGGACACTAAGGAATCTGTTCTCAATAATGAAGCTCCTCATGCAGCAGAGGGCCAGGAACACAAAAGGTCACAAATGGCCAAAGTGTAGAGATCAAGAGTCTGCTAAATAATGATCCTTGGACAGGACCCCTTTATTAAACTTCATCTACCCGAAGCTCAGGGACCATCTTGGAAGCAGGGGAGAAGAGATTGTAAGAGCCAGGGAGGAGATGCATGATTACATGGAAACAGAGTCCTATAAGCTCCTGGGAACCTGCTCATAGGATTCTATGGCAATGGTGTCAGCATACATAAGACCCATGCAAGCTCAGGCAGACAATAAGCCAGCATAAAACTGGGAAAATGAACAGCAGACCCCAATCTTATGTAAAGGAATGTTGGCAACTGATTTCTGCTAGATGAAGAAGAGCTGATCTTCCTAAAACAAGGGACTCTAGATAGGCTGCCTAGATTCAGCAGATGGACTTGCACTGGGGAACGGCTGGGGGCACTGACATCACAGTGGGCAGTAACAGGGATGACAGAGTATATGGGCTCCAGAGTGGGGGGGATATGGGAAGGTGCTGGTGGGGATGGGGTATAAAGATGATTGAGATGTTCTGTATGAAATACACAAAAATCAATAAAAAAGAAAAAGAAATATATGAATATAATTTTCAATTTTATTTGCAAATTCTTTCATGACTTATTTCATCCATTGCATCCTCATAATGTACATGACATTATTTACTTCTGGACACATAAGAATACAGTATCCTTCATTTCAGAGGCCATTATCTGCACAGACAATAAAAGAGCTAAGTTTAACCAAGTGTTTAGATGATTTATACAGCTGCATTTGTAGCTGTTGGGGATTGTAATATAGATGTTTGTCATTCTAGGAAAAGCCAGGGTATAAGGTCATAATCCTAGCGGCAGATCTGAGTGACTTTGAGAAGGTAATATAGGCTCTTTCTTCATTTTCAAACTGTAATAATCTCTGTCCTACATTTTTAAACATAGACCACATAACTGGGATTAGGGGATCATGAAAAATTTGGCAACAGTTGCCGAAACTTGATTCAAAATCAAACACAAAATGACTCTGAGGTGTTCATGGCTATGCTCATCTTGTTGCATCTTATGACTTCACTGCAGCCTTGGTTGGCAACACAGCCCACACTCTTTGCCCTGAGCATGCCATTCCACCATGCCACATCAGTGAATGGTCCTGAACTGTCTCAGCTTAGACTTGAGACTATTACATTATGAATTATATTTTTGGTTGTTATTCTCATTGTTTTTTTTTATACAGGGTCTCCCTGTAGCCCCAACTAGCCTAAAACTCACTGTGTAGACTAGGCTGGTCTTGAACTCATAAAGATCTGTCTGCCTTTGCCTCCTGAGTGCTGGGATAAAAGGTGTGTGCCACCACACCCAGCCAAATTGCATTGTTTTACTACACATACAAAGTTCTCTGCCTTCATAGAAATATAATATTTTAATTGTGCAAAGCAAAGCTCTTTAAATTTTTTCTGTCATTCCTCAGTATGTGTCAAATTAGCATATGTTTGGTGTTTTGTCCATGTTCTGTTAGAATGCTTTTCTTTTTTCTTCTTTATTTTAACCAGTTCTTTGAAACACTCATACAATGTATTTTGATCATATTCACCCCTCTCCCAACTCCTCCCAAGTCCATCCCCCTTTTTCTACCCAACTTTGTGCGCTCTCTCTCTCTCTCTCTCTCTCTCTCTCTCTCTCTCTCTCTCTTTTAAAGCCCAAAGTTTAATTTGTGCTCATATACTGTCTTTATACTTTTGACTTTGTGGCCATCCACTGGAGCATGGTCAACCTACTAGAGTCCCACTCTAAAAGAAAACTGACCCTCTTCCCAGAAGCTATCAATTTCCAATAGCTCCTCATCTTGGAGGGGGACGCTGTGCTCACTTCCTCACTCCATTCTGGGATTTCATCTGGCTTGAGTTTGCATAGGTCTTGTGCATGCTGTTATAAGCACCATGAATTCATATGTGCAAACTGTCTTGTTATATTCAGAAAACACTGGCTGTATTTTTCTGGGTGCTCAGAATGTATTCATGGGGAAAAAAAAAAAAACCAGCTGGAATCCTCTAGACTCATAAGGTTTCCATCCTAGGAAGATAAACTAAAACTAAAAACTAAGTTAAAAATAATTATATGTGATTTTACTGTGTAAATTCTATTTTAAAATCGGCTGGTTAAAGTTAGTTATCAATGGCAAGATGTGGGAAGACTGGGTATGATTCTGTTGGGGTAGACAGGGTAGGTGTCATTGAAGTTTGAGTGAACTTGAGAAGAGGAAGCTGTGCTGAATGTGGGAGATCATTCTAGCACAAGTGTCAAGATCCAAAGTAAGGCATTTCCTTTCAGAAAGGGTAGGAAGCCAGTTATACCAGGAAGGAGAATAATTGTGGGGGTGGCTTCCAACAACAGTCTAATTTTTGTTGTTCTCAGGTCTTTGGTTACTACACTGAGCAAAATGAGAAGACAGAGAATAATTCTGGTCTGTCTGGCATGCATGTGAGAGGTCCTTTCTGGGTACCATCATTGGAGTAAGTTGAAAGCGGATGAAAATGACTCTTTCTTGAATAAAAGTACAGTCTTTAAAATGTGAGAACTCTGTCCGTCATGATCATAAAGTTCACCCTTTGCTCCTTTGTTATGTCTTCCCTTCTTAATCTTGCAATTTTCATCAGCAGCTACTCTGGCTCTTTCTAATAGTGTTTCTGTCTCAGTGCAGTGGCAAGGTCATCACCCATAGTTGTAAAATATCCCTCTTTCAATGAGGTCTAGAGAGTCCCAGAAATTTGAGCCATGGCCCAAAATATGTGTAAGTTCCATTCTCCACGTTCCTTGTGTTAACAGTCATTTTTTTTTTTTAACACAGGAATCTGAAACTTTGGAATATGTTTGGTCTTTGCACAGCATGTAAATGCTATTTTAACAAAACTTACATTTAACTTGTTAATACACTATAAGCATGATTACATCCCACTCTGTAGACAATGAGAAAGATGTTGATAAAATTTGCTTTTGGTTGCAGCAAATGATTTCTGTTTTTTAAAAGTATTTTATTTTATTTTATTTTTATCCTTTTTTTTTTTTTTTTGGTTTTTTAGAAACAGGGTCTCCCTGTAGCCCAGGCTGGTTT
>NW_008350318.1:244115-248411 GCF_000622305.1 Nannospalax galili | reverse complement strand
CTCACCAGCGAGAGAGAAGGCAAGCCGCAAAAAGCCCCGCGTTCTCCTCTGCCTTGGTCTTTTATACCGGCTGCCATCAGAAGGTAACGCCCACATTTAGGGTGTGTCTTCCAGCTTTAGATGATCCAATCAAGAAGATCTCTTTCATTTCAGTTAATCTCAGATCCAATCAAGTTGACACCCAGGATTAACCATCACACCATGTCATACAATGCTCAAGGAGGTCAGAAGAGAGAGTTGGATCCCCTGGAACTGGAGTTACAGGCAGCTGTTAACCACTATGTGGGTTCTGGGAACTGAACCTGTATCTTCTGCAAGAGCAGCCAGTTCTAACTACTGAGCCATCTCTCCAGTTCCTAATTTCTATTTTTCTACACTGTTTTCCATATTGAATTTTACAATGTGCATTAGAAGAAACTGAATTTAAAATCTGGTTCTACCATTTAATGTAATGTCAGGCAAATAATTTAAGCTTCATTGTGTTCATTTAATAAAAATTACTGTAAAAGATTAAGAGGTATAATAAACATTACAGTTCGTTGCATATATTATTGATAAGAAAACTGTTCATTATGTTAAATACAAAAATGAGGCTGAAGTAAAATGTTTTATTGAATTTTGCCTTTTATTTGTATATGTGCATGTGTGTGCAGGTATAGGTGCACATGTATGTGCGTGTGTAGAAACCAGAGTTTGACATCATATCTTCCTTTGTTCTTCACCTTGTATTTACTTTTTTATTTATGTGTATGTGTATTGGTGTGTTTGTGTGTGCAGGTGCCTGCAGAGGCCAGAAGAGGGTATCAGATCCCCTGGGGGTCAGAGTTACAGTTGAGAGCCAACTGAGGTAGGTTCTGGGGAAACCAAACTCTGGTCCTCTGCAAGAGCAGAAAGTACTATTAATCACTGAGCCATCTCTTCAACCCACTGCCTTATTATTTGAGACAGGGTCTCTCACTGAAACCAGAGCTTGCCTATTCGGCTAGACTGGCTGCCTAGAACCCCAAGGATCCCCTCTCTGTCTCCCCTGTGCTGAGATTGCTGGGCTGGGGTTGCTATGCCTGGCTTTTGATGTGGATGGTAGGGATCAAACTCAGGTCTCATGTTTACACAGCAAACATTAAACTATTTAAGCTGTCTTTCTAACCCTTATTTTGGTTTTTTAATAGGATTTTACTTTGTAGCTAAGGCTGACCTTGACCTCAGCATTCTCCTGCCTCAGCCTCTGAAGTGCTGGAACTACCTTGCTTAAAAGTGGATTTTTAAAATTTTAAATTAATTTGTAAGTCAGTGTGCAAAGCAATGGATTTCATTACAACGTTCTCCTAATACTAGGTTCATATTGGTTCTTCTGCCCTGCTCTCCTCCTCTGCCTGTGTCATCTTCCTGCTACCCTTCCTCCTCACAACCGCCCTCCTCCTGCTTCTGTGTCATATGTAGTCTATTACTCTCCCTCCCTTATAATCTCTTATTCCCCTCTCACAGTCCCTTTCTTCGTTTTAGGACCAACACCCCTCCATGAATCCACACACATTTAAAAAAAATAAAAATCTAGGATCCATGTGAGAGAAAAAACTTATGGTAGTTGCAGAGACTTTTAATAATGACCAGTATTAACTCTTTCTCTCTCTTCCCTCCAAGACTGTTTAAATATTATCCAGACTCTACGAGAAACAGATTTGGGGAACCCAAGGAGATCTCCATCGATCCTTCTAAGACCTTCGGCTTCTTCCTTCATCCCCGTCTGTGTCTCTTAAATGCTCCTGTTCCAGTCGCCAAGACTCATCATGAAACTTTCTTCCTTTACACTTCAGCAACCACAGCAGCAACTCAGTTATCTTAAGTCCTTCTTTTGTTTAGAACTTGACTGAGAGTCTTGAGAACTGTGGAGAGTTGTTTGTCTTGCAGTATGAATTTTATTTCCAGGGAACTCTGGCTCTCATGACACAAAGTCCCTGATCAGTCTCAGAGTATTTCTTCCACAGGTCTTCTCCTTAAGAATCACTGTTCCTTAAGGGTGAGCTCTACTGCTCTTGTACCTCCTTTTGGCAGTTTTCACCGAACTTCAGATGAGTAGAGGGGCCTTTCATGCCTTTCCCTTTCTCCAGCATGTTCCACTGAGGTGCCTCTGATGGAGCATTGCTGAGCGAAGACCATGGTGCCATAGCCTCGAATGCACCAATGTCAGTGATCTAGAAACACCACCTCAAACAGTTTAGTGTCTAGGCCTCTTAATAATTATTCAAATGAAGATTAAAATATACAGGTATCCATCAATTTACAAGTAAAAACGTTGATGGGAAAGAAAATATATCTCTATGAAACAGGACAGTTTTTCTTGATTTTCTATTCTGTAGAGAAGAATGTTTAAGGATACTGGCTTGGTTGCATGCACATGTATCTTCTTAATTCATGACAGTTGGTACTGTTGATACCAGATTTATGGATGAAGGCACAATCCCCATGATCATGCACTGAATATCTGGAACAAAACAAAGGGGTTACTTCTTTGTTTATCAGATCTCACGAAAAATCACCAAGCACAGCCTCAAATAATGAACCTAAACTTTGGTAACCACATTTCAAATGTGCGGTGTGGCAGGGACAGAAGACACTACACAAGCTGTTTCTGTTCTCTTATCAGTGTCCAAATTTAACCTCAGGACTCTGTTGATAGGAAGCAAAGAACACTGAGTCACTCCACTCCTTGACAACACACCCTGGCACTTTATGCTTTCAACAAGGTAGAAAACATCATATACCCTGCTTAAGATGAGCTCTTTTTTTATTAATTGATTAAAAAATAAAGAGTTGCTATAGGGTCCTGAGTGTTTTTGAAGATGCAATTTTCCTACTGAGGTTTCTTCCAGTGTTGATTTTAAGCTGTATTGCATCGTGGTCTGATAGAATGCATGGAATTATTTCAATCTTTTTGTATTTGTTGAAGTTTGTTTCGTACCCCAGTATATCATCAATTTTGGAGAAGGTTCCATGGGGCGCTGAATAGAAAGTATATTCTTTGGTGCTTGGGTGGAATATTTGGTAGATGTCTGTTAGGTCCATTTGATATAGGGTAATGTTTAATTCAGATGTCTCTCTGTTAATTCTCTGTCCTGTTGACCTATCTAGTGGATAAAATGGGGTATTGAAGTCCCCTATTATTAATGAGTTGGGATTAATCTGGGTCTTAAAGTCCTGTAGTACTATTTTTATGAAGTTGGGTACACCAGAGTTTGGTGAATATATGTTCATGATTGTAATATCTTCTTGGTTTATTGTTCCTTTGAGAGGAATTGGATTCTTCCATTTATATTTTGAAAGAAAAATCAATTACTTAGGCATTTAGAGATAGTATTGAGGGAGAGTGTAACTGATATTTCATGGAATACTTTTCATACTTTTCATACACTGTAATAGTGGCCTATGGTAATGCTCAAATAGGTATTCATTTGGCTACTCTATAACCATCACCATACTGAGATAGGAGTTATTTACTTGACAGAGTGACATCATGTGCATAAGGCATCAGACCAAGTTGCTAAGATCCTACTTTAAGTCATATATATATATATATATATATGTGTGTGTGTGTGTGAAAATTAAACATGATAAAACATGCAATAGTGAGGCTTGATGGGTTTGTGATTATACTGTGATCAAAATGCTTTCAGTTCTTCATGTGGGGGGAGTGCAGCAGTACGGATATGTACTTTGATAACTCCCAGGATATTCTCACATTTTTGTTCTCTCCTTTCCTAAAATATATGTGCATAGTCATCCCTTCAGTCTCCTTGAGGGATTGGCTCTAGGGCCACTGTCCACAGGTGCTCAAGTCCCCCAAATAAAGTGATGCAGTATTTGCTATCACCTACACATATCCTCGCACAATCTTTGAATCGTCCCTAGATGTTCACGAACACAGTCAATGATAGGTAAGTAGTTGTTCTGCTATATTGTTTAGGCAATAATGACAAGAAAATAAGCTGGGCATGCTCAGTACAGGCACAGCTTGCTTACTGTCTAATGTTTTCTCTCTTTAGTTGGTTGAGCTCATATATGCGGGACTGTAGAGAGATAAGATGCACTCTATTTTCATGCCTACCTGAGCCCACGTTCCAGTGGAAAACTCCAACCATTATAGGGGTTCCAAATGAGCAAACCCCAGTGCTCCACAATACAGAATGTAACTGTATTTGGAGATATGTTTTTTTAAATTTTTAATAACTACATGATTAGAAGAAGCATTTCATTACAGCTTTAACATATTCAGTAGCACACTCCAGAGCATTCCCCATT
>NW_008350318.1:214652-244085 GCF_000622305.1 Nannospalax galili | reverse complement strand
CAGTTGGATTAATGCAGTTATACAATATTGAACTCAGTATAAGCCCTGTAAGACATAAAATTGAATGAGTATTTAACCTTTAAGAAAGATCTCCATTTCATTTTAGAATATATTGTTCCTTGCAGAAAGACTCATTGTTTTTGCTACTAACACTGAGATGTTGGCACATGAATCTCTAATCTGCATGTATCTGGTTATTACTAGTCATACTCAATTGCACTTGGATCCTTGGTGCCTGTGTTTGTCTATAAAGTCATTGGGTAGATTTCAATGGTAATGTTTATCACCTCTACCAATTAATATGTCTACCTGTGTATGTCTATAAAATCATCAGGTAGATTTGAATGGTAATGTTTATCACCTCTACCAATTAACATGATGTAAATTTCCATGCTTCCTCCTCAAATATAATACATTTTTAAAAAATTGTTGATTTTTGTGTGTGTGTATCACACAGAACATCCCAAAACATCTTATTCAACTATACACCTACTTCCCAGATGGCACCCTCCCATAGCCTCCCTCCCCACACTAGAGCCCTTATATTCTGATATCCCTGCTACTGTCTGCTGACAGTTTTAAAATACCAACTAACTTAAGATGAGATCTTTTGAATTTATTAGTGTTTTTGAAATAGAGATTTGCTATATGTCCTGAATGTTCTTGAAGATGGGATTTTCCTGTTAAGTGCTAAGACTGTAGGTATACCACCCACCATACCTGGCTTCAAATGAGGTTTTGAGTGAGCCCTAATATAATCAATGTGCCTGTTCTTTTTCTTTGCTTTTCTTTTTTGTCATGTTAGTGATTGAACTCAGGGTCCCTTGCATTGCTGGGCAGGTGCTCTACCTATCTTATCTCATTGATGGTCTTATAAGCAAAAATAATTTAGACACTGACTTGAGTACGGACACAACAGGAAGACAGAATGAAATGGCAACCACATACATACTCAGCAGAGAGAGAGAGAGAGAGAGAGAGAGAAGCACAAAGTCTAAGCTGGACTCAGGCAGAGTCAAGATACTTAGATTTGTGTCTGATCTTGAATGAAAGGAGCACATATATAATCAAATTAACACACAGAAACAAGCATTGACATTTGACGTTAGATTCTTACTAAAGAATGTCAATTTGTCTGATGGTTCTCTTCAGCATCTATTGGAGGGCCTGCTGAGGAAATATAGTTGAAGAAATTATAGATGTCACTGTTAATAGACTCAGAATTCTTCCTGTGATTTACACATTTAATATCCAATAAATCTTAGAGAGGCTTACAAATTATTGTAAAGACTTCTGCCTGGCCACATCCAGAGTCTCTTTGTATTGTGTTTGTTCAGTCCAATCCAATATGAAGAGCACTTCACAAGGTGCATCATACTTTCCTGTTCCAAAACAGAGTGTTGTCAGGGATCTCTCTCGGTGACCTTATTCTTAATACATGAAACAGCCCTGCCCTTGTCTGAGTTCATTGTGATCTTACAATGGTTCTGCAGGTGCCTGAGTACATAACTCCTGGCCTTTAGATTTGTCACTTGGCAACTAATGTCATCACAGCAACGATATTATTCTTTAAAGTTTGAAGCTAGAATGTATCACTTCTGCTCTTAATTCGGAAGTAGTGCCCCATTTTGCATGGGCAAAAATGAAAGTCTTTGTGATGGCTGACAGGACCCCGATGATCACACAGTCTCTCATTTTAGACACACTGACTGCCTGTTTTCTGTTCTTTAAATATTCCAGGTCTCTACCTCTTAAGACCTGTGTTCCAACTGATTTCTTTCTTTCTTTTCCTGCATGGTCCCTTTCCTCACCTGCTTTACTTCTTTGCTCAAATGCCATCATGTCAAGGTGCTGTGACCTCGCCTATAAGCTACCCACTTGAAGGAAGTAATAGTATGCCCTAATTTGCATATTCTTTGTATAGCACTTGCTAACTTCTAACATACTATGTAACTTACATGTTTACTATGGCTGTTGCTAACTGGCTGTCTTTCCCTCTGGGCTCTAAGTTTTCCAAGGCAAATATCTTTGGTCATTTATGTTGACTAACATATCACACCTGACAGGTAAGCCTGCTGTACCATGACTACTCAGCAAATTAAGTGAGGCTGATATTGCAAAAGAGAAATCTAACCATTTCCTGCAGGGTGGTGAACTTAGCCAGAGTTCCATCATAGACTTCACAGTTCTCTTCTGCACTGAGCCAAATCGTGGTGTGTTCAGATTGAAAGATGCAAAGATGATCAGTTTGATTCTAGCCAGGGGAGCATGTCTTTAAATGTTCTGCACATATCTTATTTTTAAAGGACTTTGAATATCCAACTAAAATTAACAACAACAAAAAATGAAAGCATTGCAACAACAACAACAAAATCTGACTTTCATTGTAAAAGATTCCTCTGTATTTGACACTGATAAAACATTTTACTTTCTCATTCGGTCTGGTGGATTTAACTTTGCACATCAGATATTCAGTGATGACAACTGAATCAAGAACATAGAACTAAACAGGCATCAGAGAATTAAGATCTATGAAAACTTAAACCAAAGTAATCAACTTCTACAAATTCCATATCCTCTAGCCTTTTTCCCCCTCTCATAGTTTTTATACTATTTATTGACTTCCCTTCTTCAAATTTACTCTGCTGTCAGGGAGAAGTTTTACCACAAACAAATGAATTCCTCTATATGTATAACATCAAAGGTCTGGTTCTTTATCGTTGACCTAAGTCTGGCTTTCAAAAATAGCATTTCCTCAGAAGCTGAAGCTATTTTATTGTCCTTTGTTCTTAAGCAAACAAAAATAATCAGCAAAGGGTAAAATTCTGGACTTTTTTTACTCCTTAACTCACTGCCCTAGCTACATGAAATTACTAGTTAATGAATAACCAAGAGAAACAATATTTAAGTCATTTTTTTACCCAGAGCTAAAAAAGAAAGGATTGACTCATAGTCAAACCTATTAATGAGAGGTTCTTCAAGTGGAAGGATCAATGGCAGCACATTTCTACACACAAAACCTGATATGAAAGCTAACTGAAGACACTCACATCAATGAGATGATTTGAAAAGTATTAAGTCCAAAGTTGCCTAAAATATCAAATTTAAATAAACTAATTTAAAAGTCAAGTATTTGGTTCAAAACCTGAGCTGCCTGAAATTTTTATCATCCATCTATGAATTCATTCATTGTTTCACCCAACCACTCCGGGTCATCATTTACCACATGCCAGACATTTTTTTCTAATTCCATGAATGCAACAACATACATGAAAAAAAAAAAAAAACATTGATTTTATGAAACTTAGATGATTGAAATTACATAGTTTCTCATAAAGCACTGGAGCAGGCCAGGTATGGTAGTGCACGCCTTGAGTCCCAGTACTTGGGAGGCAGAGGTAGGTGGATCTCTATGAGATGAAGGCCAGTCTGGTCTACATAGTGAGTTCCAGGACCATTGAGGATACAGGAAGGCATCTCAAAAAAGACAAAACAAACAAAGGATTGCTGGTGGTGGAGAACGCTATAGCTGTGGTCCAACCATCAGGATAGGGTTAAAGAGAAGGGAATGCTCAGTTAAGACTCGGAGGAGGTGGGCTAGGGAGGTCCGGGAGAGCAAGGTTCTTTCCTAAGCAATGGGAAGAGATGGTGTAGAGGAGTGAGGTGAGTGTACCTGGCTTATTCGTTGAACAGTGAAGATGCCTATATTTTACACACTAAATGAGGTAATACAGAACAGCAGTAGTCCAGGGCGACTAGGTGCAGTAAGGGCATTGTCACTATTCACAGGGTTTTGGTTTTACCAAAAGTGAATGAAAACTATTGGAGAATTTTCAACAGATCTGTTGTTTTTATTTATTTTTTTATTTTATGTGTATGGGTATCTTGCCTGCATGTTAAGTGTTCTCTCTCTCTCTCTCTCTCTCTCTCTCTCTCTCTCTCTCTCTCTCTCTCTGTGTCCGTGTGTGTGTGTTTGCAGTGCCTGCAGGGCCAGAAGAAGGTATCAGATCCCCTGGAAATGGAATTTGGATGGGTTTTAACCACCATGTGGCTGTTGGGAACCAATTCCCAGTCGTCTGGAAGGGCAGTAAGTGCTATTAACTGTTGAGCTATTAACTATTAACTTCTTTTGTTTAATTGGTAAAAATAAACTCTGCCATCCATGGTAGCCACTACCACGTGTGACTGCTGAAATATAGCCAGTCTAAATTTAGTTTTATGCCTGAAATATAAAATCCAGACTCACACTGAGAAGAAAAAAAAGGAAGACAAAAATCTCATGAATGACTTTTACGTTGTTAGATGATGTCATAACAGCATATTGGTTATGCTAGGTAGGCTAAATGAAAAAAAATGATCTGGGGCTGGAGAGATGGCTCAGTGGTTAAGAACACTGATTGCTCTTCCAGAGGACAAGCACTGATATGGTGGCTAACAACCATCCCTAATTCCAGTTCCAAGGGAACCAATGCCCTCTTTTGGCTTTTATGGGACATCGCACACATGGGATGCACTTACATACATGTAGGCAAAAAAGTCATACACAGAAAACAAAAATAATAAAATATTTTTAAGATGCTATGAATTAGCTTTAGTCATTTCCTTTTACTTTCTTATTGTGGCTCCTAAAAATGTAAATTATGTGTGTGGTATCGAAGGTGGACTTAGAAAACAAGGGCTAGACGCTGGGTGATAACAGGAGAGTGGGTGAAGGAAACTCAGGTTTGGTTCATATTTTGAAAGAACAGGCATAATTTTCTGATTATATCTGAAGTGCAAAAAGAGTCAAAAAATTAATATAATGCTTTTTGACTTTGAAATGGGAAGAATGGATTTCCTGTTTTCTGAGATGAGGAAGACCATAGATAAAGGAGGTTATCAAAAAGAGATGAAGACTCCATCAACTGGAGAGACAGCTCAGTTAATAAAGGGCTTGATGGGTAAGTATAAGGACCCGGGCTAGAGCCCCAGAATCCACATAAAAGCAGGGTGTGGTAGTGCTGCCTTGTCATCCCAGCAGTGGGGAGGCAGATTCCTGAAGCTTGTTGGTTAGCCGGCAGACACTAATCTGTGAGCCCCAGGTCCCCGTGAGAGACACTTTATCAAAAACCAAGGTGACTAACTCCTGAAGAATGATACCCAAGGCTGGCTTCTAGCTTCCATAGGCACACACACGTGTGCATCCACACACACATGCACCCACACACACGAGCACATATGCACAATTTCAGTCTGAAACTCTCAAATTTGATATATTTATTATATAACTACTTAATTACATAGTAGCTAGTTGGTTTAAAACCAATTGAATTCAAGAAAGTGTCCCAGATTGGAGATGTATACTGAGGGTCATCAGTACTTATGTGACAAAGTTCTAACCCTGGCTCAGATAGCAAATAATAGTTTAGAGGAGACTACATAAAGCGACCTGCTCAAAGACAGTGCAAAGTCAGCTCAGGAAGAAGCAAGCCAGGGAAACAAAATCAGCAACTACTTAGGCAGGAAACGAATGATGGACATATATCAACTTGTAAGCCAAATGAAAATATTTCTACGAAGATGGCATTTTAAAGAATGTGGATAGCCTCATCTGCTGTGTGCAACAACTCTGCTGCATCCAGAAGTCCGCATTTCACAGCTCTCCTCCTCCTCTACCAGTGCTTGCTTTCTGTCCGTCCATGGTCTGTGATGTTATCTGAACCTCGGATGGGGAAGGCTTCGTACATATGACTCATCCACAACTGAACAGTCACTGCTTTTCATAATTGATGCTGTGACCATTTTTGTGTCTTTGCATCAACCACTGCCCACTGCAATGAGAGGTGTCTTCCACAACAAGTCAGTTAAAATACAACCAGGAATGGAGGAGGCCCTGAGGCTCCCCGGGTGGAGGAGCTATTGACAGTGAATCTTTGCCAAGAGCAGGAAAGTCACTCTATTTGAGACATGGCTGCTAGTGGGTTATGCAAACCTAAGTGGATGTCCCCACATCCCTGTGCATGTGGGCAGTACTGATTGGACTTAGGGTTATCAGTAACAAACACAACAAAAATGAAGGTCATGCAATTTTGAGAGAGTCAAGGTGGGGAGCACTACAGCAACTTAGAGGGAGGTCATGGTGGATGGGTGTGATCAAAATGTATAAATATACAAAATTCTCAAAGACTAAATAAAGAATTTGGGTAGTCAAGATGAAGACTAATTCTGGCTGCTTAGATTTAGCAGTACTGAAGTTATTGGTAAACTTGAAAGAGAAGTTTCACGAAAAAGGCAGAGGTAGAAGTCGGATCAGAGTAGATTTAATAGAAAGAAGGAAAGGAAGGGCTCAGGGACATAACTCAACAGCACAGCACATGCTCAGCATGAGAGAGGCCCTGGGTTTAACTCTAAATACCAAATATCCTTACAGAAAACTAAACCAAACCAAATAAAACCTGGCAATTTAATATAGACATGTAGCGCAGTGGCAGAGCATGTGCTTAGCATGCATGAGGCCCTGAACCAAAGAAATTAGGAAGGGAGGAAGTGGGACAAAAGAAAGGAAGGAAAGAGGAAAGGAGGAAGGGGGAAGGAGGGGAGAGATAGTAAAAAGGTTAGCAAAGAAAATTTTCAAGGACTTTTCTGTATCAAGTAGATAAACATAATTTGTTGTTGAAGAAGTGGAACTCTAATGAGGTTTTTGTTTACATTGAATCTTGGGGGGGGTGGAGCTATGACCATATTTTATTGTTGATAAAGATGTTGCAGTTGAGCATAAAAATGATGGTATATGAGAGAGAAGAGGATCACTAGCGTGATGTGGCTTTTGATTGAATAGGATGACATAATATCTAGTGTAGAACATAAATACTCTACTGTACGTACCAAGACTACAGGCAATAGAGTCTGTGTTGGGAGGATTAGAGAGTTTTCTATGCAATGTTTCTATTACAACGAGTTGGAAGCAAGGTGAGGAACTTACCTATGAAAGTGAGAGGTAATGCACTCTGGAGTTACAATATTACTCCCAGTCCATACTCTACTTTTTACCTCCACCACCCACTGCAGCTGGCATGACGTGCTGTCATCTGTATTCCGTCTAAGGTGATCTTTGGTAAATGTCAACATGACTTTACAGCAGAGCAGATACACCTGTGTCCTCATAAGGCTTTATCTGACTACCAAATCCTGACATATGACCCCCTTTCCTTCTGCTTCAAATTGAACATAGTATCTACATAGTAATTACTACTGTTCTACAACAGTTTGCCTAGATGTTTGTTGCTGTACAACTAAAGAGAAATTCTTTCCAGACAAGAAATCTCTTTTTTGTTATTGTTTTGATTTTTTTTTTTTTGAGACAGAATCTCCCTGTGTCCCCAGCTGGCCTAGAGCTTACTATGTAGACCAGGCTGTCCTTGAATTCACAGAGATCTGCTCGCCTTTGCCTTCTGAGTTCCGGGATCAAAGGCATGAACCACCTCTGCCCTACCCTCTCACATTCAGAGAATGAGACTGCAGCCACTTATCCCTGAATAGAACATCAATATCAAATCTCTTCTTCCCAAGGCTCAGGGATCACTGCAGAAGAGGGGATGGAAAGACTGTAAGAGCCAGAGGTAGAGAATGACCACTAGGAAACAGTTTTTCAGACAGCTGGTCAGTACTCATATGAACTCACAGCAATTGTGACAGCATGCACAAGTCCCTATGAGGTCAAACCAGATAAAAGCGAGTATAGACACGGAGAAGTGGGTAAGAGATGTCAACTTCACCTAAGGAAACTGTGGCAACAGATGATGGCTGCTGGGAGGGGCAGAGATAGTGTCTTTCAATGATGGGATTCTTAGTAGGTTAACCAGGCTCAAGTGAGTGGATCCACACCAAAGGACATTTGGGGACACCAATTAGACTCTATAGGCCTTGGTGTGTGTGTGTGTGTGTGTGTGTGTGTGTGTGTGTGTGTGTATACATTAAATTGGGGCTATAAAAGAGGAGGTATAGATAGGGGAGGGGATCTAAATAGCATTAAATTCTATTATATGAAAACTGAAAACATTCTATAAAAAAGTAAAAAATATTCTATAAAAAAGTTTTAAAAAGAAACAGCAAAAACAGCTAACAGAGTTCAATATATATTTATGGAAAGCTTCTAGAAGGTAAAGAAGCTCAGTAAATTTGAAGTTTCTAGATGTTGTGGCCTAGAGAAAACTGTGAGTCCAACTGTTCAAAATTAGGAAACAGTCAAGCTGGAATGATAATGCCACTATCAATATTTTTAAAAACATTTTATTATTTTTATTTTATTTGTATGAGTGTATTGCCTGCATGTATGTCGGTGCCCTATGTCACGCAATGCCTGTGGAGGTCAGAAGAGGGCATTGGATCTCCCTGGAACTGGAGTTACAGACAGTTGTTAGCTGCCATGTGGGTGCTGGGAATCAAACCCAGGCAGGTCCTCTGCAAGAGGTGCCAGTGCTCTTAATGCATGAACCATCATTCCACCCCCCTTACTATCAATAGTTTTAGCATGGCATGTTCACTTACTTTTTAAGGAAAACTTAGTATTCCCCAAATAATAATAACAACTGCACCACACACCAAACTCTAAGTGGCTAGAAATTTCTTGATTTCTGCCCTGGGGGGAAACAGACATGCCATTAATGATCTTTTAGAGTAAAACAAGCAAACAAAACCATAAGGAATGGCTTTTTAAAAAACTTTGAAATATATATATTATTGTTTTTATTCAATGTGTGTGAGTATATTGCCTGCAGGTGTGCAAGTGCACCCTTATCATGCAATGCCCCAGAGGTCAGAAGAGGGCATTGGACTCCCTGGAACTGGAGTTACTGTTGGTTGTTAGCCTCTGAACCTGGGTCCTCCCATTAAATGTATTAGGAATGTTCTGAGAAGGGGTTGTCAGGTTTGAGTGCAGCGAGAGCTGCTGTTTCATGAGTGCTCTGTGTCTACCTTCCTGTATCATTTTCAGTTACCACGGTATGCATCCTTTCCCTCTGCTTGCAAAATAAAATCCAAGTGTTCCCTGAAGGGTTTTGTTTTTTAATGAACTGCTGTATTTTCCAAGTAGGGACATGTGGTCAAAGGGAGTATATCCTTAATCTTCTTCGTTTGTTGGTGGGGAAGACTTAAGGTCCATATGTGGGAAATATCCTCTGACTCATGGGCTAAGCAAAAGGCCACTTAGTCTTGCTGTGCAGTCCAACCTTGTCACCCCGTTACCAAACTTACTGTTGACAGTGTTGAGCTTGCTTTCTGACTCCAGTACATTGTTCATCTTTCTGTGTGTTCTTTCTAAATCTTGGATCATCTTTGGAGGGGGCGCTTTGGTGACCACAGAGGCTGGGCTAATCCTGAGGATAAAAGGAAATCTGATAATTATATTTGCTGACTGTAAGCATCTGGATACTAAGGACTGAGTTTTCTCTGAGGTCAGCGCTGCTGCAAGGCTCAATAGTAAACAGCTCGCAGGCTCGACTCTACCAAGTCGGCCACCGAGCACCTCACTGGCCCTGTCCTCTGACCTCTGTGTAAGTAAGGGCAACTGGGCACGCCCCAATCGTGTCCTAGTAGCAGACCTGGATTGGGTGGAGCCAGAGACCACCTGGAAGCCAGAGGGGCACCTGACCACTGTCCGGCTGTCGAGTCTAAGCAGAGCACCGAAGTTCATGCCTCCCCCTCTCCCCTTCTTCCTAAAATCTCGTGACTGATTACAGCTGTGTAACTTTTGGGGTATCAGTACGGTAAATCATACATATTTTCTCTCTTGGTCTTTAATGGTCCCTCTTTCCTTTTTGCCTTTAATAAATTGTTTCCTCTTCCCCCCCTCCCTCCCTCCCCCCGTCCCTCCTCCCCCTCCTCTTCCTCTTCCTCCTCCTCCTCTCAATGTCTGAGTTCTGAATTTACTTGTAGATTGTATAGTGAAATCTGGCAGAGTGGATCCATTGATTTCACCAGTTTTCTTAGTAATTTAATCCTTGCTCCATACACAGTGCTTGCTGCACAGAAGTGAAGAACGACAGATCACTGTGTAAGCTAGAATCATGCCTACTGATTTCAATAATTAAAGTGGGGATTGTAATTTTTTTGTTGATGTTTAATATTTACCCCAAACCCTGAAATTCTTTTACTATTGTTCATGAGTGTATAGGGGAATTTTAAAAACCAATATAAGGAGGCTGGAAAGACCGCTCAGGAGTTAAGAGCACTGCTCTTGCAGAGGATTGGAGTTTGGTTCCCAGCACACGCACATGGCAGCTAACAACAGTGAGGGCACCTGTTTTTGTCTTCTGGCCCCCACTGGCATTGGACCACAGGGGTGCAGTTACATCCGTGCACACAAACACTCATACACATAAAAATAAAATTAAAAATTAAAAAAACACAAGGAATATTTTAAGTACTTTGTAATGGAAACATTAGAAAAACTGAGCATTTTGTATGTACAAGATACACACCTGTAGTCCCATACAAGATAATTGTTATGTGTTCTAGTTTGCTTTTCTGTTGCTGTAATCAACTACTCTGACCAAAAGCAATTTGGGGAAAGAAAGGGTTTATTTGACTTTCACTTCCAGGTTGTAATCCATTGTTGAGGGAAGTCAGGGCAGGAATTCCGGACCGAGCAGAGGCAGGAGCCATGGAAAATATTATTGATGGCTATATATTGTGAGATTTAGAATCCGATTTCCTTGAGCATAGGAGGTTAGGCCCCTTGGCTCTCAAGCTTTAGCAGCATCTTGGAAGTTTTGCAATGACTGGGGCCTGAGGTGCTCATCTCTGGCTCTTCACTGTCTTTTATCTGCCTTTCACCTCTGCTCATCGCTGTAACCAAAAGTATAGGTTATGATGGTCTAGCAGGGCCTGCAGCAGCTGTTGTTAATGATCTGTACATGGTCTGGAGTAGAGTTGGTTGCCTGGCTACCTTCCTTTCTCAGTTCTCATATCTAAGGATTGTTTATTATATGGAGTGTGTGGAGCATTTGTTCCCACCTTATCGCCAGTTTCCTTGAGAAATAAAGCAGAGGTGGTTGCTACTGCACCAAGTGTTCTGGTACATAACAGACACACAAGCATTAGCTTTCTGTGTTGCTGTGCCAGCCTGGATTTAGACCTTGTGCTAGGAAGCTTCTTTTGCTAGCAAACTTACTTTGCAGAAACCTAGGTAGCTGTGTTCTTCATTCAAGGCTATGGTTTGGATCTTACAGGTCTGCTAACAGCCTTCTGACTGAAGTCTTACTCCTCAAGGTGGCCTACAGGGAGGCTGTGGAATCTCTGAGACATGGAGTATGGTGGGAGGTATTTAGAAGTATGCCCTTGAAGAGGACTGTGGGAGACCCCTCCTTTGTTCTTTCTCTTTTCTGCTTATGAGTTGGGTGATTTTTGCTTCACAATAGACTCCCAACACAATGCCCTTCAGAACCCAAATCATGCTGTAGGACTCTGAGACCCTCTTCATTCACCTGCTGCCCCCCAATCCCTCCAGACCCCCACTAATTGCTCTTTTAGCTTCTGTAAAATGCTTGGCTGCTGCTTTAGACATGCCTAGACATGCCCTGGCATGCCCTGACCCCCGCCTGCTATTCCCCCCCACTTCCAGAAAACTATAGATTAAGCAAGCCCGGGGATGAAAACTCCCCTATAAGGTAAAAATGGAGACTCCTGGCCCCACAGATAACAGTCAGCACATTCCACAGCCCTGAGAATAGCACCTACCAATAAGAAACTTCCAGGGCTGCATCTTATACATCCAATCAGTTTAAAATTATGTTGGAACACGCGGGCTCCTTGAACCAACCAAAATGTATCTTTGGTATCCCCCCCCCCCCTTTCTCTAAAACCTATAAAAGGCTCCACTCTCCCTTACTCTGGGCTCTCCGCACAGATCCGTTGAGTTGGTGAGGTCTGAGAGCCCGAGCTTAAACCCGAATAAACCATAAACCTTTGCTTTTGCATTTTGGTGTGTTGGGTCCTCAGTGGTCTTTTTGGGGTCCAGTGGATGAGGTACAATAATGTTGCCAACCAGTCATTGTCTAAGACCTCCAAAACTGTGAGCAAAAACAAACCTTTTCTTCATTCGACCCCCATCATCTGGGTGGGATCTGAAGGAGAAATGTCTCAGTTTGGAATGCCACAGCTAAGTTGAAAAACCTTTGGCCCAGAAACTGTGAAGTCCCAACCCCCAACCTAGTGACTGTGCCATCTGGGAAAACATATGTCAGCACCCATTGTCCCAAACCCCAAACTGTAACACCAGCACTTACTGATTCAAACCTTTAACCACAAAAATCAGGACTGCAGAAAAATACCTGGTCTTTCCTCCTAAGCCACGTAAAAGCTGAGACCAACTGAGCTTCAGAGCCTGTTTCCAACCTGCAAAGAAACTGGGTTCCTTCCTTGTTCTTAATAACGAACTATCTGCTCCTGAGGTCGGTCTCATCCTTCATTTTCACATTGCCCTGGTCTGTCCTGATCCAACATTTTCTAACAGGGTCCATTTGCTTTTTTAAATTTTTTATTTATTATTTTAGTTCTATGTGTATGAGTGTATTGCCTGCATGTGTGTAAGTGCACCTGTGTCTTGCAATGCCCATGGAGGTCAGAAGAAGGTGTCAGATTCCCTGGAACTGGAGTTACCGATGGTTGTTAGCCACCATGTGGGTGCTGTGAATCAAACCTGGGTCCTCTGCAAGAGCAGTCAGTGCTTTTAACCACTGAGTCATCATCTTTCAGCCCCAAGATCCATTTGCTTTACCCAGAGATCATGACTAGGAAAGAAATTGATGTTCTTGGCTCTTGAATCCTAAAGACTTATGAACCAGACTGATAGACTCAGAAGCTTATATAACTCCAGCCCTGTGAACTAGAGACTCCTTAGGAAGCTCTAGGCCTTGGGAGACAGAGAGACCGACAGCTCCAGGTGCTCAAGTTAGAAGCTGACTGCTGAGGGTTCCTATTGTGAGTAGCTAGTGAGATCCTTGGCTAAGCAGGCAGTGGCAACAGGAAACAGCAGTCAGCATCTGATAGTTTTACAGCTCCTCCACAGGCCTCAGGTGTTGGGACTTCCAATAGCTAATGTTATAGCTCCTGAACTAGGAGGGTAGGGCCCTTAGTTCTTAAACTTTGGCAGCCTGTTGGAAGTCTTCCGATGACTGGGGCCTGTGGTTCTCATCTCTGACTCTTTATCTATCACTGCCTCTTATCTGTCTTTCATCTCTGTTCATCACTGTCTCTACCCCTGCGTCACCCTCTGGACCTCTTCATTACTGCCGCTGTTCCTGCCGCCTCCACCACTACCAAAGCCACAGCCCCTCCTGTCCTTCTGTTTTTCACATGGAAAAATAGGATAGGATGCTGAGGGCAAGAGGGATGAAGCATGCTGTGTATTCTGGTGGATTTCCACATCTGTTTTCTGTCCTTCCATTCCCCTGCTGTGATCTAGAATATTGACTTCTATGCACAACACCACTGCCCTGAAGCTCAAGGGAAGTTTGCACTATAGGGAAGAACAGGCGGATTGAAAGGTGGACTTTCTCTACAGGGTGAAGATGTGGCAAGGCATTGGCTGCCTGAGTGGGCACCTGCAGGAGCTGCAGCCCCAGTATGTGTGACTCCCTTGGGTTTCCTTTCAGCATATTCACTTGTAAATTTCCCATTTGTCTATTCTCTTCAAACTCTCCCTTTCTTTGTGGACCCTGACAGAGGGTCTCTTTTTTTCACTGTTGCTATGGTTTCCTAACTCTTTGATTATGTCATTCTGAACATGTGCACCTCGGAACTTTTGGAGACAGGTCCCTTCTCTTCACCCAGCTCTTCTTTTCCTGTTTCCACGGTAACAACCAATAAGTTAGACGTAAGATATTACTTATGATTAGTAAAGAATTTGTAGCTATGTGTAAGAGATTCTTTTAGTTTTTGACTGAAATAAAGACTGTTATAGGCCATGGAAGATAAACGATCAAATAATCCCAGGTCTCAGCTTATTTACAACGGAAATAAACATTTTAGGTAGCTTTCAACCAGAGACTTTATATGGAAATTTGATAAATCGAATATCTTGATCAGATAAAACACATTGTAGAGAGAGGTTTTTAAGGTTTCAGTTGTTGTCTCTACCAGTTAATTGCATGTTTTCATTCCACAATGGTGTTTATGGTTTCATGGAAGATAACCTTCCATTGGAACTAATGAAGCAGAATAACACACAGTGGGGCTCTGCCTGTGTGGTGGCTGACTCTTCCCCCAAACAAAAAGAACTTTAAATCATTCATTATTATTTTTTCATTCATATATTTAACTAGGTGTTATGTTAGAGGCAGGACAGTAAACTTGATATTTTCCTCCTAATTTGAAATATGTTTTTTTCTTTAAAATATGAAGATTTATCAACTAGAGATGGAAGGCTAAAGGAAAGAAGGAAGGAAGAGAAGGGGAAAAGGGAGGAAGAGGAGGGAGAGTCCATGTGTATAAGAGTATTATAGGGTACAAAATAAATATCAAAGTTTTCTCTTCATACTTTTTTCCTGCCCAAAATATAATTCTGTATCAAATGACCAGCCCTAAATACACACCTATATAAGCACCACTAAATGGGCTCAGTAGATTACACACATATATCTATATGCCTGTATATGTAACAATAATAAAAGATGAAGTCATGAAATTGAGAGTGAATAGGGATCATAGGAAGACTTGCGGGGGGAGGGGCAGAAATGATGTAATTATAATAGTCATGTATGAAATTCTAAAAACATATATACAACATAAAATTCAAAATAACATACTCTTTTGGAATACTCATCGTATGTCCCTATGCCTTTTGCAACCCATGAAACACAGTGCTGTTTTTGAAAATGTCTTGTCTAGTCAAGGTAAAGAAGGAGGAGATTTGGTCAAGTCAAACATATTTTTCTTATACGTATCGGGTACTTTAAATTTATTTTATTTATTATTGTATATGGATGAGTGTATTGCCTGCCTATGCACCCATGTTGTGCAATGCCAATGGAGGTCAGAAGAGGGCATTGGAGTCCCCTGGAACTGGAGTTATGGATGGATTTTAACCACCCAGCAGGTGCTGGGAATCAAACCCGGGTCCTCTGTGAGAGCAGTCAGCGCTCTTAACCGCTGAGCCATCTCTCCAGTATTATATCAGGCATTTTTAAGAACAAGGTGTTTCCCAGTTTTTCAGAAGGGTGGCTTTGCTTTTTCTACACAAATTCTTTTCTACAGGATCTTGAAATTGCATTTGTCTGAAGATACTTTAAAAGAAACTATATGGTATTTCTGGAACTTTTTCTCAACAAAAAAAAGTACATGATAAAACTTAAAAAAAATACTTCAAAGAGCCTGCTATTGATGTCAGTTTTCCTATTACTACTCACACTTTATATCAGTTTGGATAACTTAATTGTAAATTTATAAATTAACCTGACTCTCTATGATTCATGCAATATATTTGGTGGATTATTGCATATTTACATTCTTTTAGCTTGCTGTGGGTATTTTCATGTTATTGTATTTGGCTATATATGAAGATTTACTAAGTCTACGTACACCCATTCTCTTCTAAAATGTGAATGTTTTTATTCTCTACATAGAAATATTTCATCTACCCAGGAAGACTGGACAAGATAATTTTTTTCCCAGCACAGAAGAATATGTGTCTGAAATAGGTAACCAGGGTCTCTGCTCAGATCTTAGCTCTACCACTTACCACTTACCATCTATCTGATTTCATTGAGGACTTATGTGCTTATAATTCACTCACCCACCTATAAAATGCAGGTGATGACACCACCTGGTCTTAAAGAGTTGTAAACGTGAAACCATCATTAATAAAGTATTTAGAGTGAAATAAAAGTTGGATGTTTTGAGTATTTTGTGTGTGTGCATATTCATATGCATGTGTGTAGGGGTTATACATGCATGTGTACATATATAAGTAGAGTCTACCTTGTTTTATGAGACAGGATCTCTCACTGGGATGTGGGGCTGGTCAGTTACCAGGCTGTCTGGCCAGCAAGCCCCAGGGAGCCTTCTGTCTCCACCTCTCCAGTTCTGGGGTTACAGGTACAGGCTATCGTATTGTATTAGTTACTTTTCTGTTGCTGTGATAATGCACCAGGACTAAGGCAAATTATAGAAGGAAGACCTTATCTGGACAGAGGGAGAGTCCATACTGGCAGGAGAGGCATAGCGGGAGGAAGTATCCAAAGCAGAAAGCCCAGAGCTCACATCTTCAAGCAGACGCAGGAAGCAGAGAAAGCCAGACTGGAAGTGAGCAGCTTTGTACTCTCAAAGCCTGTCCCCAATGATGTGCTTCCTTCAGCATGGCCACACCTCCTAAAGGTTCCATGACTCCCTGCAAACAGGGCCAACAGATGGGGACCAAGTGTTCAAATAGTTGGAGACATTCTCATTCAAACTACCACACATACCATGTTTTCACCGTGGGTCTCCGTGTTTGTGTAGCAAGAACTTCACCATGTGAGCTATCTCCTCAGCCCCTTGAATACTCCATTCTTTAAATTTTGATGACAACGTTTTTATGTTTATATTTTCAGATGAATTTTAAAGATATAGTTGTACGTCTGTATAGGGTACAGTGTGACACTTCATTGCATGTGTAAATTCTACAATGATGAACTCAGGATATTTATGTTACTCATTATCTCAAATACACCAGTTATTATTATTATTAGTTTTTGCTTTATTGTGTAGCTCTGGCTGGCCTAGAACCCATGATGTAGACCAGGCTGGCCTCAAGGTCACAGAGATTTGGAGATTTGCCTATCTCTGCCTCCCAAGTGCTGGGATTAAAGCCATGTGCTACCACACCTGGCCATCATTTATTTTTATAAAAAAAAAGTATTTTTATGTATCTGTGTGTGAATGCCAATGGTGTGAAGGTGCCTACTTAGGCCAGATGAAAGTGTTGGATTCCCTGGAGCTAGAGACAGTTTTCAACTACTGTACATGGGTACATGGATTCTGGGAATTGAACTTGGGTCCTCTGAAACGAGCAGCAGGCACTCTTAACTACTGAGCCATCTCTCCAGCTCCAAACACATTATTTCTTGTCATAAAAACATTTAAAATTTCTCTTGTAATTATTTTGGTTTATACTTTATAATATCCTTTTTCAACTATCAGGGAAATACCTAATTATTGTCTTAATTAAACTAATAATTTTTTTGGAAAAGAAAATTATAGGAATGATATTTTACACTGTTAATATTTGAAATGTCAAAGCATGTTTTCTGTTTTTTTTCCTTTCTAAAACAGTTAAAATATTTTTTAAAATTTGGTTTTATATCTAGTTAACATGTACCTGTGATTTTTTTATGTTTCTTTTTCACTAGCCCTTTTGCAGAGTTCCTTTTATTTGTGCTATCCTGATATAATAAAACAGTTAATTTTTCATTACATTTTTTAAAAAAATCTCTTTTATAGTTAGAAAATAATGCGGATCAATTTCACATTGTTTATATGTGTCAATACCAGTAAGAACATCAAAGAAATATTAGGAGAAGGAATTCAAAAATAGATACTAGCTCACTAGGTTCAAATGAATAGCTCCAAGCCCATGGCCATACAGATAACTCTGTTTAAATTCAGTGGGTCACAAAACATAACAAAAAGACATGAATGTGAGGGTCTGGGTAAGTGGCTCAGTGACTAAGGGCATTTGCTTTTCTTCCTAATACACGTGGCACATGACACACAGACACACATACGTACATATAAATAAAAATAAATATTTTTAAACAGACATGAGGGACTGGAGAGATGGTCCAGTGACTAAGAGCACTGGCTGTTCTTGCAGTGGACCCAGGTTCTGTTCCCAGCATCCCAATTGTGGCTAACAACCATCTTTAAATCCAGTTCCAGGGATCTGATGCCCTCTTCAGGTCTACATAGGTATTGCATGCATGATGTGCAGTTCCATGCACGTAGGCGAAACACTTATATATAAAAACAAAACAACACAAAAAACCCCACGTGAATTTGGGAAAGGGATTTGTGGGGAAAAGACAAGGTAGATGGGGGTAGGAGAGAGTTAAAAGAGACTGGGGATGAGAGTTATCAGTATATCATTTATACATGCATGAAATTTTCAAAGAATAAGCTTAATTAATGTGCCAAAGACAGATACTGCCACCTCCACTTGTGTAACTGATGAAGAAATGAGATCCAGACTAGCGACACTGAGTCAAACTGATAAGGCACAACCTGGACAGGGCTGGATACTCACTTCCTTCTCCTTTGGTGGCTTAGCTTCATGCGGATTGAGCTAGTGTGCAAGAAGACAAGGTTAGTTCCAGGTTTCCTGCCCTGCAGAGCTATTTACAGAAGAGCCCTCATACACAGATTATCACCATAAGCATGCAAGCTCTCAGTGTGGTTCCTGGTCCCAAGGTGCAGAAGTATTTTTTATTGTTAGAGAAACTACATATTCCAAAGCTCCTGTTTAACCAGAACCTGCGCACCAGGGTTCTTTCTCTTTCTCTTTTTGGTAGTCCTCTATGTAGGTTCAGCACTGGATAAGCCACTTCTTCTCTAGGGACTTGGGAGTGAAATATGCACAGGGCCTCTGCTCCAGCCCACTGCTGTGTGTCAGTAAGCATTTGAGAACTGAGACATTCCTATCACTTCCCTCCTTGAAAGTCAATTCTATGCTGTATTCTGCACCATGTGTTAGAAGTGACTTGTTCACCCTTGCACGATGCTGATATCACCCTAACTTAATTTAAAAAGCTACTTTATGTAGAAATGAGAAAAAGGAAGAAATATGAGGAAGAAAGCTATTTCCTCTTTCAACACTTGTCTGAACAAACAGTTCATTGGCAGATATATCGGAGACTGGTACAGAGGGTTCATAAACAGAAATTCTCGCCTGTAAGATTAACTTCAGGTTATAAACAGAAGCTTAAAATTCCAGGTACTGCACACCATTCAGATGTCAGCTCTCCCTCACATTTTTAAAAGAACATTTTGTTGAATTTTCTGAGCATATTCATCCATGTCTGAAGAAACTGTTTATGCAGATCTAAAATTCCAGGACTCTGAAAAGAAAGAAAATATCAATAATTTTGACAGATGTGGGGCAAAAGGTAAGTTTTGAGCTCTGGGTGTGCTAAGTGATGGTTATCATTACAACATCTCACTTCAGGTGTAGTTATCATTCGGTTTGAGCTTTTAGTTAAGTCTTTAATTTGTATCCAAAATATCAAAGTGATTATGAAAGGATTTTTTTTTTGTTGCTGTTTGTTTTTTTTGTAAAGCATTGGCCACTGCAATGGGACACTCAATATTTTTAAATTTTTCTACTTTTTAATATCAAGGTATGTAGGACAAGATAGTACTTTCAAATGCCTGGGTTGTATAAAGTAGTTTTTGTTTTTCATGAGTTGAAGCCATGGAACTAGGACCATCAATGGATGGTTCAGGAAAGTCATGGATATATGTGTTCCTCTTTTCATAGTTTTTAAAAGAAAAATGCTTACATGGATATATCAGAGAAGGAAGAGAAGGAAGAGGAGCAGAGAGTTTTTTTTTAATGTTTATTTTTATGTGTATGAGTACTTTATGTGAAAATATGTAAGTGCACCATATGCGTGCAATACCTGCAGATACTAGAAGAGGGCATGGCACTGGATCCCCTGGAACTGGAGTTATAGACATTGTTACCTGCCATGTGGATGCTAGGAACCAATCCTGGATCCTCTGTAAGAGCAGTCAGTGCTCTTAACTGCTGAGCCATCTCTCCAGCCCCAAGAGACCTTTTTTTAATCATGTTTCTTTTCTCATTGCGTCATGGAACTTATTCTTGTCCAGATCCTTGAGGACCTCCCAGTCTTCTTTCAGCACTCATGTCTCTATTTTTAAAATGTAATTTGTTAATATGTGTGTGTGTGTGTGTGTGTGTATGTGTATGTCTGTGTATCTCAGGACAGACATGTGGAGGTCAGAGGACAGCCTGTGGCATCTGACTCTCCTTCTATCATGTGGGTTCCAGGGATTGAACTTATGTCATCAGACTTGTGTGGCAAGAGCTTTTACCTCTGAGACATCTCTCAGCCCTCATGTGTCTATTACTGTAGCTTCATTCCTCTGTGACTTTTATAATGTTGAGCAGTCCTTTTAAAATTACTTTCTTTGCACGACCTAATGATATGGTCCTCAGGTATGATACTCAGGAGGCTGAGACAGGAGGATTGCAAGTTCAGAGTCTGCCTGGACTACAGAGTGAGTTCAAAGACAACCTGGTAGCTTAGGGAGACCATCTCAAAATGAAAAGTTAAAAGAGTTGGGGTTATAGCTCGGTGGTAGAGCACTTGCTGACCATGTATGAGGCCCTACTCTCAAATCATAGTACCACAAAACAAAGGCAAAATCCTTCCAAACTTTGTGTCTGTCCCCAGATAGGTCTTCAAAGATTTGCTCTTCCTATAGCTATGCTAGCTTTGTGGCTTTCCTGTGGGTTCTTTCTTCTTGCTTGAGCTCTATTTGATGGAGCACTCTGGGTTTTTTTCCAGATCCTCTTTCCTCGTGTCACTCAATACACTTTTCTAAGTCATTTCATTCATCTTTGGCTAAGAATGCAATGGCGTTCTATATATCTCCTTATGACCGTTCCTTGGATCTTAGGATTATAAAAGACAGTGCCTGTTCCACTTTTTGGTGTGCAGACTTTGCCTCTTTTTTTTTTTTAACCTCCTTAAACATTTCTTACGTAGGTCATATCCCTGTAACTGCTCTGAATTTACTCTGTTTTTCCAAACAATAATATCTTCCCTAAGTTACAGCCTTTGAAGTCAATGCTCTCTTACTGACTGTAATGCTTTAAACACTGATTCTGAACATCACTTATCCTTGTCCATAACATCTGAACTATGTACTTAAAAACACGTTATTTATTTATATGAGTGTTATGCCTCTATACATCTGTAATTGTCATGCAATGCCCACAGAGGCCCAAAGACAGAGTCAGATCCCCTGGAACTGTAGTTACAGTTGTTAGCCACTATATGGGTGTTGGGATTTGAACCTGGATCTTCTGCTAGAGCAGCTGGTGATCTTAATTGCTGAGCTACTTCTCAAGCCCTTAACTACATACTTTAAAGCATAACTCAGTTTCAAATTTCTATCTATCATCAATCATGTATCTATCTATCATCTATCATCTATCTATCTCTATGTATCATCTATCTATCTATCATCTATCTATCATCTATCACCTATCTATCATCTGTCTACTTATTTGTCTGTTTCCTGTTACACTAAACTATAGCTCCATAACAACAGAGACATGCATGCCTTACCACTTCTGTTTTTCACTACCTGCAATAGTATCGAGTATGTAGAAGGCACACATTCAATAACTTTTAAATAACTGAATACATGAATATATGAGAAAATAATTCTTACAAAAGATAACACCTGAATTTGTATTCTAACCTCAGATGAGGTCTCGACCTCTGCAGTACTTTAATAATAATTTTCAAAGTATTAAGAAATTAAATTTTATATTTTGTCATTTTTGCTAGATTTAACATTATTACACTATCAACTGTGTGGTGTAAGATGTATGTTAGAAGCAGAATAAGAATATAAGCTTATCCTTTTAGAGTGCTTTTGTGAAACAGTCTTTACACATATACATACATAATGATAAATTATATCATGTAACAATAACTCACAATATAAATTTCAGAACTCTTTAGGCAAATGATTTATTTTGTGAGTCATTGTTCAGAATATAATGGAAGCATTTAATAAGAACGTTTTTGCTAAAAATCATGGAAAGATATTGAAAAATTTCTTAGAAATGCAGATCAGGACTAAGTAAAACAGAAGCTGATGAGAGGACTTCAGGAACAAGTCAAGGACAACCCACCTTGCTGTTCTTCAATTGCAGTCCTGGATTGTAGGGATCACATAAACAACTGAAATTGTTTCATTTGATAAGCCTCACCTACACTTTCCAAGATACTCCTCAGATGACTTCTTTCTTGGCTTACAGCAACTCATGTTTCCAAATTAACTGAAGGTACACTCTATCTAGATTGTATTTTCCTTCCTCCCATCTCTTTTTTCAACTTCATTTTTGCCTTTTTTTTTTTTTCTTTTGGTCTTTAATCAGTCTAGAAGTTAACATCTTTGCCTATGGGAACCATGTCACATGTAAAAGAACTTACTGAGTTTTTCCTACTTTTTAAAAACTGTTTTTTTTTTTTTTGAGTGGGAAAATATTTACAATAAAAGTATCAATTCTGCTGGGTGCAGTGACAAATGCTTTTAACTCCTAGCATTCAGGAGGCAGTCGCAGTTGAATCTTTGTGAGTTTGAGTTCAGTCCAGTCTATATAGTAAGTTCTAGGCCACCCAGGGCTATATGGTGAGACCCTGTCTCAAAAATCCAAAACAAAAAAATTCAACCTCCAAAACTCTTATACATATAAAATGGAAATAAATTAAAAAATTATTTTAAGAAATCAATTCTTATAAAAAATTATTTCTGTTTTTAGTACAATTCAAAATAAAAATTCTAATGGGAATGATTTTGTAGTCTTAAAATTTCCTGAAGATCATTTGAAGAATGAGCTGTGAATCATAAAAGAAAATTCTAAATATGAATACTAATACGATGTTTTGCTCTAATCATAGAATATTGTGCCACAAAACTTAACATGATGCAGAAATGGCTCTGAAATTAATGCAGCAAGACAATATGGGAATCCCAGAAATATTCTATTTTATACATTTTTCAAAACAGTTTTTGTTAGTTCTTTGAGACTTTCATGCAGTGCATTTTGATCATATTTACCCCTCCCCCAGCTTCTCCCAAGTCTCCCCACCCCATCCCTACCAATTTTGTGTTCCCTTTTAAAAAAAAATGAGTCTGCTCTGTGTTGCCCATACACTCTTGGTTTTGTGACCATTCACATGGTTGACCTACCAGGGACCACACTCCTTAAGAAGACCAACTCTCCCTCTCCTAGCAGCCATCAGTTGTCAATACCTGGTCAGCTAGGGGTAGGGCATTGTGCCAAGCTCACCTCTGCATGCTGGGATTTTGTCTGGCTTGGGAAGATCCTGTGTGTGCTGTCATAAACACCTTGATTTTACTGGAGGGAGGATTAAGACGTTTCATGAAAAAAGAAATCTGTTGTGTAACACAATATAGTCAAAGATCTCAAAAGTAGAATTCATGACTTAGTTATCATTTCCTACCTGAATTATTGTTGAGAAAGTATTTTTTTTAAGAAGTCCTTGAGTTTCTCGCAAATTACTTTCCATTACAAGGTACATAGTAGGAAAGAAATAGAGGGAGAATGAATGAATGATGTGCTCTGCTTTTAGACTTCTTTGCTGTTTTTTTCTTTCCACAGAACCTACAGCTCCTCCCCATTTACAGCATAAAAGCATCTTGATTTTGACCCTTCTCTGCCTTCTGCTCTTCGTTGGACTGGGAGTGTTGGGAGGCATGTGTATGTATCACCTTTGTTTTGCTGAGAGAGAAAACACCTAGAACGTTATGAGTTGTTTGACCAATGTTTATTCTTTGAATTAAAGCTTTGCAATAATATGCCCACAAAGGGACCTTAGAATGTAATACATAGACATACACTTGATCTCTTCCAGTTATTCCCCAGAGTAAGTTCTTCCTACTACTCTAATATATTCTTAATTAATTAAATTTTTTGTCTGCATGTATGTAAGTGCACCCATGCATGTAATGCCCACAGAGACCAGAAGAGGGTGTTGAATCTCCTGGAACTGGAGTTCTGGATGGTTTTAAGCCACCATGTGGATGTTGGGAACTGAACCTGGGTCTTGTGGAAAAGCAGTCAGTGCTCCTAACTGTTGAGCCATCTCTCCAGCCCTGCCTTTAATATTTTTAGTACTATTTCTATAAGAAATCCCCAAACTTCTAAAGGTGATATGTTTATTGAGAATTTATAAGTATTTAAAAATTATCTTCTCTTTCTTTCTTTCTTTTTTTTTTAATCTGGAGTTTTTACAACTTTGAAGAGAGAAATGGTAAAATTGAGTAAACTACAAAACACCAAGGAAGAACTCCAGCAAAATCTTTCTGTACAATTGATGCACAATATAAATAGCTCCAAGAAAGTCAGGAGCCTCTCCATCACACTGCAAAAGATATCCACCGAACTGTGCCGCAAGCTGTATCAAAAAGAACCAGGTACTCCTGTATCACTCTCAGAAAAATTTCCTAGACAGCAAAGTAAACCTCAGAGTCCTTTAAGAATCACTTCCTTGCAAAGCCAGCATTAAATGTGAAATTAAATATGGTTGATGAAGAAGTTATTGATATTTCCATGTAGTTAGAAGGAAATCAAAAAGATAATAATTTGCAGGTCAAATTACGTGGTTCTGTCAGTTACACAATAATGTAGTTTTTCTTATCCACATTGTATACTGTTATCCTAAACACCAAACTCAATAGATGATAAATAGGAAAGGACACCTCTTTATCAATGACATCATCCCTAAATTTCAGCTAACACTGAGGGAGTAAAAGACCATAGAAAAGCATCAAAGTATCAGTGTGAGCCTTGGAATTAGAGGGGATGGTCTTATTTCCAAGTGTTGTTAAAGCTAAAATATGTTCCTTGTGCTTCTGAGGAGGCTCTCCAATATTTAGCATATTGGAAACCTAGAGATGCAACTGCGGGGGAAGGCAGGACTGATGAGAGTATGTGAAACTGATTTTTACTAGATAACCTTTGCTATGATTAATTTTTACAGTAAAAATGAGTACAGAAATGACAAAGTGAGACTATCCAGGTCCCTGGCCAGATACTTGATTTTCTTTTTGTCCAAGTTTTGTGTCAGACACAGAGAATGATATACAGGGATCTAGAATACAAAATTTGTTTTCTTTTCCTTTGAGCTAAAGAAGAGAAATATGGTAAGTGTCACATATAGAGTTAATGGGCAAGAACATTGAGGACTATTCACAAAATCCATGCAACACTGTGATCTCCTTCCAGCACACAAATGCAAACCTTGTCCAAAGACGTCAATGTGGTACAAAGACAGCTGCTATTCTCTACTTGATGGGTATGAAAACTGGCAAAATGGTGAACTGTTATGTTCTTCTCAGAATGCCAGCCTGCTGACAATTAAGAACAGAAGTGCATTGGTAAGGTTTCATGTCTCTTCTTGTGAGAAAGGAGGTCACTTTGGGCATCATGAAATAAGATGGTGGTGACCTGCGTTGACCTCCTCATGATTCAGGATGGTTTTAGTTGCAATGGGAGGTGACTGAGACACGTCCATTTATCTCAGGGAATCACAGCCTAGGTAAACCATGTGTCACCTTAGGAGTGTAGCTTCGAAGCTGATAGATGAGTGGTCAATAAGGGGCATCCAGAATCCTCAGGGCTGTACATTCTTAAATCAGTAATGTAGAAGCAAGCAGTGCATGCCTTCTGAATATTTGCCCCAAAACAGAGAACATGAGATCATTGCTGAGGATCGCCAATTCCATAAAAACCACATTCTTTGTTTTTATCATACTGTAATTTTTACTTACTAAATAAAAAAGCTAGGTTAAACTTGATATCATAATAAATGAACAAACAAGTAGAATTGGAGTGATAGTGTAAAGGCCAGGGCCAAACAGATACAGTGCATTGAGTTCTTGGGATGCAAGAAAATTTAACTCTTTGGTTAGTTAATTAATAAATAGCATTTCCTTATTTTACTGATTGATCACTAGTTCTGGTCCCTCATATAGCAATGCTGTATTATTATTATTTTCTATTTTTTGTTTGTTTTGTTTTGAGACAGTCCTATTATACAGCTCTGAAAAGTCTGGGCTTGCTATGTAGACCAGGCTGGCCTCAAACTCACAGAAATATGCCTGCCATAGCTTCCAGAGTGTGAGTGCTAGAATTAAAGGTGTGTCCCACTATGCCTGGTCTATTTTTTTTTTTTTTTTTTTTTTTTTTTTTTTTTTTTTTGTTGTTGAGACAGATTTCATTGTTTCTTTGGCTGGTCTTGAAATCACAGCAATCCTCCTGCCTCAGCCTTCTAAGTACTAAGATTATGGGTGTGATTCACATAGTCATTTATTTTTAAACAAAACTACATTTCTAAAAATCTCAGCTTTTCTACTATATTAAGATTTGTCATTGTTCATAGAAAAGCAAATCAGTCATTATCGTCTGTCTCATCAGAACTTTCTCAAATGATCAATTCATAGTTATTTACTTGGAAAAATTTAAGTCTGGAGTAAAAATAAAAGAACACTTGCTACTTTGGCTGCAGAATTCTGGGCTGGTTTGGGAACTTGCTCCTTTTGCTCTTCTCTGACTCGCCTGTGTTATCTTTTCCACTTTTTCTGTTAAGTCTGGTCTACAGTCGTTAACCACCTCCATGGCCCCAGACTGAGTATTTTCTGCCCAAATATTTAGATCTGGAAAAGCGTCAACTTTTCATTGACCCTAAATTTAGGTTTCACAAGGAATTAGTAGGCCTTTGCTTGCCAATGGTGAAGACTGGAGAAGTCTCAGAGACCTCAGTCCACTGTTTCCAAGTTCTTGTCACCATCAGACAAAGGACTCAGAGACAGGATGTGAATATTTGGGAGGGTTTTAGTACAGAGTCAAAGGAGACACTCAAGGGATATGGGCTTCTCAGGAGAGAGCCTCTTCCCTGAGATTTTGGATAGGCTGTCTTTAGAGAAAACTTCAGTGGAAGGGGGAGATATTCACTAGTTCAGGAGGTGGGAGTTCCAGGAATGGGTTGAGATTTACCTAGAATAGAACTTATTACCTTTTCTGTTCTTACATGGAGTTTTGGGGTGTGTTGTGGTATCAAATGCATGATGGGAGCTGCGGCTTCCGCATAGCTGATCAGATCGTTATTATGAAGTAAAGAACTGTAAGCAATTGCCTGTCATGGTTCTGGATGCTTCTGGGTGGTCTTAGTTTTTCCTGCTTGCACAGTCTCAGGATATCCTGCTGTTTCAGAGCTCCACAGTTGTGGCAACCTCTAGCCCCTGTAGTTTCCCTCTTTTTCTTCCCTTCGCCACATAGCAAACTTCACTTTCCCCTTGTTAGACAGGATGTAAGATTGTAAAAATGCTGAAATCTCATAGTAAGAAGTGCTTTCAATTTCTTTTAAATAACACTGAAAAGTAATAATGCTATGTCAAAGCTATAATGTTAAAACAGTAATCTGTAATCAATTGCATTGTAAGTCAGTATACAGAAGTAAGACACAATTTGTTAAACAGACCATCGCTATTTGTTCTAGGAATTCGTAAAATCTGAGAACTTATATAACTACTGGCTGGGATTATCTCCCAGAAAAGAATACATAAACAATGTGAAAGTGGGTGATAATATTTTCTCCTCTGTATGGTAAGTCTGTTCTTTTTGAATTTCTGTGGTTAGGTTTGAATGCACACGTTTTATTCAGGAGCACTGCAGGAGCAGTCAGTGTTGCCACAAATGTATTGCCATCGTTTTGATAAACCACTAGTAATCTACAGCAGCCAATTATAGAAATGTTTCAGAAGTAATGCTTGTAATTAAGCAGATTGTGGAAGCCAACAATATTCACTCAGCACTGCAGAGGACTTAATATTGTGCTAAATTCTGAAAATCAAAGGTGCATGAGAGACCGATTTATCTATAAGTTGCTTAACTACAGATTGCATATGTTGACTGATTGAATTATTCTAGTGATGCAATAAATATAGTGTGACAAATGTTTCAGTCAGATACGCAAATAACTAAAACCAAATTTTAGCTGCAGAATTTTTATTGTAACTGACATGTGAAATGGACTTTTTGCATTTTGTGTGTTTATGTATATGTATGTGTGTACATATATGTGTGTACAAATGTGTGTATACATGTGTGGGTATTCGTGTGGAGGCCAGAAGACAAACTCTGGTGCTGTTCTTCAGGTGCTTTACACATTGCTTTTTGTGAGACAGAGTCTCTCACTGGCCTGGAACTTTCCAAACAGGCTAATCTGGCTGGCTAGTGAACCCCAGGAGTCCACATGAAAACATGTGTTCAGCTTCTTTTTTTTAATTTAACATAGGTTCTAGGGATTGAACTCAAAGGTAAAGCTTGTGTTTTACTGACTGAGGTATATCTCTTCAGCCCCAAAACGTAAATTTTTGAGTGACGCATTAGAAGACTCACTAAAAGAGCATTTCAGTGTAAAGAACAATACAAACTTTAGTGTATAGTGCATACAGTGGTATACATGTGTGCACATGTATATATGAATATACATGAATTTGTTAATGATATACTTAGAAAGGTGTTTATAAATATATTGTTATAACTAGATTCATTCATGGTATTTGTTCTGCTTCCTGTGGGAACAAATCAAGGCTTTACATCAAAACATGAAAATTTGACTTTATTTTATAGTCTCTGAAATGTGTGAAGCAGAGAAAACCAGACTAGAGAAATAAATTATAGTCTCAATACTGGACACTGATGCAGGCCCCACATTTATCAGTACTGGGGATTAAACCCAGGGTCCTGTACTTACTAGGCAATCACTTTACCAGAGAGCTACATGCTGACCCCTAACCACATGTTTATTATTTAAGAATACAGCAGGCTGGGGGCCAATCAGGCAACAGCACGGGAATAATACTGTGCTGCCTCTAAGGACTGTGATTTTTGCATACTCACCACCACAGGATGCACAACAAACACTAGCCTCGGTTTTACTTTGCTTTTCTCTTCAGCTAGAAATAAGTATAGGAACACGGGTCAGAAAGACAGGATAGTTTTATCCTTGGTGGTTGGCAATGGCAGGAAAGAAGGACGATAATATGGGTTCCAACGGAGAAGGATGGATGTCTTCAAGTCTCATTTACAGTGAAGGATTAGAGATAAAAGTAAGCTGAACATCAGAAGGGAAGTCAGGCAGAATCCTGTAAAGCAGAATATACATATGCTTGTAATTATTGCATGTGGAAAGGTAAACTATAATGGAGTGAGAAACACTGGATGTTTTAAATTGCCAAGAAATAGTACTTAAGCCAAGCATAGTGATACACACCTTTAACCCCAGCACTTGGGAGGCAGAGGCAGAGGCAGGCCACTTTCTGTGAGATTGAGGCCAGCCTGGTCTACATGTTAAGTTCCAGGCCAGCTGGAGCTACAGGGAGACCCTGCCTCGAGAAAATAAATGAATAATATGTAAATAATAAGTACAAAAGTCATCATACATACGGTACATGTTGCTGTATATATTATTTTTTTTGTTACTCTCAGTGTTTTTCTGGGGGTGGGCCTGGTTCTGGAGGAAGGCTTTTAAGTGGCATCTCTGTTTTGTAATCACAGATAGGAAATCTCACTTTGTTATACTTTTTATTGAATTTTTGTGAATTTCATAATTTTAAAAAAGTTATTTTAAATTA
>NW_008350318.1:202639-214631 GCF_000622305.1 Nannospalax galili | reverse complement strand
TGTGTGTGTGTGTGTGTGTGTGTGTGTGTGTGTGTGTGTGTATACACATCCCATAGAGGCCAGAAGAGAGAGTCAGATCCCCTGGAGCTCAAGTTACATGAAGGTGGCTGTGAGCTGGGTAGGGAGGTACCAGGAACTGAACTTGGGTTCTCTGGAAGCAGTGTATGCTCTCAACTGATGAGCCATCTCTCCAGCCCCCAGGAAATCCCCCTCATTCTTAAAAATTTAATGATGAACTTATTTAATGATTATTATTTATTGACCGAAGTATTAATGCTACATTCATCCATAAAGTAATAATCTAAATTTATAAACATGTCTGATATGTCTTTATGACCACTCATCCAATGTTGTAGACTGCTAGTCAGTCAGAACTTCAGAGTAGAATTTCTGAGAAGCAACCAGAAGGTATGCCATATGGTGACAGCACTGACCTTAAAGTTTTCTGTGTAAGCTTTATTCTAGTTTTGAAGATTACGAAAACACTTGAAGATGGTGCCAAAGAGTCACTATTGGGCAAGTTAAGCTAGAGATTCTTATGGAGTGGTATTATTTTAAATCATATTAGCCAAGGGAAGATGGGGCTAAGTCTGAAACTGAATGACAGCAAATAGCACCAGGTATGTGAAGAAGAGAAAACAGGGTTTTGCATCACACAAGTGTCAGTAAAAGCCATGAGACTGGCCATTTGACACTGTAACCACCAACTCAAGTTTAAGACGGTTGACCCCACAGACAATAACGTCATATTTGATAGTCATTTTCTTCTGTGCATTTATTCAAAAATATATAGCTTGTGAAATGTAATTTTTTTCTGTTACAGGTCTGAACGAAGCACAAGTGATTTAAAAAAGATGTACTGTGGATATATAAATGGAATGTATGTTTACTATGATTACTGCACTCAAAGAAAACTTGTCATGTGTGAGAAGGCAGCTGATAAAGTGAAGATAGAAAGTGTGTTGAGTAAAATTCCAGGGGAAACCATATAGCTAAAGCCTCTGTTTCTCTCCCGCTAATATCCTGTCATTCAAAGTAACCAGGCAACATGCACCTTCTGCCTCCCATGAACACAGCGATAACTCTGCTTCTCCTAACATTTGTCCAGATTCTCTTCTGTCCCATTTACTGATTGTAAGACACTAAGTCATACATTATCAGCTGCACTATAACCCAGATACTAACCAGCATGAAGACAGCATTTCCTACTGAACATAGGAACCTGCGGCCAGTATAATATGCTCCTATTTTTTTCCAGAGATAAAACAAATTTCAATCTCCTAGAAAATCAAGAGAAAATTAAGTCCAGAAATGTATGGAAAGAACAGTACAATTCAAACAACTTGGATTTAGTCTAGTAATATAGGTTTGTTCTCATTTTGAAATAAAAACGGGAGAAAAAATTTCATCATTTAGCAGACATAGAAAAAGCACTGAAGAATACTCAACACCCAGTTGCAATGAAACTTCCTAGAGACTTTGAAGACATTGCTGTCCCCTGTAGCCACTCACTGTCAACCTGATCAACCCCACTGTGTTTTTTGATGTTGCTCCCAATGGTGAGCCCTTAGGTGGTAATCCTTCAAGCTATTTGCAGACAAAGTTCCAAAGAGAGCAGAAAAACCTTCATGCTCTGTGCACAAGAGAGAAAGGCTTTGGTTATAAAGATTCCTCCCTTCATAGATCTATTCCAGGATTCACCCTCCAGGGTGGTGACCTCACACACTATAGTGGCATTGGTGGCATATGGTCCTGTTAGCTTGTCCGTGGCAAATGCTGGACCAAACACAAATGTCCACATTTTTCATCTGCACTGATAAAACTGAGTGGTTGGCTGGCAAGTCCATTGTCCCTGGGAAGGTGAATGATGGTTTGAGCATCATGGGAACCAGGAAGCACTCTGGGTCCAGGAATCACAGGACTAGATGGACCATCACCCACAGGTACGAGGACAAGCTGATACTTTTGACTTGTGTGAATCTTCCCCACCAGATCGTTCCTTCCATAGCTCAGGAGAGCATCTTTCACATTTTCTGCTCAGTAGCCCAATAATCTTTGTGCCCTAACTTCAGGTCTATGGGTTCCATATTCTCCAAACAGCACCTCACCACCACCCCCCAATCTAGCTGGATTTCAGAGCTAAGTTTGACTATGAATAGAAATTAAATAAGAAACAAACTTCTGAGAAAACTAGAAGTAGATTCTCTAAGTATAATAAAGAATTTTGACACAAAGACAAAAGCTCTAAAGTCATAATTAGCACCATACTTCTAATAAGAGAATGATTATTATTTTCATTTCTAGAAAAAGATACAAATGGGCTTTATCAACTGTTTCATTAAAAATGTCTCTTATCCAGTAGAGGTCCTGGGACTGGAATAAAACAAGAGAAGGGCATATAAAATTTAAAGATTGGAAAATGAAGGAGAAATAAAACATTTATGTGTACAGAACATAAATTGTATGTATGAGATATAAGCTTTGAACTGTTGTAATAAGTTTTCTATCATGTCAAGGTTGCTATATAACGTGTCAACAAATAATCCATATTTCTGTACATTAGCAGCAAATCATTAGAAATAAATTTAAAAGTACAAGATTATTTTTGTCTTATTGTAAAATATTTTTATTGATTCTTTGAGACTTTCTTACATTTTATTTTAACCATGTTCAGACCCCCCCATCTCACCCCCACTTTTATACCCCTGATACTTTATGTCCTCTCTTTTTTATTAAAGACCTGGCAAGTCTAGTTTGTACCCCAAAATATTCTTTGGTGTGGGTCCATCCCTTGGAGTCTGGTCAGCCTGCCTGGCATCACATCCTTTAAAAAGAAGAATTCTCCCTCTGCTGCTCAGACACTATGAACTGCCAATAGATCGTCAGCTTTTAATAGCACACCAAAATATAAAATAGCAGTAAATCTTCTTAAAAGGCAGAACACCTCTTCAAGTAAATGCTATGTGCAATTTATCCCATCATCTTTCTTTCTTAGTGATCTCTGTATCTACTACAAGTAAGATGAGCTACTTACAGGAAAAACTGACAGGATAGAGGCCTTGAACCCCTGCTCCAACTTGGGCCTTTTGAAGACCGACTTAAATTTCAGTTTTCTTTTGACACAGCCAAATGCTTCATTGAGAATATATCACTTGTTAATTTCTCCTCCATAAAAAATGAATCTAGAAAATATTTTCCATATTTACACTCCTGCAAACTAATTTCTATTAAAGGACATTTTGGAGGGAACCAAACCTGCAATAATAGGCAGTAGGGATGGTCCAGGAAAACCAAGATGAAATGTGGAACTGATCATCTGTTATCCAACTGGCAATGAGAACTCCATAACTGAGTTAGGGAAAGAAATATTGCCCACACAGAGAATTACAGCATAATTGTTAGACATACACACACACAGACACACAGACACATACACACAGATACACACACACACACCACACCATACACACCATACACACATACTGCACACCATATATATAACACACATACACCCACACCACCACCACCACCACCACCACCACCACCATCACACCACACTGATGAAGCAGTAGAGTCAAGAAAGTTTTAGATGTATCAGGTGTTTGAGAAATATGGGTAGAATAAATGTAGTAGGAACAGGGAAACTAGGGATTTGCTAGCAACTTTGCCTGTTGACACTTTGGAGAAAAGGAAGGACTGCACATATGTAATCAGAGATAAAATAAAAACCTCAAAGGGTGAATGTTGCCAAGGTATTGAGTGAAAATGTCCACATCTCATCTAATTTTAAAACAAAGAAAGGCGCAGACTGCTTCCTAATAATATGAAGGGCAGAATATCAATAAATGTTAATAAGAAAGTTTTGATCTTTTTGAGTCTGTCTGGAAGGGATAAAACTTTTTTATGTTTGGGGGTGGGATGAGTTCCCCTCTTCCCTCAGAGTTGTCTGATTTGGACTATCACAGGGGATTGGATAATCCACACAGGGAAAAGGAAGCTGTTTGTCTCCTATCACAGAAGCGCCCCTTCTCCGTGGGAGATTTGAAGACCCCAGCCTACAGCTACCTCCAGTGGAAAAAGCTCACTTTTTCCAAAAGACTGATGCAACTATGGTTCAAGAGCCTGGGGAATAGTCTTGATCTTGGTGAGTGAGAAGCAAGATGTTGGCTATTCAAAATGTTTAAGTGAAAAGCGCATTACTTTACTGAGGGCGCGAGAGCATCTTTTCCCTGTCTGTCTGCCTGCCATGACTCTAACCCCTAATCCCTCATGAACAGGAGCCATACCACAGTCTATGAGCTCTCCTAACTTGTAATTTCCTCAGCTAAACACATTAGTCCATTACTTTTAAGTTCAGCCTTGAGTTCTCAGGACACTGGCAGAATGCAGCCAGATTCTCCACCAGAACATAATCAGAATAGCCTCTAGCCCTCACATCCCTCTGAAGCTTCATGAGCTGGGCCTCCACTGTCCTCATTTCTCTCACCCTTCTGGTCTTCCAAACTCCAAGCAGAATGTCCCATTAAACTCTGCTCATGCTCACAGGGTTTGAGGACTTTCTTTACTTAAACTAGAAAAGTAGTGAGGTCATCTGGGGTTTCAGGAGATGCTTTTTCTCTGCAGATTTAAAGAATAAGAAGGCAGGAAAAGCAAGGTCTCAGCACTCAGCCAAACTCTTCCAAATTCCAGCAACAAAGCAGTATTATGGGCAGATTTATCACAGCAGCAATTTCACTTCTGGTAGTAATTTTCTATACTAATTTCATGTCTTGTTGCTAGAACAAAATACTGGACAAAAGAAACTTAAGAAGGGTTTATTTTAGCTCACAATTTGAGGATACAGTAACTTACTGCCATTGTTTAAAGCAGGCATATGTGCAGCCTGATGTGGGTGCAGGCCCCAGGTTGCCAACAGCTTGCTAGGGGCATTGCTTGGAGTGCAGTATGAGTGCAGTATATGCAGGTAAGAGTCTCAGGCTGCCAAGTGTATTATTAGAAGAGGGGTGTGTGCATAGTCCAAGCCAAGCAGAATCCCAGGTTCTAAGCTATTCCCTAAACTTGGCTGCCTCAACTTCCCTCTGAGAGACTTTTCTCCTAAATTCACTAGGGGAATTGAAGGCAGAGGGCCATTCTTTGGCCACTGCTTCATGTTGAATAGGAGTGTAGGGCTGACTAGGGAAGAAACAGAATCTCCTATTCTTTCTTTCCCCAAGGCTGTGTCTTCTGGAGCTCAATTGGAGTACATCCAAGAAATGTCTTATACTTCTGATATAGGGTCAAAGATGGTCAAACACACTATGCTCATGTTACTGGAGTTATGGTCAAAATTTGTGTCCCAGCAAACCAAGTTCAGTCACCTGTCTTAAAAGAACCACATTAATAGTGAAAAGCAAAGTTTATTTGTTCAATGTGGCCACATGGGAAGTGGGAAAAAGAGATTCAGTGACACCCTCCCCAAGTCCATACTCTGGTCTTAATATGAGGGTAGGGTTTAAATAGAAAGCAAGAGATATGCATACTAATCAGTCCCATCAGGGTGTGGTCTCCTGGCCACCACTGTCTTGATTCCAAGTCTCTTCTGCAAGGTCAGTCTCTCTTGCAAGGTCATCTGACAAGTGGTAAATATTTCTCTGAGAGGTGAGTTTCTTTCTCTGGCAGACAAGTTCCTCCTCTGCTTGCCCCCAGGAATTTAGCCTTTCTTCTCCCAGCAGGTGATTCCTGGCGACATTTTAATTTGGGGGGCTGTGTTCTATTGTTTCAATAGTCTGAGAGCCAAAGAGAGGGTCACAAATGTCTTTTAGAACATACTACTTTCTCCCAGGATGACTGGTTACTGTTGCCTGGAAGGGAAGTCATTGGTGGGAGAAGCTTGGGATACTGGTCATATCTGCATCTGTACTCTGGAAGCAGAGATCAGTGAATTCTCAGTTTGCTTTTTCTTTTTCATCTGTCAAAGACCCCATCCCACGGAATGGTGCCTCCCACAGTTAAATGTGGCATTTCTTTTTTTTTTCTAAGTACATTTTTTTCTTTTGCTTTTTTATTGAGCTTTTAAAAATTCATACAATATTTCCCACTCAAATTTAGACCCCCTCCCCCATCCATGCCTCCTCTTATCCCCCCACCGAATGCTATGCACTCTGCCATATGTGCTGAGTCCTATTCATTTGGGTATTTGTACCCAAATGTCCTTCAGTGTAAATGTGTCTACTGGTCTAGTCAGTTCATCCAGTGGTATGTAAGTCATACTCTCCCTCACCCAGCAGCAATCAGTATTAAATAGTTCTCAATCTAGTACTGGCCCACCACCTATTTCTCACCTCTCCTTTGGGCCCTTGTTTAATTTAGCTGACATGATCCCAAATTTGATGCCACTGTTGCCATAGGCTCACATGAGCAAGCCTCCAGTGGCCTGGAAGCCTCCACCTATTTATGGTCATAAACCAGCCTTGGCTCTTACAATCTTCCCACCTCCTCTTCTGCAATGGTTCCTGAGCCGTGAGTGGGTGAGGTTCCACATAGGAGTCCCATCCAACACTCTATAGCCTTCTGTGTGTATCGTACTCTGATGTACGTGGAGCCTCATTGGTGAGAGTTGAGTGGTGCATTAGCCCTCTCTCTACTCTTGATTCCATTATGTTCCATGAGCCTTGGTTGTAGAGATTTGACTGCAGGTGTATCACCTAGTACTGGGCATCTCCCAGGTGTATGTTTTCTGTTCCTGACCAGATGTGAAACGCTGCAATAGTCTCCATATGTCGCAAAAAGAAACTTCTTTGATGAGTGCTGTATGGCATGCTTGTCCTCTTAGGGAGGTCTCTTCTATCTGGCACTGGGTTCCCTGGCAAGCAGCTCCCAGGTATACATGTACATTAACGTTCAGACACTCTATGTCATTTCTCATAGGGTTTCTAAGGCATTGCTTTTCCCTCTAGGTTTTCTAGCCCCCAAGATTCACTCATCACTTATTTCTCCCATCCGGCCTCCCTTCTCCCTTCTTTCCTAGTTACCGTTCCCCCATTATCTCCACCCTCCCCCTAATACCTCCCAACTCAAAAACAGTCCAACTCTTAACATCTCCTTCAAGGCCTAGAGTTGACCTGAACTGTGGAGAATGTATTCCTTCAGATTTCTCTCAGAGCTGTGTTTCCAAGCAAGGGCTTTGGTTCCAGCATGAAACGGGGAAGGAAAGTCAGAACCTTATCTTATCATAAAGTCTTGCCCTTTCTAATCCCTAGACCTAGACCAACACATGCACACAATGATAAACAGGTGTTATAAATTTATCACATTGCTTTCAATGAGATAAGCATGCTATATGCAGTATTTAAATGTTATGATATATAACATTCATACACTATCTTGAGTGAGGATAAGGACAGGTCCTGAAGGATTAAGGTTATATACCCAGGTCACAAGAGGATCACATAGCTCAGTGAGCTTGTTTACATTATAAGCAAGTTTAAGATAAGAAAACTCATTCCCATAGTTAAGATAGGTCTTCCCATCCCAATTAGCCTAATCTAGAATATCACTCAAGGGCATGCACAGAGCCTTAACTCCTAGGTGATTCTAGATCCTACCAAACTGACATTATTAAATATGTCAAGTAAGTTCAGGGTATATGAAATGAATGTTCTACACAAAGGTAAGAAATAATACTGTATTTGCTGTTGTAGGAAAGAGAGAAGAACAAAAGTTTCAAAGATCAAGGGCTATTAATGCCAATATTATTATAAAATGAGAGGTTTCCTAAAGCTTTTAGAGAATACTGTCCTATAGCGATGACCACAGGGTGTGATACTTTCTAAAACAGTAACTTTTGCTAATAGCTCCACCAATGATTCTCCTTTGAATGCCAGCAGTGATCACCGTAGGAGAAATTACATAAATGAGTTAACTGACAGTAATGTATTCATCAGCCCACTGAAAGAGTGGTGTATGTCATAACTAACCCCATTTGTCCCCTTAGTGTGGTAGACACATGTATGAATAATCTATACTATATAACAAGACTACCAAAATATTTGATGGCTAGTGAATGTGTAATTCCAATTAACATTGATACCCGGAGTTCTAAATTATTTCATTATTTCTCAGTTAGAAGTGGGTGTGCCATATAAACTACAGATACTAAACAGAATTCTTAACCATATCTACTATAAAGTACATCCATAGACTTATTTGCCTTATCCCAGGATGTAATACTGGAATAGGTATAGCCAGTCCTGTGCATAAGCTCTTTTTTTTAAAATTATTATTATTTTAAATTTCTTTTTAAAGAGAGAGAGGTAGACCATGACAGGCTCTCCTCCTTTTTTATTTTTTATTTTATGTGTATGCGTGTATTGCCTGTATGTAGCTAAGTGCACCCGTGTTGTGCAATGCCTGCGGAGGACAGAAGAGGCTGTTGAATCCCCTGGAACTAGAGTTATGGACAGTTGTTAGCTGCCATATGGGTGCTGGGATTCAAACCTGGATCTTCTGCAAGAACAGTCAGTGTTCTTAACTGCTAAGCCATCTCTCCTATTTTATGTGTATGCGTGTATTGCCTGTATGTAGCTAAGTGCACCCGTGTTGTGCAATGCCTGCGGAGGACAGAAGAGGCTGTTGAATCCCCTGGAACTAGAGTTATGGACAGTTGTTAGCTGCCATATGGGTGCTGGGATTCAAACCTGGATCTTCTGCAAGAACAGTCAGTGTTCTTAACTGCTAAGCCATCTCTCCAGACTGTGCATAACCTCTTATACTCATATTTTGGCTTATAGGATAAGAGATAAAAAATTCTAACTCCATTCTATTTAATAAAACTATTGCCCTCAGGAGAGAAAAACTTATACTATCTCTATATGAAGCCATTGGGCTGCCAAAATTCAAACTAATAATAGAATAAATGAAAGCTCTAATGCTGGACATGTCATTCTCACTGGAAATTAACACAGTCTGTTTCTATAAGAAAAAGGAAAAACACTTCACATTCACAGGGAATTGACATTAGTGAAAAATTTCTGTCTCCAGCCAGAGCCATGTTAATTCTCAAAGCATTGCCATGGTTCCAGTAACTCAGAGATAGCTTGACACCCAACAAAGTATCACAGTGCCCACAGAGGCCAGAAGAAGGTGTCAGATCCTTGGAACTACAGTTAAGGATGGTGGTTAGATGCCATGTGGGTGCTGAGAACCAAACCTGGGTCCTCTGCAAAGAACAGCCATTGCTCTTAACCGCTGAGCCAGCTCTCCAGTCCCCGAATTTACAATTTTAAAGCCAGCCTTATAAACATAAGATAATCCATTTGGTCATGGCATATGATTCTTTTTTAAGAATTATTGATGATATTGACGGAAGTTTAGTTGATTATTTTTAATCTATGCTTATGAGAAATATTGGGCTATCATATTCTTATAATCATTTTCTCTTGCTTAATACCTTAGTATTAAGGTCATGCCAGCCTTGTAGAATGAATCTGAATAGAATAGAATGTATTATCTTTTGAAAAACTTTGTAGCAAAATGGTATAATTTGTGAATCCATTTGAGCCCAGTGCTTTATCTTCTAGAAGCTAAGAAATTATCTCTTCATTTATTCAATTCCTTCATTAGATACAGGTCTATTCAGACTGCCTATTTGTTCTTACTTACTTGATAGTTTATGTTTTTCCAGGAAATTATTCATTCATCTCAATTATAAAATTTGCAACTGAAGCCTCTTTTTTACTTAGTCTGGAAAGAAGCTTTGAATTTTATTTATATTTTCAAATAGCTACTCTGGGCTTCTTTTCATTTTCTATATTCTATTTCATTCATTTCTGCTCCATTTTTTTATTCATTTTGTTCTGTTTATTATTTATTTGAATTTCCCCTTCTCTTTCTAGTTTCTTGAGGCAGACAACTAGCTTATTTATGTCTGTCTTCCAATATATACATTCGATGCCTTAAACTCCCTCTGAACACTGCAGCCCACACATTTTGGTAAGTTTCATTGACTTCAATTTTTAGGCAAGATTTCCTCTTTGAATAAGAAACAGAAGCCCAGAGCTGCTTCTATGTACAGAAGCAGGTTGATGGCACTGGGGACTCTTGGTTTCCAGTTTTGTCAGTAACTTGCAGATCCATCCTTATACCCAGCTAGTGATCACTCACTTCAGCAGGGATGTCCTCAGAAAACAGAGTCAAATTTTAGAATTTATTTTCTGAAATCTGGCTCTTTGGCTAGAGAATGTGGGAGTTATGTTAACAGGACCCAAAGAAGATTTTATTTTCTTACATGGACCTTAAGGGACTATTTTAAAATGTTGTACTCATCCTTTTGTTTTTGCAAGTTTTCTAAACTATTTAGAATTTACCAACAAATGAAAACTTATTTTCTCCATTTATATATATTTTTAAATGTGTATGACAGTCTTATCTGAATGTATGTAAGTGCACCACATGAGTGCATTACCCGTAGAGGCAAGAAGAGGGTGTTGGATCCCCTGAAACTGGAGTTACAGATGGTTGTGAGCCACTGTATAGGTGCTGGGAACCAACCCAGGTTCTCTGCAAGAGGAGCCAGTGCTCTTAACTGCCAAACCATCTCTCCAGCCCCTCCATTTACATTTTAATATTCTCCTCTTATATTTTTGTCTTTCAGATCTCTGGAGACTATTGAAAACTAATGCCAGATGACAATAATTTTTATGCATTGGTTCTTACATCTACGGGTCTATTAGCACTTCCTCCTTCAGTGAAACAGAATCATTTATGTTTTATTTATTTATTTAGAGACAGGGTCTACCATATGTAGCCCTGCCTAGACCTGGAACTCGTATAGACCAGCCTGGTCTCAAATTCACTGAACTCATAGAGATCTGCCTGCCTCTGTGCTGGGATTAAAGACATGCACTATCATGCCTAGTTCTTTTATCCTTTGAAACGTAGACATTTTAGGTATTTTCGAACACCACTTTAAGTCTGTTCCCTGAAGCCATTTCTAGTACCAGCAGCCAGAGTTCGGAAAACAGGGCCGCACATTTGGTAGAAAATCTGTGGTAGAATCTAGACACCCAAAAGTCATCCACAAAACCTTGTTCTTGAGGCTGGGAGCCTGTCATCAGTTTTCTACCTGAAGGGTTACTGCCCCCTGCTGATGGTATGGAAGAACTTTCCCCCGGTGTTTTATGAAAGGAAATTGGGGGAAGGAATTGATAGAAAATTGAGGCTTTAGCTGGATACCCCCCCCCACCAGTCTTCCTCTGCTGGAAACAGAAGGCATGCTTTCCATATATACTACTTTTCAAAAAATGGATTTTTTGTCTCCAAGAAATTAATCATTAGGGTGCTAAAAATGAAATTTTGTTTAAAACATTGTTTTACCAGGGGGGCACTTTGAAGTTCCAAGCAACTGCAGAAAAACTGAGATTGTACCCATCAGCCCATGGTCCCTTCTACCCTCCCACCCTCCCCACTAAGACAGTAAGTGTTACTCACAAGGGCTGGCCGTCCACAACTGCAATCCCAGAAAGGAGATTGACCCTATCCTTATCCACCTCATTTCTGGTGTCCACCTCGTGGAGAACACAGGAGGCATAAAAATAATCCATCCACAGCAACCCCGGGTTCAGAAAATGACCTAGGCTGATTTCTATCTTCTGGCAGCCCTGCTATTCCTGCTCCTTTGTCCCTGATGAGCTGATGCTTGGCTACATCAATGAGCTTTCTTGGTATGTGTGTGGAAAATGTTTCCTATGAACACACTCTAACAGTGATCCTAGAACAAACAGTAGACAGAGAAGTAGATGTTCAGTGTCTCCAGGCGAGAAGAGCATCCAATAGTGACAGCCAAACACAGTGCTTTGTGTGGCAGTGGACAGACTATAAGGATCATAGAGATGCCTCATTCGAGGAGATGCAGGAATGGTGCTAGAAATAACAGCTAGACTTAATTGGTGTTCAGCCGATGCCTCCTTTGTATATCTCACACACAATCCCAGGGAAGAGAGGATTTTTAAAATCA
>NW_008350318.1:153236-202603 GCF_000622305.1 Nannospalax galili | reverse complement strand
TGACACAGTGATTTTTCCATATCTATGTGACATCTTTGTGTGTGCATACAATGTGTGATGCCCAAATCAGGTAACTATCAGATTCATTACCTCATATATTTATCATTTCTTTTTGTTAAGAACACCTAAAATCTCTATTATATATTTTGAAATACATATTTTATTATTAACCGTAGTTATCTAACGTGCTGTTGAATTTTAGATGTTACTCTTCTCAGTCAGCTGCATCGTGTCCCGATGGGCCATTCTCTTTTCTTCCCTGCACTCTAGTTAGGCACTGGTAACCCGTCCTCTACTCTACTTTATGAGATCGACTTTTTAAATTTCCACGGATAAATCAGAACATGTGGTGTTTGTCTTTTCTGTACTTGACTTTTTTCATTTCTATGTAACACCCTACAATTTTGTTTGTATAATTTCAAATGGAAGGATTCTAATCTTTTACGGCTGATTGTTATTTCATGTTATGTACATACCACATTTTATTTTTCCATTAATCTGCAAAATATCTTGTCTAATGAGTGGCCCATTTCTTAATCAGAGAATTTGATAGTTTTAGGATTGAGTTGAGTTTTTTTGTAGTCTTGGTCTTAATCTCTTGACAATGAGTATTTCGCACATTTCCTCCCCTTCCGTGGGTTGTCTCTTCCCTCGGTTGTTTCCTTTGCTGGATAGTTTTTAATTCAACATAACTGCGTATCTTCTCTACGCTCTTGGCACCATATACAAAAGTTCTTTGCGAAGACCAACATCCTGAAGTGTGTGCTCTATGTTTTCTTCCGTCTCCTGGTCTTGTATTTATGCCTTTAATTCACTTCAAGTTGATGTTTAATAAGGCAGGAAGGAGACGTCCAGTTTTGCTCTTCTGCTCATAGCTATCCAGCATCCACAGCACCATTAATTGATGAGTCTCTCCTGTCAAACTAAACTGGCTGCAAATATGCACATTTATTTCTAGGTTCTCCACTCTGTGCCATTGTTTTAGGCAGTTGTTTATGCTAGCACTGTGCTGTTTTGGTTACAGTCGTAAATTTACGGATAATCATTATTTCTGTTTTGATTTTGATGTACCGTGACCTTACTTGGCCTGTACAACTATTTTAGAATAGCTCAGTATATGGGAACCATCTGTCAAAAGTACTCAGAAGCACAAAGAAACAGAAAAGGTAGATCTAAGACTGCACAAATTACAACTTTGGGGCTTAAGGATAGACAACTATCTTGAGCAGCAGCAGGATAGAGGATTCCCACACTCAAAGGAGAGAGGAAGGGTTCCTATGTTAAGCTAGACAAAGATGGGCCTAGGCCAGCCAGTGTGTGTCCAGGCTTTCTGTTAAAAATATCAAAGTCAAGTGTCAGTTAAGAGATAGTCTGGGCATCAGTGGCCAGCAGGAAATGTTTGGCTGTTTTAATGACTGTTTATTTTTCTACAGTGGTTGTAATGTGGACCAGGGTAACCTGGGTGGCAGAGTAATGTCTAGGACCAAAATGGCTGAGAGGGCTTTTTTGATGACAGAAGTATTAAGAACCATCCATTCTAACATTTTTGCCTCTGGATCTGTTTGATGAGGAAATTAGTACTTAGGTCATTTAGCCAAGCCTTGTCAGATATGCAGGCCGAGTGACTGTGAACCACTGCTAGGTGGATCAAACAAGGTTTTCCAGTCCTGCCTTCCTAGTCATTTGATTCCATAGATCTGAGACATGGCCCTTAAATCTACCCTACCATCTATCTATCATCTATCTATTTATCTATCTATCTATCTATCTATCTATCTATCTATCTATCTATCTATCATCTATCTATCATCTATCTATCTACCTATCATCTATCTATCATCTGTCTAGCATACATCTATATCTATCATCCATCTATCATCTATCTCTATCTATCATCTATCTATCTATCATCTATCTATCTATCATCTATCTATCTATCATCTATCGATTATCTAGCTAGCTAGCTATCTTACATCTATTTGTCGATCATCTATCAATTGTAATACACCTCCTAGTAATTTTGATGGGAGAGGATGGGCACAGTGATGGAGAAAATTCCTGGGGATGATTCCTGTCTCACAAATCCAACTATCAGAATGCAGCAAAGGGTGGTGAAGTGTTCTGACACACAAAAGGCAACACATTCCCCAGGAACTCTGGATTCCCCCATATGCTGCAGAAGCTGCTGGGGACAGCCTAGGGACAGTAGGGTAAAGGGAATTTGTGGGCGGTCACTATGAGAGACAAAACCTTATCAAATTCCAGAGCCCTGTGAGGTTTCTTTTCAAATGAGTGTATCAGAGTGAACATGAGATAGGATTGAAAGCTGAAAAGATACAAGACACCAGGAGAAAATTATAGGCCCATCTTGTAGGAACAAGATATGCAACAAAGATGATTAATTTATAAATAGCAGATTCTTTGGTTTGAGATAGAGGGAAAGCAGGTGAAATTATCTTTCCCATGGGAAATCTGTAGGAATCTGTTGCAGCTTTTGATGATTAATGCATGATCTCACTTCTGAAACAGTAGCAGTAACAGTAACCTACCATCCAGAAATGGAAGAATAAAGCTTTTAATCCATGTATATTTAACTGTGATTCAGATCTGTATGAGAACTGATAGACCCTTTTCACTTACATTATGATGAGAATAGTGACCTATATTTTGAAACACCTCCTGGCAATTTTCCTTTGTTCTAGAATTTCATTGGAAATATATATATATAAAACATTAGTATATATAACAATATACTATATATAATATTAATTAGGTCATACTTTTAAAATTAAAAACAAGAATAAACTATTGTCTAGCCTGATGAGACTATTGTCTCAAAGATCTGTTATGGTATCTGGAAATGTATCTGACTTTGAAATGAAATCATTTCCAGGAAATTCCAGATCACTGTTCAAAATATGTATCACAGGTTAATCATTCTTTTTAGACTATACACGACTATGCAATTAAATGAAGAGAAAAATCAAAACTATACCCTTATGAATGATCTTGAAATCAACAATTTTGCTCCAGAAAAACTCTTGAGGGCCTGGAGAGATGGTTCAGAAGTTAGGGGTACTGGCTGCTCCTGCAGAGGACCTGGGTTCACTACCACATGGGAGCTCACAATTGTCCATAACTCCAGCTCCAGGGCATCTGACGCCCTCTTCTGGCCTCCACAGGTATTTCACAACCTGGGTGCACTTACATACATGAAGACAAGACACTCATACACATAAATAAAAATAAGTAAAATTACAGCAACAGCAAAAAACAACTCCTAGAGTCAAGATTTACAGCATTTAACTCTTTTTATGTAGGGACACTGACAAACATTTTCAAAACATTCTAAAAATATTTGCTCTGATAACATGTCTTCAAATGGTATATCAGTTAGCAAGGCATGGTGGCACATGCCTTTAATCCCAGAACTCAGGAGGCAGAGGCAAGTGAATCTCTGTGAGATGGAGACCAGCCTGGTCTACATATTAAGTTCTAGGCCACCTGGGTCTACAGAGAGACTCTGTCTCAAACAAAGAAAACAAACAAAAATAGAAAACAATATAAAGCATCAGGTCCAGGGAGATGTCACATCAGTTAGGAACACTTTCAGAGCAACCACGAGAACTGGAGTTCCAATGCCAGCCTCCTCTTAACAAGCCAGGTGTGTGATCCCACACCTGCTGTAATTCCAGCACTGGGGGGTAGATAGCAGGTTGCTGGGCTTGCTGGCTTCCAGCCTAGCTGAGAAAAATCACAAGCTCGAGGTTCAGGGAGAGGTTCTGCCTCAAAAGAATGAGGTGGAAAGTGATAGAGGAGAATGCCCAATACCTTCCTCTGGTCTCCACATGTGCACACAGATGCACGCACACCCAAACCATGTGCACATACACCACATATACATAAGTATATACACATACACACAATAAATGTGTAAAATGAAAAAATATTCATTTTAAGAGAATAAACTTTTTTATTACTCTCATAAAATGCATATCAGCAAATCAACAGCCTGAATATTACTAGTTTAAATAAATGACAAAATAAAAAGGCACAGTGCTTGTACTTCTTCATGTAGGTTCCAAGTTATGGGAATTGATAATATATTTTCACAAGGAGATGGGGAAGAGCTATTCTGCATGTGGAGGTTGAGACTTAGTCCTTATACTGTGGTTCACACAAACTCTTTCTAAATATTAAAATATTTCCAAATTAACAATTCAGCACTGTTACCCCAGGTCCTTTACCTCAGGCTCCAAACCTGTATGTGATTCTGCAACCTTCATAACAGGGTGTCCTAGAACTTGTTCCTGTACTGTGGCTTATGCCAGTCTGGTTGATAATATTTAAATATCACCCTGTTCATGTATGAGCCTGTAAAGAATGAAGCAAGAAATGGTTCTTATTTGAAAAAGAAAAGAAAACTGAGATGATGCTGATCCAGAAAACAAGTATCTCTGTAAGTCCAGGGAAAATTCTAAGACCTGAAAAGTCAGAACACCAGCTCTAATGGCATCAGACAATTACTTGAAGAAAGTTCTGTGGAGCAAGTTCATTTGTAGGATTGTCTAAGTACACAGTCAATTTTCAGTTGGTTCTTGGCTTGAGTACTATAGAGGACCATCTTCTTTTTACACGTGGGTTTGCAATAAGTCCCTCACTTCTTGGTAAACTTAGGAACACCAGATTAGTCCAAGTCTTCAGTCTTCACTAGGGAAGCTGTCTTCTCACAAATCCAAGAAATTTCAGCACTGCAGTGAGAAATGTAAATATTCCCTCTTTCAAAATCAGCACATCCTGCTGATCCAGTCATCTGGTCACGTTCCTTATTACTAAGTCTAAAAAGCAATTGATTTTAAATGAATTATATGAATCATTTTAATCATCTTTGATATCAATCATCGATATTTAATCATCATTCAGTGTTCCCAGCATTATAGGAACATATAATGCTTGTGATACCTCTTCCTCTACAAAGCACCAAAACCAGTAAAGCCAGTACATCTAAGCTTTTTATTCCAAGCTAATTCTGATTCCAGGGAAAAAAATGTCACCAACACACCAGTTGGTTACCTCCTTGAGCCCAGCCTGACTCCATGTGGCACCTGGACTTCTGTCAGGGAGACTGAATCTCTTTCCAAGGGTGCCTTATAGAAGGCACAGAAGCTGGGGGGACAATTTGGCAAGACATGTTTATGTTGTTGACTTCTAGTTCATCATAACATTAAATAGTTGCAACAGTACAATTTCCTAAGTGTTGTACATTTGATGTATACTGTCAACATTGTCATCAAAAGTCTGTAGTGGTATTAGAATTGACTTAAGACCTTTGCCACATAGGTAATTGATGAATCTTAGTCATGAAGCTAATCAGTGAATGAATCTGTCATCTCAGACATACTTTTTGTTAGAAAAAAAGTCAAGTTATTTATTATGAATAAGTGTTTTAATGTGTCAATATGTGTCCTTATGACAAATACCACCCTTGTGGATTGTAATTGCTGGAAAAAAAATAGCTGATGACTGAACAGGTGACCTCAACTGATCAGCTTTGATTTGATCCCTTTTTAGCTGGGCAAACTTGGATAAATCATTTAATCTTTCTGTGCTAATATTTTTAGCTATATAGTGGGGATATTAAAGTACTTCCTTCAAGGCTTTATATTTACAAAGTACTTTTAACTTACTAAAATTTATGTATACATTCTTAATAAGGAAAACAACTAAGAGATGAAGTTCGGTGCCTTGCTGTGGCTGTCAAATAGATGGAATTAGTTACCTGTCCTCATCATGTTTTCTACTGAAATTCTTTAAAAAATATTATAATTATTTTTGTATCTAGGTTTACAGTTCTTATGATTTGCATTGATTTTCTCGGAATTCTATGGAACTATTTTAAGAGATTTATTTATTTTATGTGTATGTGTGTGCCTGAGTGTACGCATGTGCACCACATATGTGCAGAAGACCACAGAGATTAGAAGAAGGCTTCGGATCCCCTGGAACTGAAGTTGTAGATAGTTGAGTGATGCTCTGGGGGTGCTGGGAACCGAATCCAGGTCCTCCACAAGAGCAGCCAGTGCTCATAACTGATGAGCCATCTTTCCAACCACTCCATGGAAATCTTGATCTGCTACCGCAGTAGTAAGAGATTACAAGGATGGAGAGAGAACTGAACCATCTTCCCACAACCAATTTCTGTCAGATTGGTTCCAAGATAATCCCAGCCAAAAGAAAGAAAATGTGGGTAAAAGCTGTGATTGGAGGAAATCCTGAGAGCGAGAGAAAGAAAAAGGTGAGAGGGCCACCTGGCATTTTGCAGAGGTAAGAAAGAAAAGAACACTGATTAAATTCATATATTGTCTGTGATGTAGCTCAGTGGTCGATCACCTGCCTAGCATGGGCAAGGTCCATCCAGGCTTCTATTCCCAGTACCTCATTCATTTCAATAATGATTCTCACTCAAAATCCACCAATTTCCTATCCTATAAATAAAAATACCTTGTTTGTTTTTCATTTCATGGGTAAAATCAACAGCCCAGGAGATCCTGTCATACCTTTTCTCGAATGCTGTCAATCTTCACCATGGTGGCATTCCTGTCTGCACAATCCTTTCTACTGTCTCTCCACGTTTTCTCTTCATTGATCGTGAAATAATAGCAACTATTTTCATGCCATTGCCATGACTTGGGACAAGGATTGCACTTATGGTCTGAAAAGGGAATTATACTCAAAAGTACAGCCTATAGGTGGAACACAGATCTGAGAGTCAGTGCCCTGAAAATAGACTGTGTTAGGACCCTCTGGAAACAGAGTCAGCTCAGTTATGAGCTGGGCAATGGGGACAGTCTTTGCAAATCCAGCTATGCATTCTTCGGCTCATAATAACCAGATCACCTAGAAGGAGCTAATCAAGTGAGAGGTGGAAGTGTTCAAGATGATAACATTTGAAAATGATTATAAAATTCATCACTGTGTTTTCATAAATATGGACTCAACCTTCATTTCCTTGTATTCTATAGATTTAATGTGGTGTGATATGATATTACCACGCCACATTACAGCTTATACCTGAATAAAACAGTTTAATTCTTAGCTTTAGTTTTAAGAATGGGCCCAAACTCAGATGGCATTCATTCCCCTCGAACATGCTGTTGGAGTAGTCCTCACTCCTAATTTTATTCAAATCCATTTCTCCAGCTTCTCCGTCTCGGATTCACCCTTGTCTTATCAACCTTGGCCTTTCATCTAGACCATCTCATACACACACTGTCAAGGTTTCTCCCAGTCTTCATTGTTGTCCATGAAAATGCATTCACTGCTGTCCAGTGCTTTGACATGTTAATTCTCAAGCACACCCACATTCATTCATTATCTTTAGTTGAGCAGCAAATTGAGGTTTCCAGGAATCAAGGTCAGGTACCCAGGTCTCAAGAGCACATGGTTCAGTGACTTAGCAAGGTTAAGAGTCATTAGTCCAGATTTTTGTCTGTTTTATAAGTCATTCCTACAGTGTGATCAGGGGCTGCTGAAGGACATAATTCCAAGGTGCCTTGATGCGCGAGGGAACTTAAATCAGGGTGGCAGATTGTATCTGCCCTTTTATCAGATCTAAGTCATATTACCTGAAGTGTGGATGAGGAGCTCCTTGCAGAGTTTGGTAGCCATCTGGCCCTGCTTCTGTAGGAGTTTGGATATCTGGGATTGGAGATCATCATCAGTGGAAATCTTCTTGGAGTTTTTCAGTTGCTGGGACAGATTATCCTGCCGCTGGTGGATAACTTTCTGAAGTTGATTCAAGTTCTCTGAATCTGAATTAATGTCATTATACATCTGCAAAACTGCAAAATGTAATGAGACAAGTACATATACCCTTCCATTCTTGCAAGGGCCATCTCAAAGCAGTCTCTCTCTCTCTCTCTCTCTCTCTCTCTCTCTCTCTCTCTCTCTCTCTCTCCTCTCCCCTCTCCCCCATCTCTCAAAGTGGGGTTTCTCTCTCTCTCTCTCCCTCTCTCCTCTCTCCTCTCTCCTCTCTCCCCTCTCTCTCCCTCTCCATGTCTTCTTGCCATGAGGAACTGTATTCCTTCTCAAATCACAAACTAAATAAACCTTCACTTCCTTAAGTAAAAGTATTTGTCAAATCAATGAGAAAAATGAAAACCAACAATGCTGTATCTTTCAACAAATAAACTTACGACTGAAGTTATTCTAAGAGTGGATACTAGTCAAATCAGTATGTTCGTTATATCATATACTTAACATTTTATGAAATACATATCCTAAGGATGTTTTTGTGCTTGCCGTCAATACAGAGTGCTCTACTCTGTCCATTGCCAATTGCACCTTGAATGAGTTTGGAGCTGCCGCAGAGTGGAGCTTCCATTGTGATGCAGAGATGGTTCAGTTCTGCATTGGGTGCAGCATAACCTCCAGTACTCTGTGTGCCTTCCTTGGTCATTCTACTCAGGTTGTTGCTGCCACACAAATGCTTTCTCTATACCAGGAAGGTCATGGATAAGCAGAATAAGTTATTTTTCTGCTAAGGCAATTGAACCTTCAAACCCTTTCCCAAATACGTCTCTCTTACTGCCTGGTGTGACTTAGTTCATCAAAAGGCAGCAGTGAAGATGGGCAAAGTTCCTGTGATAATGAAGTATAACCCTTGCCATTTTGTTTTGAAGGCATGGAGAATGGGATAGATCTGAGGGAGCAGAAGTGACTAGAGGATTCTGGATGTTACCACCATCATCTATAATCCTTCTGGCATTTGCATAGTTTACAAGAGTTTAATAATCAAATTTCTTGTGTTTACTGCAAGCATACTTACACATAATCCCCAAGGTTACCAGCCCCATCAGCAGTATCAGGCAGAGGGTCAGCAGGCTCACGGCAACTGTTCGCCATATAGGGGATGCAACTGGGTGTCCTGGAAAACCAACAGAGGACTGTCCAGCCAGAACTGCCTCAGGCTGTTATAGGTAGGGTTGTTTCTCCCACTCTGGAAGTTTCCAGACACTAATATTTCTCCCTTGTTTCTTCAGCATCACTATTCAGACAATTTTCAATACGAAGCTCAGTAGGTTCCCTTCCCAGCTTTCCATTTCCCGCCACTGGCCCTCCTTTTGAGGGTGAGTGTCTGCCCCCGCCTGCGGGGACCCTGTACAGGTAAAGCTCGAGGGGGACCACTCCCTGAAAGGAAAAACGGGCGAGAAAGAGTAGACGGAGCCCAAGCAAGTCCACTTGTCAAGGGTTCACTTTATTGAACTGTAAGCTTTCCTTATATACAGTTTGTATTTAGAAGGGGTTGAAGAAGTTGGTCAAAGGTTACAGCATTCTTATGGGTATGGGATGGGGAACTGAGCAATTCAGCAATGTGACTGACCACCAGGTGTTCCAAGAGATTACTGCATGACTTATCTTTTCCGAGAACTGTTTGCAAGGGGAAGAGAAAGATAACCTTGCCATAAATTCTTTCTCAAGGTTACTAGTGCAGGCAGAATGTCCTGCTTAAGTCAACTGTTTGTAGAGCCATATTATATTTTTTGGTAATGAATGTTGTTTCTCCAGCTCCCGACAAGTGTCTCCTGATTTTCAGACTTTTGTTTCACATCAGCACCCACCTTTTTTCCTTAAGCTGGCTGATTTCATGAATGAGGTATGGAAACTTTCTCTGGAAGGATGCTAACAATAGGAGAGGCCCCAATTTTAAGACACAAATCTCCAACAGGCGTACTCCTCTACCTTCCTCATAAAAGTGGATTAGACTTTTAAAATAAAGTTAATCTGCAAAAAATAGCTTTAATTCATTATCATTTATTCTACTTACTGAGTAATGAACTAATCTTGAATGAAAAAAATGTAAAGTCTAACCTACAAACAGCAGAACAGAGTAGGAAGCTAGTAGATAACTTTTTGAACTTTAACATTTCTTCTTTATTTGAAATACAAATGTCTATCATAAAAATATCTGTTGCCTTCCTCTTCTTTGATTTGGGTCATACTGGTATCTAGCCTGATGCATTTGCTAGATTAGCATTGTTTCTGGGTACAGTATTACACATAGCATATCTACACCTCCATTATTCTCAGTGGTTAGAGTGAGAGTTCAAAACAGAACAAGCCATACAATCATCTTTAGTAGACACATGTAAACCCTATTCTCATTATCTTTTTGTGTATCTTTCCCCCAAAGTTTCTCTCTCTCTCTCTCTCTCTCTCTCTCTCTCTCTCTCTCTCTTTCTCTCTCTCTCCAAATCTGAAGAGCAGGAGAAAGTAGTTTATATGATTCAGGACAACAAACAGAACTATAAGGAAACTTTTGAAGTTAAGGAGATAGACTTATACTATCTCACTTACATTAAAGCGTGTCTGGCCATGGTCACATGGCATTTCTGCTAACTGGACATGCTGGCATGGGAACCAACACTGGTTCCATGTGTGCCACTTGTATAAACTAACTTAAACCACTTAATGTCTTTCAGAGTCAATGTTTTGATCTGTGCAATGGAAAAAAATGGTAATATTATTTCATTTATTTTACAATTACATTTTGATAGACATAATATGTACATTATACAGGGATTATTATTGATAAATATTATGAATTACACTTGGGATTTCAGCTACCTTAAATTTTTTAAGAATTATAAAAGAAGAGCTAGCCCATGTTCGTTTCTGACCTCCCACACTCAAAATTTTCCCTTAAGTTACTTGTACCACATATTAGCAAAGATTCCTCCACTTTTTAAAGAATCCTTCTGGCCTCTTGAAGAATATTCCTCTGACATCTCTAACAAGGTATAAGCATCAAGGATGTCTGTAAATAAACATCTCCCAATCTCCAAACCCCATCTCTGACATAGCCAATCAAAAATATTTCATTTTGAGGCAGCGAGTCATGGCATAGTAACAGCACATAATTTACACCGGTCTCCAGAGCCATATATTTTCTCCTCAGTTTTAAGGACACTCGCTCTGCTAATGTAGCCCAGGACCCTTTGTCTCTTCTTTGGAGATTCCTTTGCGCACTCATACTTCGGTCATTTAGTATCAAAGCCAGGATCTCAGAGCTCTTAACACCTGTCATTTCCAAGGTTACAGATCACTTTCTCTGAATGCCTACCTCTTTTTCTTAGGTTTTCTCCATTCTGGTTATGTCTTGCTCCAGTAGAATCTTGAAACATAAGTGTTGCATAGGTCACTTGGTCAGACGTTTTAGGAGAAAGCACTGCTATAAATTACGCAATTTATGCTGCAGTATCTTCAGGCCTGGTTCAGGGAGTTCCTTTCAAGGCTGGGAGTTTTTACAAAGACAAATAACTAGCACAAGACACTCCCCAGAGGTTGCTCCTTTGTGAGGACAGAATGAAAACCAGTTCCTCCGTACTGAAAGAGACAGAGATTAAGAACTCTCTTTAGGAATGAGAATATTGCTGATTTCAGACTGAAGCTCATTGTTCCTTTTAAGCCAAGACTTTGTGTTTGGAGGCAAGCAGGAGAGAGCTTTGTGTTGGAATTCCCATGATCCTCAGAGCTCTGAAGTTTAAAACAATCAAGTTCTCTGCTTTGCATGTGTCTAAGGCTAGCTAATCCTATAGGAATCTACTTTGTCCTCAGCCATACCAGATACCAAGCAGAGAGGGCATAGGAAGAGCTGTGTCACATTTGCCTGGCTAGTGCAACGAGCTACCCATCAACCGTGTGTGTGTGTGTGTGTGTGTGTGTGTGTGTGAGAGAGAGAGAGAGAGAGAGAGAGAGAGACAGAGAGAGACAGAGACAAAGAGAGAGACAGAGAAAGACAGAGATAGAGACAAGACAGAGACACACAGAGATGCAGAGACAGTGAGAGGGAGACAGAGAATTGGCAGTGGGGGAGAGATGAGGCATGGAGAAACATTAGGAGGTGTTTCAATTAAGTATGAGAGAGAATTTCCTTTTTGCATGGTTATGTAAACATCCAGAACAAGACATTTTAAACAATACCTTGAAGCTTTGGGAGAGTGAGGAAGAGCAGGTACGTTCCAGAGCTAAGGAGACAGAGGCATGCTAATGCCTCTATTTTAGTTATAAAGTTTGGTTATAAAGTTTGGTTATAAAGGCCATAGAAGCCACAGGGGTCTTAAAAGACTGTATCTATTTCTAATTCCTCCATATCTTTTTAAAATATGAAACTTACTACACTATATGAGAAAGCAAATCCTTGTTAAGAATCTGTGATAGGTAGAGCAGCCCCTAAGGATGTCCATCGCTCAGTTCTCAGGCCTTCTGACTATGGCAACTTATATGGTAAATGGAGGAAATTATGCTGGATTACCTGAATATACTTAATGTAATCATGAATCCTTAAACATCTTCAATTCTGGAGAAGTTTTCTTAGATAAGCAGTGACTTTTATGACAATAGTAACTAATGATCAGAGCCACTACATTGTTGGTTGATGGTGGAGGAAGGCAACTAGAACTCAAATGTAGGATAAAAAATAGAAAGGCATAGAAACCATTCTTCCTTAGAGCTTTCAAAATGGAGCATATACCTGCCTACAACCTTGATCTTTGCCCAACAAGACCCAAGTTGGACTTTAAACCTATAGAGTTATAATTCATTTTTGTTTTAACTGTTAAATATGTTGTCATTGTTATTAGTAGGAAACTAACAGAGAACCCAAGAAGATGTTTTCTTTCCAGGGCTAAGGATGGAACTTCGGGGCTTTGAGCTCCATGCATGAGCTGTACCATTGAGGTGCTCCTCCAGCCCTTCAGACCTGAGCAAAGGGACTCTCTCTTAAGCTCTCTTTTGGGATGAGACAAGAAGAGATTTTGTAACTATAGTTTAAAGAAGATTTGTTGTGAGTTTTAAGTTTTCAGGTGACTGGGGAGTGATCTCAAGCATTCCAGGGTCCACCTCTGTGTAAAATGAGCTTAGTCAAAGGTCTCTACAATGAAACACACCCAGGACATTCAAGAAGACAAGTTAATAATGAATAATTCCTTGGTAACATTTGTGTATAATTTCCAGACATTAATAGTCTTACATTTTTGTTCCTGTCCCCCACCCAAATTAATGGAGTGCTCAATTAGAGTGTTTGGAGGCTCCAAACTGTACTTTGGGGTTGGGGAGAAAATTCAGTCTATAAAGTGTTTGCAACACAAGAATGAAGGCCTGAATTTGATCCTCAGACCCACATAAAACCCAGGTGTGGTGGTATGCACTTGAAATCCCAACACTGGGGAAGTGGAGACAGGGGAATCCCTACTAGATGAGTCCCAGGTGCCAGTTGGAGACACTGTCTCAAAAATAAGGTGGACAGCAGTCCTGAGAGGCAACACCCAAGGTTGCTGTCTAGCATAAACACACACACACACACACATACACACACACACACACACACACAAAACTTGGCTTAGACCATGTACCCTCTCCAACCCACTCACCTTTACTCCTGCCTAAGAGTGGTTGAATGTGACCATATTAACTGGTCTTGTTTCAGACTTTGGGGAATTTTACTTTCCCAACACTTTTACTAATCAATATTATTTTGCCAACATCCTTTTGCTAACTTGGTTCTCAGTTGGTGGTGCTATTTGGGAAGGTTGTGAACCTTTAAGAGGTGGAGTGTTGCTGGAGGAAGCATGCCATTGGGGGAAGGTTTTGAGGCCAGTTCCTGCCTCCTGTGTGCAGATGAAATATAATGGTCCAAATTCCTACTCTGCCTGCTCTGCTTTCCCTGCCTCCTGCCAGTTCTTCCCCACCATGATAAGATTCTATCCCTATGAACTGTAAGCCAAAATAAACCCTCTCTCCCCTATGTTGCTTTTGGTCAGGGTGTTTTTATCACAGCTCCTGAAAGAACTAGAAGACATCCTCAACTGGTTTCAAAGTGCTGGATCCTAGCATTCATTTCTTGGCCCTCTTTGGCTGTTATACCCACTCCAAGATGAGCTCTTCTAGACTGATTACTGTTAAGGTTCAAATAGACCCCCCTCACCAGCAGGGTCTCAAGGACTTCTTAAGCTCCTGAGAAAAGGGAACTGAGCTGATAAGCACCCTGGTCTTTGAAGTCAAGAGAAGCAGACTTTTCTTCACTGTTTGCAACACAGCAGGCTTCCCCTTTGATCTCTAAAGAGAACAGGTTTTAACAGCCCCACTGCCACCCCCCCAACTTTAAAAACAACATATATCTTCCTGCCTTCTGCACCCCCCAGAAAGCTCTCCCTTAAAAAGACCCCAGCTCACGACCCAGGGCAGACATTTTCCCTGCCTGGAAGGGACTCTGTCCCATGTGTTCCTTTGCTAATAAATTCTATTCCTATGGAGTTTTATCTGTGTCCTGGTCAACCCTATTCGTTGTATGGCTACTTTTTACCTATCAGTTACTTGAAGGAACAACTGTACATTGACCGTGTCATACAGCCTATCTCTAAGTCCATTGCTTTGCAAGGCCACGAATGTAATGGAATTCTTGGCATATTTATCTAGATATATTATAAGAAAAATAATTGGCCCTTCTTAATGTGTCTCTTCATCTCAATAAACAAGAGCTCCATGTTCACAAATCCTCAGCCAAAACACCCATGGCCCCACAGAGAGCCCTTCTTAAACTAAGTGGGTCACAAAACAAAACAAAAAGATGTGAATTTAGGAAAGGGATCTGTAGGGAAGATGTGGAGGTTGACAGCATTGGAAAAGATATAAGGGGAAGGTGTGGGTTTGATTGATTAGGTTGCACTATATACATATGTGAAATTGTCAAAGAACAAATTTAATTAAAAGTTTGACACTTTTAGTGTTTTTCAATTCCAAAAAAAACTTGGAATTATCTTTGACTCACCTCACTTCTGTTATATGAATTAAATCTATCAGAAAGTGCTAAAGTGCTAGTCACTGTATAAAATAAGAGAACACAAGTGTCAGTATAGAAATTGATTTATAATACAGTACAAGAAATGTTGAGCTCATATGATAGGAGGCTGCACCTTCACCCTGTGCTGACACAATCACTCTACTCCTTCTCCATACTGAGTCTCCGTCAGAGAACACTACAGAAAATAGCATAGATTTCCTAGATTGACTATAACCCAGAGAGTGATCATAGAGGAAATGAATTCAGAATTATGAAAGGGAAAAAACAAAGATTAAATCCAGAGGCCCCAAAGACTGAAAGGGAATGAAAATGAATAAAGTGAAAATAGCCACAAGGAGGGGACAGAGGATCCGTGTACAATGGAATTTATTCGGAAAAGTTTATTCACTCAATAAGGAGTGTAAGATAACTTGATTTAAATAAAGGATTGTCAAGGTATACTGATAGACTCAGATCCTGAATCAAACTTAATGTCCTGTTGCCTTTTATAAGTTAATTAATCTCTTAACTGTGTACATTTTATTTTTTTATTTTTGAAACAAGATCTCCCTGTGTAGCCCAGACAGGATTCAAACTCATTATCCTCCTGCCCAGTCTCTGCAGTGTTGGAATTTCAGGAACTTACTACCTGAGCCTGGCTATTTTTCTTATTAGCAAAATTTGCATAAGTACAATTCCTACCACAAAGATAGTTGCTAAAAGCCTGTAGAAGCAGCTGTTGTTTTATTATAGTGTAAATAAGTTTGATTTATACTAGATGATCCTTAAAATGGAAGAAACTTGTGCACTTGTTGAAGTGCTGTGAAGCACGAATAAACCCACCCAGTTACATTGTATTACAGTGATGTTTTCTTTCATAGCACTGAATGTGAGTGTTAGGAATGTAGCATATGTATGTGCTGTCGTGAGTGTCTATGAGGGTTGTGGTTGAATGTGTGTACATGTGGAGGGCCCAAGTTTGACACCCAATGCCTTCCTCAATAGCCCCAACCTTATTTATTGAGGTATTGATCTATTTGACAGATCTTGGAGCTCACAGATTGACTAGGCTGACTGGTCAATGAAATTCTCTAGGGATCTGCCTGACTTACACACACACACACACACACACACACACACACACACACACACACACACACAGAGGCACTTTACTCACTGAGCCATCTCCCTAAGCCCTTTCACAGCACTTATGATGAGACATTATCAGGCTCTTCGCTTGATTTCTCTGTTTTTTTATTTTCTGTGATCACTACCCTCCACTAAGATTATAGCTCATGTGTTCCATTAACCGTTTGATCTCCAGAAAATGGAATAGTGCCTGGGGTAGTCACAGTGATGGACACAAAAATATAGGTTTGAATAATTGATTAACCATCACTACCATGAAAGTTTCATAGGGATTTAACAGGAGATACACTTTATAAACCAACCCAATATGGCATGAAGCCTCATTTCAAACGTGCTCGGCCAGCTGACCTTTTCCTCAATTGCCCCACGCTTTCTCAGACTCCATATCTTTGTTCATTGTTTCCCTGCCTGATAATCGCTCCCCCATTTCTTCCTTTCTTATGCATTTTCCAGCTTTCCTTGGAATCTTGATTTATCTCATCTGATTGTCACTTAATCTTTTGGTTACATAGTTTTTTTTTTAATGCATGTGCCCAATAACCTTAGTGTAACTGGTGCAGTCCGACACATTTTCTTCTTCGTCTTGTCTATTACATTAACACAATGTTCTACCTTAGTTGCCCGATAATTAGTGCAAAAATAAATACCTTTTAAGTAAAGCTTGTTTCAGTTTAAGTCCATGTTTAAGATTTCTGAAAATGAAAGAATGAATGTTAATTATGTTGTTTTTCCTACAACAGGAAATATCGCCCTTTCCCAAAGATTATCACCATTTCCTATGTGTGTGCAAAATTAGTAAGCCAAAGATGAACCAACAATTTTAATGCAGAAGTCTAAGAAGGGGAATGGGAAATCACTAGCCAAATCACTTTAGTTTTAAAATGATCATTAACTACAAAATGCTCATTTTTTTTTTTCTATTTAGAGACCCTGCAATAATACCCACCAAGGTCTATATCATCCTGTTGTTTTTCTCTTTTCATATTCACAAACTGCTATTATATTTTGATCAGTCTGATCCACAATGTTCTTCATTCAACCAATTTCCTTCTTGATCAGTACCTTTTTATTGTAATCCCAGTATCTTTTACCCATTCTTCTCCTAGGTACAGGTAATTAGTCTGGATAATACCTGAACTGGAAAGACATCAATCATCTGAGTGGAAAGAATATGGAAATTGGGGAGATGACACTGCTGCTTAAAAGAAATGTGATCATAGAAAAATTCCCCGAATCTTTTAAATTTTCCCTGTGTATGTAAAATTTAGATAATAACACCATGTGCTGGTGAGTTTTTGTCAAGTTGACACAAACTACAGTCAGCTGAGAGGAGGGAACTTCAAGTGAAGAATTTTCCAGATCAGATTAATCTTTGGGTGTGCCTATGAGGCATACTCTTTATTCTTAATGCTAATTGATTCCAGTGCTCATTGATGCAGGAGGGCCCAGTCCACTGTGGGCAGTACCATCCCTATGCAGGTTGCCCTGGCCTATACAAGAAAGGTAATTAGACAAATAACCCAGGGGAAGTGAGCCAGAAAGCAGCATTCCTCTGTGGACATTTTTCAGGTTCCTGTGTTGAGTTCCTGCCTTGGCTTCCCTCGAGAATAGACTGTAATCTGTATTATGAAACAAACTCTTTCCTTCCAAAATTAGCTTTGGTCAGTATTTTGTCAATGCACCAGAGAAAAGAAAATGGGAGTATACACATTACATGTATATCATTCACTCTTTTAGTCATTCAACAAATATTGACTGTATAGTAATTGTATGCCACTCACTATTTTACAGCCATAGAATATATCATTCTGGGGATAAACAACAATTTTAATAAATGACCTTGAGGTGTAGCTCATTGGTAGAGTATTTGTGGGTCACTCATAAGAACTTAGATTTGCTTCCCAACACAATAAAAAGAAAAAGAAGAAAATTAAAATATAAAAGATGCCTATATGTAGATGAGGAACAGGAGTGTGAACTGTTGTGTAGTGGGGTTGGGGAAGATGGTCTTGGTGTCTACAGATGAAGATTAGGTCGTTAAATTCCAATTCTGTGCCCCAGAGAACCAGTGCCACAGGTTTCTTCATGAATTACAAAGCACCAGTTTCATTATCTTGTATTCATAATCAGTATGAATTAAATATGATTTAAAATTTAAAAAGATAATTCATATAAAAGTGCTTCTTAATCACAGAAAATAGAAGTTTTTATTTCAAATTCAGATTCAGACTCATCAGGAAAATTTGAATAAAAGATTTTTTTTGCTACAGTTTGCTGAATGAAGAAAAAGTAAGGAGATAAACATTCAAGTGGAAATAAGAAATGTTAATTGGGGCTTTGTAGTGTGGTTAAGATATACATCAAGCCTCTGAATTTTGTAAAGAATAAAAGTTTGTTGTATCTGTATCTGCCCCCCCGCATTTCTCAGTTTAAATTTTTCTATATAGTGTAGTTTATGTTTATAGTATATGTAGAAGACAGAAATTAAGGCTAAATGACACTGGAGAATTTTTGACCCAACAATTCTTTGTGTTTGTGCTGCGCAACCATAACACCAAATTCCCATGTTTGGGGGCTTCAAATAAGGGCAGATATATATTTTACGGAAAATATTTAGACAGAAGAAGGTTGTGGTTAGAGTAACAAGGAACCAAATAGTGACACTGTGACAAATTACAACGAGAAAGAAGAAAGAGCCAATGGAATCCCCATAGCCTCAGATACGGAAGGAACATGCTCCTATCACCTGAGGCTCAGGGTTACCCACCTTAGATATAGCTTCTTTTGATGGTAAATACACAGTTCCATGCTGTAATGGATTAAGAAGTAAGCCTGGCTTTCTCCTGATGATTTACAAGAAAAAAATATGACACTTTCCTAAGTAAACCAGCTGCCCCAAGTTAGAAAATATGCAAACTTCAACAAAAGAAGCTTAATATTATGCTTAAGTCCTTTTTAAAGTTTATGTTAATTAAGAAGATGGGGGCTGGAGAGATGGCTCAGTGGTTAAGAGCACTGGCTACTCTTGCAGAGGACCTGGGTTCAGTTCCCAGGACCCACATGGCAGCTAACAACCATCAATGACTCCAGTTCCAAGGGAACTAACACCCTCTTTTGACGTCTGCTGTCACTGCAAGACACAGGCTCACTTGCATATATGCATGCAACACACTCAGACATATGAAATAAAAACAAATCAAAAAAAAAATTTTAAGAAGAAAATGTGCAAAATAATTCCTGATATCCTTGGACATTACAATTGTATATTTAATTTAATTAATTGCATTTTTTTAGAAGTAACCAATTTCATTTTTAAGAAAATGAGAGTGAATTTTTACTTAATGATTATCTTTTGAACTATAAGGTTCATCTCCATAAACATTTTTCTCTTCATTAAACTACAATTATTCATTCAATTATACTTTATTGTTTCTCTATGTGATTAAATTAAAATAAAAAAAAAAAATGCTGAGATAAAGCAGGAGGACATCCAAACATCCTTTTTAAAAAGGAAAAGAAAACAGCCTTGAATTTAGGGCATAAGTAGATATCAGCAAGGAGATAAGAAACAGCCTGTGCTGGGAGATGGGGGTTCTCATGCCCTGCCAAGAAGAGGAAAAATCCTATTTAACTAAAGTAGAAACTGCACCAACAGTGGCAGGGTTAGAATACCAGCCTGAATTTGGCCAACTTCTACACAGTATTGACTGTTTTAATTGAGATAAGAAATTCTGGGGCTGGAGAGTTGGCTCAACAGTTAAGAACACTGGCTGTTCTTGCAGAAGACCTAGGTTCAAATCCCAGCACCCACATGGCAGCTAACAACTGTCTATAACTCCAGTTCCAGGGAATCCAACAGCCTCTTCTGTCCTCCGTGGGCATTGCATGACACGGGTGCACTTATGTACATGCAGGCAATACACGCATATACATGAAATAAAAATAATAAATACAATATTAAAAAAAGAAATCCTGGAACAAAAATTAGACTGGAGTTTTAAGATGCTTGATTTTAGTGATTTCACGTAATTTTATGTTTATTTGATGTGAGATGCTTCTTAGAATTAAGGTTTGGCTTATGGTGCAAAGATGTGGATTAGGCTAAATTTGAATTTCCAGAACCTGGCACTGTCTTTCCTACTTGCTTTATTTACTCTTCTTGAAATCATTTGAGGTTTGTGGGGAAAAGAAATGTAAAATACAGCACCATTTTCAGTAAGTGGACAAAGAGTGAGGTAGACAGTAAGCAGGAAAAGAAAGTCAAGCAAAAGACATATCAAAGGGAGTGTCAGCAAGCAAACAACTACCATGAGCGTCTATGCAATTTCCATGCCTTTTTATAGGGGAGAGCACAAACCAGTGTCCCACTACCACGAATTAGGCAGTCGAGCTTCCCACATTGGAGAAAAATCACAGGGGTCAGCACATCTGGAGTGCAATGGATAAGCTTCACCCTGAGAAACCCACCTTTGAGACCATGGTCTCTCCCCTTGTGGGTAAGTAAATATTTCCCACTCTAAGAGTAGATTCTATTAACAAAGCAGAAAGTAGAAATGAGATCAGTCCTAACATAAATGCCAGCTGCCAGCTGCTTTGAAGAACAGATGTTTTACTGGCCACGGAGATTTAGCAAAATTATCTGCTATAAAAGTAGATAAGAAGTTGACCCTATGTTGGCAAATCCTTTGGTCTTTGATTTCTTATTCCTGTTTTCCTCCCCTTAAACTTCATTGTATATATGTTTTTATGTAACCTGCTTCAAGTTATTTCTGTGAAAATGTGTTTAAAATTGCCTCTCTTTGGAATACTAATAATCAATATTCAAACAGTAAATTAGATAAGAGCTATCCTAACGACAAAACGGACAACATCCTCATCAATACTCCTACAGTAGATACCTCAGCTAGCGCTGCATGGTGCTCAGATAACTACTGTCAGTGGAAGCCAATATAATAATTTAGTAGTCAATTTCATAAAGCTGACTGTATGGCATACTTATTATATTTGTTTTTATTCAATGAAATTCATTTTAAAGTACAATATTATCCAGGGTAAAAACATTAGGTTATGAGCTCTGTATTTGATTGACTTTTTTGTCGGCACGTATGTCTAGGTCATCTGAGGCCTGCCTTATGTAGAGTCCTCAAATTTTTCAAATAAAATGACTTATATAAGATGCAAGAATGTGAATGAATTCTAGGTCATAATCAGGACTATAGAACATCTAATGTAGTGCTATATTTAATCAAATGATATTAGATTTACTGTCATGATACCACAAGCTATGTATCTGCTGGTATTTTTATTCATTTTTTATTAAAAATCTGTTGATTTAAGCAATATGTTAAGTTTTTCTAGTGTTAAGATGAAGTGCAAACTTTTGTTCTTTGACAGGATATGCAGGATGGAACATCCCTTCTCCCAGAGCTGATGATAAGGAAACAGGAAACAAACACATCTACTCCTTTACCACAAGTTATTATTTTTGTGTTTTTAGGTTCAAGTCCACATATCTCTGAACAGCCATGAAAGGGCTTCCTGGAAAACAAGACAAAACAAAACAAAATCCATGTTTCCCAACTCACATGGCTCTATTCTACCAGGGAGAGAAAGAGCCCACACTGGCAGATGCTGAAATTTTAAGAGTAGACGCAGTTTTGCAAAGTCATTGAACTCTGAGCTCACTTGCCATCCAAGGTTAGCCATGCAGGATGAAGATGGATATATCACCTTAAACATTAAACCTCGAAAGCCAGCTCTCACCTCAGGTAAGAAAGTGCACACCAGCAATTTGGAAATTAGAGACTAAGTCAATCTTATTGTCTGTCTTCTGTCTGTCTGTCCCCACTCTCTCTCTGTAGTGACAGAATGCATAACATTAGCTATGTTTTCTGAATGATATTCTTTCTCTGAAACACTTAAGAGGGACCTATATAGGCTTGCACAGGCAGCAAGGACAGAAGCCAGAGTGTTAATATTAGAACTATTGGAATGCAGTGCTGGGGGCACAGAAGCTAAGAGGATTCAGAGGAGGAAAGTTTGAAAACAGATTTCTAACAAATTTCTTGCCATTTTTAATTTCATTGACCATTAATGCAATAGGAATTAGGCATGACTAGTCACCAAATATTTTTGTTGCATTGACTCACTTAGAAATAATGATTTAAAAAAAAAAAAACCAAATTGTTCTAGGTGAATGGGTTTTGCAACTGAAATTTTTCTATTTTTTCTGTTTAAAACAATATAAGATCATTTTATTATGCTGTCATTTAACATATAAACTGTATTGCTCTACATAAAATAAAGTATGGCTTAATTGTTTTTAAATCCTTAAACCCTTAAACAATGTCTGTAGATACAATTTTCTATTAGTTGACTATGAAAGTGATTATCTATGTGGATGGGGTGCTAGAAAAGGGAAAATAATGAGGCCTTGAGAGCCAGTTACACTTTAGAACGGACAGAGAAAAATCTAGGGGGGACAGAGATGAGTATGTGGTACGGATTGGACAATTTTTACTGTAGATGGTCACCAAGGGGATGAAGGAAACTCTGCCACCAATGATGTTTTGATTTTTCAGAGTTTTGTTCATTTAAATTTTATTGGTGTGTGTGTGTGTGTGTGTGTGTGTGTGTGTGTATGTTTGTAGGTGCATGTGCCACAGTACACATATAGAAATCAGAGGACAATTTTAAGAATTCAGTTCTCTTCTCCCACTGTGGGTTCCAGGAGTCAAACTCAGGTCTTCAGATTTATGTGCAAATACTTTATTATTTATTTATTTATTTATTTATTTATTTATTATTTTTAATAACCACATGATTAGAAGAAGCATTTCATTACAGCTTTGACATACTCAGTAACAATTTCCAGAGCAAGGATACATCTCTTTCAAAAGTGGCTGTAAATTTTTAGGTTCACAATTGAATTAGTACAGTTATACTTTTACCCACTGAGCCATCTCACTGGCATGAGCTTCTTTGGGTTTTGAGACAGTCTTACGTAGTCCAGGCTGGCATTAAACTTGCTATGTAGCGAAAGCTGGCCTTGAACTCCTGACGCTCCTGCTTCCACTGCCCAAGTGCTAAGCTTGTAAGTATACACTCTGTGTTGCTTGCAATGCTGTTCGTAATACTTGGAAGACTCTGAGAAGGCAGAATGGCCTGACTGTCTTCTCTTCTGCATCTTTATTGTGTGCCCACAGTTGACACTGCTTCCTCTTCTTGGCGTGTGATGGCTTTAATCCTACTGGTCTTGTCCATGGGGCTGTTTGTCGGGCTCGTGGCTCTGGGAATCATGTGTAAGTATTGGCTGTTTGCCAGGGTTTTGACCTAAAGAAAGCAATACCTAAGATTTCCTGGTGCATCCCACTAAGCTTCTTAATTGCCTTGATGTGTCTATCTGCCAATACTCCAATTGTCCTGTACATGGCTGTCAATATAATCTCAGTAAGGGAAAACAGTAAAGAAGAAATTTCCCCTCTGATTGTAATCACTTCAAATTTTTTCTTTAGTTAAAATCACTTCCTACATTCATTACTGGCCTTTAAGCTCCTTCTCGGTATGGATCCAAGCTATCTTTTCACACTTTTCTTTCCTCTACCTGTCAGATAACCCCAAATTTTCATAAATCATAAATTTATGCTATGCCCCTGTCTGAACTGTTGCTCACTCTAGTTTGTCTGCCTGAAATGTCTTCCTCCCACTTTGTTTACTGAAACATTTTCTGTTCATGAAAATAAAACTGGAAGGCTTTACAAGGTCACGAGTCCTTTGAGTTGCTAATTTTGTTATTTTTGAAATATTTTAGAAGACTTTATTCATTATACTGTACTTATATAATAGCATAGTGTTTAAATCATAGTAAGAAATCCAATATGCATTCTTGAATAAATTAATAATTCAGTATTATATGGAGAACAGAAAAAATAAAAAAATAAGAACCCCGAGGTTGTTCACCCCTTCACCTTAGTGAAGTCTGCTGGAAACCCGTGTCCGATGAAATGACAATACACCACCCACTTTAGTCATGTGACTCGATCACAGGACTTTACTATTTGTGATTATCGCCTTCAAATATTGCACTTATTCTTTTATATAGCCCCGACTTTCTTCACTGTGTTCCCTCATCCTTTTTCAGCATTCAATGACTTTTTTGATACCAGATACTGGCAATTCTATGAACACGAAAGTATTGAAAAAAATCCTTACATCAACTTTATGGCCTTGAGAACAAAATGTAATTTATCTAATTTCTATTTCTAGATGTCACACAGCAAAATTACCTACTAGCAGAAAAGAAAAATCTCTCTGAAACTCTACAACAATTAACAAACAAGGCCTGCCAAGATTTAATAAAGCTGTCAGAATTGAAAACAAAGAGAAGCTTTGGTAAGTCTGGTTTGGAAACCTCCTCCTCTTCCCAAATCCTAGAGTACTTTTGTGATAGTAACTGAAGGGATGCTTTGGGGGCGGGAGAGCACGAGCGAGCTGCCTGTAGGGACACGCCAGCCAGAGCCAGGTTTTGCATTAAACGTTCCATATTGGGTTTCTCCTTCAGAACACACGTGCAGCCCCTGTGAGACTAAGTGGAGATACCATGGAGACAGTTGCTATGGGTTCTTCAGGCACAACCTGACTTGGGAAGAGAGCAAGCAGTACTGCGCTGAACAGAACGCAACTCTTGTAAAGACCGCCAGCCAGAGAACTGTGGTAAGGAGAGTCCCACGTCACAGGCTTGGGGATTAAGAGAAGGATCGCAAATGTAACATTTAACCTGCATCATTATTATTATCATTATTATTATTTTTTTTTTATTATTATTATTATTTTGCTTATTTTTCCAATTTGAGCTACTCTAAGAACGTTCAGTAAAAATGATAAAACTTAATATTCAATCCAGTCATTTAAAAGCATCTCTATAGTTTTGTCAATAAAACTGGTTTGTATTTGTACCTCCTAAGAGCTAAAGTACACAGTAAGTCAGACAGGAGAAGTCAGCTGTGTTGTTCCAACCACTGTTACTCTAACTTGTCACACTGTATGCTTATTCCTCTTCCTGAAAGCTCAGATTCATAAAGAAAAGTTTAAAAATTAAATAAGTTAGTTTTTCTTTCCATGGAGGCCAAATAAAGAATGCTTTAACTATTCAACTCCACTATAAAGAGATTAATCTGAGAACTATCAGAATAGGCCCTGAATATTATCACTCTAGGTTGATGCTAGTTGAAGATTTATAACATAAAAAAGGAGTAATGTAATTTTTGAGAAATAAATAAAAGTTGAATTTCAGGTATATCTATCAATTAAGTCCCAGAGTGAAGCATTTCTGCCCAGTGCGGATGTGTCTCTGTGTGGAAATATTTTAAAGAAAAGATCAGGAATTAGCAGAAAGCCAGGATGCTCACACTTGAGGAAAGTGAGACTCGCACATTGGCTCTGGCAGAATATTATTCTGGGTGTCACTTATCTGTCCACAAGCTCAAACCGGTTTTTGTTTTCCGGGAATGGATTCTTATCTGCTATTCTGGGATGCACAAGGGCAAAATGAATATTTGGCTTCCCTTTACTTTTGTTATCAAGAGATCGATTGCACAGTCATCCATTCGTCAATCAGTATGTCCCAGAACTATCCCAGGACATGAATCTATGTACCTAATAAGACGGAATAGTCCTTCACTTCCAGAAACTACCTCTAGTCACAGCAACAAACGAATGAGATCAGTATACATGACAATAGTGACCATTGCTAAGAAGAAAAATGTAAATTAGAGCCAGATATGGTAGTGCATGCTTATACAGTCCTCGCTGAGGCAGAAGGATCCCAAATTTGAGGCCAGCCTAGCCTACATAGCAGTAATCTAGAGACTGAAGTAAAGACTCAGCAGTTAAGAGCACCAGCTGCTCTGGCAGAGACCCAGGCTCAGTTCCCAGCACCCACATGGCAGCTGACAGCCATCAGTGACTCTAGTTCCAGGGGCTCTAATTCTCTCTCCTGGCCTCCATGGGCATGGTACACATGTGGTGCATGTACATACATGCAGGCAAAATACTCATAAACATAAGATAAAAATAAATAAAAATAATCTGTATAAAAGTAAAAAGAAAAGGTAGAAAAGAGTAAATCAGGAAAGGTAGATATGTTATTTATTAGCTCCTTTGATAAGGACGACATGTAGTTCTCTTGAGATAAATTAAGATTTCTCTGTATAAGAGAGTCTCTAAAATCCAAGAGCTTAATTTTAGGGACTATAAAGCTCACGAACAATGCATTTCTTCTTTCTTTCTGTACTTGTTTGACATTCACTCCATTTGTCTTAGAGGTAGAAGTCTATTGGAACTCAAATCTTCAGTTGATGGGAAATATAAGCATACATTATAAAGATCTAGATGACTAAAATGTAACCTACTTTATGCTATTTTTCCTGTGTTCTGTGAGGTTTTTTAATATCCTAAAACACCTTGGCATACAATTCTAAACCTGAAACATAACTCATCAGTATTCACATAGATATGTAATTCTATCCCAAGGTTTTATCGAGTCACTGTCATTACATATTACTGTGGAAGCATTTAACATTGTATTAACTTATGCTCACAACAGGAATACATCACAGACAGGACCAGTTCAATTCGTTGGATTGGATTATCCAGCCAGAATGCTAATAAACTCTGGACATGGGAAGATGGTTCAGTTCTTTCCAAGAATATGTAAGTCGCTGGACACTGAGAGCAGAAGACATTACTCAAAGCTTTTATTCTGACATCTTTCCTATAGAGTACAAGTTGCCTGAAAGCTGAGGTGTGTCTCCACATTCTACTGTGGTTGAACCAGCAGCAGGGGAATCACGTACACTCTACTCCTAAGCAGAGAGCACGGATAGGAAATTCTTCTTTCTCCTCTCTCCCATCCCCTTTATCTAGCCTATCATTTACCTCTATTCCCACTATTTTCCTTCATTCAAGGAAATTTCGAAGACTAGTTTACCTTTAGAACATTGTGTACGTGTGTGTTTAATTTGATCTGATACTTTTCACACATTTTGAGAATAAATTTATTATTTTTCATTATTTCTATGGTGGAAAACTATTACCATAAACATTATTTTCAGTATCTTTTGTGTCCAAAAATCAGTACACTGCAGATAACAAGGCAGTTCACTATTTCATATAATGAGGTTCTGCCTTTTTTTGTGTTGTTCCTATTTTATGTGTATAAGTATATTCCCTGTATGTATGTAAGTGCACCCATGTCCTGCAATACCTGCAGGGTCAGAAGAGGGTGTCAAATTCCCCTGGAACTGGAATTACAGATGGTTGTTAGCTGCCATGTGGGTGCTGGGAATCAAACCGGGGTCCTCTGCAAGAGCAGCCAGCGCTCTTAACTGCTGAGCCATCTCTCCAACCCCCATTATGACTCTTTAATCACTAATTTCAAAATGTTTGTTTATCTTGCACAAAACTGCACTCTCTCCATCTAGAACTTGTAACCAACACTTATATAATCCTATCGGTATTTAAGTAATTAAGTCAGCACATATCTATTAAATATTTACTTTGTGTAGGATCATAAGACATCACAGTTATATTCAAGCCTCCTGTAGACCTTGGCCTTTACCTGTGATCACTTGCTGCTTTGTTCACAATATTACAGGCAAAGCCGCTTTCTCTCTAGAGTCTATAAAGATCACTTCCTCAGTGAGATCAACTGCAGTTGCTCTAATGACATCACTTCCCTTCAGCACAGATCTACGCAGGCTATTGTCTCTTCACTGTTTCGTTTCTTCATAGTCCTGATTATTCTCTGACGTTTTCTTCTATGTAGGTTCACTGGAACATAAGTTCTCAAACAGATGAGACCTTGTCTTTCATTCTCACTAAATCGTTAAACAATTTTGACACATAGTTGGTGCCCCACAGATACCTGACAAATAAACTAAATGTATTTTTCTTGTCTCTCGTGATAAGCGGTCTATCAGGGGACACAGGCAGTTTACTGGAAATTACAACATAGTATGCTAGCATTGTCTGACACTGTAAATTCTCAGTTCTGAAATACTTAATCTCCTTTCTTTCCTTGAGCTTTTCCCCATCTCCTGCAGCTGCTGGCCCCCTAGGAATGTCCCACCTCTTCTCTGCTTCTGTAAAACCTACTCTGCTTTCAATACTAAACTGAGGTCTGAACTGTAGATAAAACCTTTGCTTGTCCTGTCAGTGTCCTGGGCCTTCTCTTCTGGACTCCTATTGTACTCAGTGTTGACTTGCTCCTTGACCTTGCTCTGTATTAAATTGTTACTGGGCTTTTCAGACCTTGTACTCTCAAGCTGACAGGAAGTTTCTCCAGGAGGAGAATGCTGTTTCTTTATTCTCTTCTAGCTGTCTCTAATTTGGACAACAAAACAGCAGACCTGGGGTTTCTTTGTTCACTTTTCAAAGGAGTGCCTTCTACCCTTTCATTTGCAGGATTGACCTTTCTGGGAACACAAGAGAAAATAAGAATTGTGCTTTTCTTCATAATGGGAAAATCCACTCAACTTCCTGTAAGGACAGACATTATTTAATGTGTGAGAGGAAGGCTGGTTTGGCAAAGTTGGACCAACTGCTTTAATGCAAAAAGATGGACAGGATGTCAGATAAGTGCTTGATTGTGCAATAAAAGATCTGTTTGAACAAATTCCCCAGCCACACAGTCGCTTATTTCATTTTTAAAATATTATCTGTACACCACTTGCCAGCCCCTTCTCTGAACATCAAGAAGCTATATGAGTTGATCATGAATTTTTCATTTGTTTCATTTTCCATTAATTTTCTCTTTGTGTCTTCCATTCTTAATTTTCTTAACATTCTATGAGCCACTACACCCTCAGATATACACATATAAAATTAAAATTAGGTTGATGTAGATTGTACAAAATATCTAAGTTGAAAAGGACAGCATGAGGTAATAAAAATAATAGAAAATTGAAATTGGAATCAGCAAAATAATTTAGATGGTATGATTCCCTTAACTAAAGCACAACCATGAAGCAATTGTGTAGGTTGCTTGACTTTCATTTTCTCATACTTAAAATATGATGCTGTTAGGGGATAAATAAAACAAAGTTTAATTATATATGTATGAAAATCCTAAAAGGAAAAGTAAAATATTACCTATTTTATGACTCACCAAAAAGAAACTTCAGAGTTTTATTTTACCTATAAAATATGTTTATTTTATATTATCTGTGTATTTTATATGCCTACTAGAAAACATCAGAGTACTATAACAGAAACTCCATGAAAACAATCCTACGACTTCACTATTTTAAGGCGAGCACCAAGTACAGTCCCTGGCAAAGTAAAGAAAAACATACGCTCTTTAGTGTGGGAGGTAGCTCGCTATTTCAAATTCATCTCTTCCTTAGGCTCAATACAGTCACTATCTATGAAATGGGAGGAATATAAGGTTTGCAAGAAACCTCATGGGCTTTGCGAAATGAGTGAACATTTCTTAACGAAACCGGAAAGCAGAAGAACAAGTAAAAGTATTTTATCCAGTTCTTTTCCTGACAGTTCTAAGTTTGGTGTTTGCTGAGTAACCCAGGAAGAAAGTATAGGGCCTGCAGAGAGGCGCTGTCACAGGATAAGAGCTAGAAGTTGCACTTCTTCCCCGCAGCATCCTTTGTTAACTAGTGAGAACAAAAACCGTGAACACACCCCTTAACCATCTCAGATGTGGTGCTCATTAACATATGGAAGACGCTGGAACACAAAGGCAGACGGAACTCAGAAGACTGAGGAGACTGAGGACTGTGGTGTTTTTAACAGGTACTCCACATGACTCTGATGCAAGCAGTTGTTTGTACCTTCCAATCAACATTACTTTAGAGCTTTCTCCCTATGTGGTTTGGTGACTAAATGAGTTAGTCTTTTTAACACTCAGTTTCCTCACCTATGAAATGATTTGATGACCTTATCTGGAAGACAATTGTGTGGATGGTTTGATATAATTGAATACAAAGTATTGATCAGAGCTTTAAGTATGTAATACTCAGTGGCTATGTACTACTGTATAGCTTTGTGCACTGACCCAAGGACACGTGAGTCTTTATCTTGTTTTATTTTAGACTGCTCATAAGCAGGTGGATTTAGAAGGTTGCATAAGAATAACAGAAATTCTTCAGATTCTGCTTGATTTCAAGTAACCAGAGATGTTGGCCTCAGGGGATGGAGTCTTGTTTCTTGTTCTTTTTCTTTGGAGCTGGGGATTCAGCAGGATTGAGCTTCTTATCTGTAGTTGCTTATCTACAGAAACCAAATAGGAGCTAATAATTCAGAAAGCTGTCCAAACATCAGCCATATCTCTGGTCTTTAGTGCTTTTCATCTCTTCAAAATGGGTTAGGATATATTTATGTATCACTACAACACACACAGATTTGGAGGAATCATATTTGAATGCTCAGCCAAACACAAATAAATGGTGAACAATCAAATTGTACCTACAGTTTCCTTTTTCTTAATACTCATGCCTAAAGCATATTATACATGAAACCAGCATAGCACAGATTCTACCATCAGTTTCAAACACTAAATGTGAAACTCTCTAAATGAACTTCAGCAAAATTTGACTTCTCAGTGCCTTAAGTTCTATGACCTTACAATATATTAATAGCATTTCTGTTTTATGGAACTGTTGTGAGAAAATAATGCCTGTTAAAGGTCTTTTGGAATGCAGTGAGCAATAAATAACAGTTAAGATGATTAAAAGTATTAACAACTGTACATGTAGCATATGAACCATTTGTTCACAGATACCAATAATGCCCCATAGACATTTATCAGAGAATGTACTGTATTCAGGAACACTGGCTCTATCCAGGCTTGACTGTTAGTGCTGATAAAATCTCAAGAGTGACTGGTGATGAACAACATTTTGGACTTTCTCTCATTATTATTTAGTATTAGGATTTCTTCCTCTTTTTTCTCCTTAAGGTAGAACTTAGTGTATGTGAAATGCTAACTGGAATTACGCTGCCCTGTTTTCAGATTAGAATCTCAGGGCACAGGAATGCAATAGGAAATGCTTGTAGAATGTTCTAGATATTTTTCATTTTGTCTCTAATGACCCTCTTAGTTTCTCCTTGTTTCTCAGGAGGCTAAGCGCAAATGAACACAATGTCTGGGCAAACGTGGCTTCTGGGATGCACAAGTCACCATGTGAGGCAGAACTCGGATTTCCCCACAGCACCTCGGTTTTCTGCACCACAACCTTCAGCACTAGTGAGGCAGACCACAAAGTCTGGTGAACAACCTCCACTGAGTCCTTTAGGCTGTAGAGTGATCTGAACTTTGCAACATGTATTTTATCACCCCCCCTTTGGCTCTCCTATTAACCTTTTCCAAAACTCCAGTCCTATTAGTTACATTACTTCTTGAGGGTTTCCTTCTCAAGGGGCTGTTATAGAGAACAACGGATCCAGCGAGACTCTAAAACAAAAAAGAACACTGTAATTTTGCAGATTATTTGGACTAGAAATTACTGAGATATGACCTTTGGGCACAAGGACAAGTGGCCAAGAGATGAGTGATGATCAAATTTCTCAATACAGTTCTGTAGTTACAGGACGTGACTGAAATTGCGATCTCTTCAGTAAATAATTCATTCCTCTTGAATGTGGAGTTATCTTTGAAAACTCATTGCTTTAGCAAAAATTCTATTTTTAGGCCCAACCTTCATATCCAACGTGGAAATACCATGGGCAAAGGTGGCTGTGAGCCACATCACTTCTAGGTTAGGGTTTTCCAGAAGTAAGTGTGGGTTTGTTACTTTCTTTTCCTCATTCCCATAAATAGAGGATTCCAGTGTCCCAGAAGATGGAAGATACTTTATTCCCATTTGGGAGAAAACATCCTACAAACTAAAGTTACTAGGAGCAATGCCATGTGAATGAGCTATAAACCCTTACAATGTTGACTGATATTTTGAGGTTTACTTATCTCAACAATCAGTATTACCCTAATGAATAGATTATAAATTAATTTAGGGATGAAAGTTCTTCCTAGTTTTCCTGTTTGAAAATCCAAAAACCATCTGCATGTTGGTTTGCCAAGATGGACTGTCTTTGTCTTTATTTCCTGAGTCATTCCTGTGCTTCGTGCCCAATGCTAAGTAGAGCTTCAGCGATTGTACTTCGTCTTCAACATCTGCTACCATTTGGAAATTAGAGCAGTTGTTTACTCTGTCCATGGCCATTTTGAATTAAGTACATTCCCATTTCCTTCTTTACTGAGTTACACTTCAGTTTAAACTTCATAAACTTCCACTTTCTGGAGGAAGTTATACCTGCCTTTCACCTTAAACCCAAATTTATTTTATAACTACTGTGAAAAAGTAGCTGATTTCAGTTCTTTCAACAACCTACTCTTAACCACAAGAAGAGTTATTCATGTCAGGCTCCTGTGTGGACAGCGCTGCTTATACAAACATCTTCAGCATGCACGAGGAAGAAATATACACCTCGCTTCAGTGGGACAACCCAGCCTCAAAAGCTTCTCAGAAATGTCTGACTCCCATCAAGTACTCAGGTAATCAGTTCTAATTACTTAGAGGAAAGCTAGAATTTTTTTTTTAATCCACACTTTATGATGAATTCAAGATGTTTTTCTTTTTTTCTAATCTGAGATAATCTATTCAGAGTTTTAGCATGTCTGATATGCTCAGTGACATTAAGCAGTAAAGATGAAAAGGCAAAAGGGCACTGGGTTTGTCTCTCTCGCTCTCTCTCTCTCTCTCTCTCTCTCTCTCTCTCTCTCTCTCTCTCCCCGCCCCATCTTTCTGTATAATTCTTAAAAAACAAGGGAAACCAGGCAATTTTAATTATTTTAGATTTTTCAAAAATGCTCAGCAGATTATCTAAGATACTAAGAAATAAAATATGAACAAGAACTGGAAAGGTTTCCTCTTGGTGAAGCTCTCTGTTATGATGAGCAGTTATGCTTCCATTTTTAAATATGTTTCCACATCTGTTGCTGATTTAAAAAGTTTTAAGCTCTATAGTGCAAAATATTCTCAAAGAGATCAGTTTTCATGTATTATTACTCCACTTTCATAATTCATCTACTGAATATAACATGTAATATAACACAAGAAATTTTATTGAGGGGCTTTAGGAGTGTTTTGTTATATTTTTCCAAGCAATCACATTGTTTAGTTTTTGGTCCTCAATTATTACAAATTAATTAATTAATTAAAGCTAGCTTCCCCACCTCAGATTTCTAATTTAGTGGTGCTTACAACATCTCTTTTACCATTTAAAGCACCATCTACAGGTTCTGAGGATGAGCACAAGAGGCATTATTTGGTCTACTACAATATTGAAGGATACATTTTATTTTTCTTTGATTAGTGTTAAGAACATAACAAGCCATATCACTCATTTGTTTATTTTCAATTAATTGTAATTTAATGAATCATGTTGAAGTAACATTGTACAGAGATGAGAGATCTTTGATTTCAAGAATTCAAGGTTGCTTGGCTTGTATTAATCCTGAGATTGCTGAAAAAGTATAGATAATAGCTAGATATAATTTGTTATTAAGTTTGTAACATTATGCATAAGAATCAGAGAGGTATCCTATTAAATCTACTTAATTTGATATTTTATAAATCAGATGCATCCCAAGTTATGTTTCACTTGAGAGTCTTAACTTTTTAAAAATTTATTTTTATTTTATGTGTATGAGTGTTCTGCTTGCATGTATCTGAGTGCACCACATGTGTGCAATGCCCACAGAGTCCAGAAAAAGGAATTGGGTCCCCTGAAACTGTTGGTAGTTGCCATGTGGAGGTGCTGAGAACTGAATCTGTGTCCTCTGCAAGCTCAGCAAATGCTCTTAACCACTGAGCCATCTCTCCAGCCCTTCATTTGAGAGACTCTAAGCAAAGATTCTCCTTTTTCTATTACACAAAATTGCAGTTTCAAGCATCAACATTTCTCCAGTAGGAATTCCTAGTGTCAACTCCTTCTTCCACTCAACCTGACCTCCTCTCTACCCTATCGCTTCACATACTTTCTTGAGCTCATTTCATTTTCCTGATTCCATGTTTAGGAACATGGTGTGTGGTGACAGTGATTTCCTGTGTTTTCTGTGTGGCCTTACTAGCAACATCCATTTTCTTGGGCATCAAATGTAAGTACAAAGAATATCTTCAAAATAATCTGTTTACATAAATGGGTTTTGAACGACACATAACTGTATCGTTATATAAAAAGTTTGCAGTTGTAATGGATGAAGAAATCAGTTAAGAATTATTTGAATGCATATAAATGATATAAGACAAATTCCTAATTTAAATTATATGAAGAGGCATTTCACACATACATGAGAGAAGACTCCAGTAAAATTAGTCACATCAAAGAATGCAATGAATTAATTAAAAAAAAACCCTCCTAGAACCACTATTAATGATGTAGAGGTATAGTTATGTTTCCCATGAAGGCAGAAGATTCACAAACCATTTATAAGAATATATAGTTTTCTAAAAATATATGCATATATATATTGTACGTATGTATAGGAAAGGATTTCAGAAGTTAAGACTGAATAGTAACACCATTGCCTACTTCTAAGGTAAGTAGACTGACAGCTCTCTCCTTACTATTTTATATTTCTGGTTTTCTTTCATGGCTTATGCTAAGTAGGTTTTAATTTCAACACTTCATAGTGCAAAATATTTCCAAGGAAGTCAATCAGCTTGTAATGTGTTTTCACTGTTTGCTTTCATTTTAAGCCAATTCATTTCTTAGGTATAATATGTAGCACCGTATTCCAAATGGTTTTCTTTGGGAGCTTTAGAAGGGTTCTGTTTTATTTTTCCAGATAATTACATTGTTCAACCATTTCTAACTTGCTGCAAATTAATTACAATTTCAACAGGAACAAAGGGGAAGCATTTTGCTTCCAATGTAGGATGAAACTCCAAAGAGAAGGCTCATTTCCCTTTCTCTGTGGGCAGTGCACGACACAGGTGCACTTACATACATGCAGACAATACACTCATACACTTAAAATGAAAAATAATAAAGTATTTTTAAAAAAATAGAAAAAATTCATTCTCTAAGTGTTCACAGACTTTTTAAGCTTGACATCAAATGACTTACTAATAAAAGGAAAAATTGATAAGCTGCACCTACCTCAACGTAAAAAGGCATTATTAAGTGAATAAAAACACGTGATAGATCACGGAAATACTTGCAAACCACATACCCACTAATATACTTAAACCTAGAGTATATAAGAACATTCCAATTTTATCAGGAATAAACAAAACTATTCATCTATAAAATAGAAAATGACAGGAAAGCACATTTTTCCAAAGAAGATAACAAGGTGTAATCATGAAAACAGGTGTTCAATGATCATTAGTCAAGTAAGAAAATGCAAGCTAAAATCACAGTAAGCTGTAACCACAGAAAGCTAAAAATAAAAACCAGTAACAAAGGACTGGAGAGATGGCTCAGTGGTTAAGAGCACTGGCTGCTCTTGCACAGAACTCAAATTCAGTTCCCAACACCTACATGGTGCCTAACAACCATTTGTAACTCCAGTTTAAGGGAATTTGATGCCCTCTTCTGGACTCTAGGGGCGTAAAACATACACATAAATTTAAAATAAATAAATTTAAAAATATTTTTAACATGAAACATGAAATGCTGAATGCTTCTGAGAAGTTGAATCACTAATACATCTCTGGCAGGAATGTAATACAGTACAGTAAAACACTGTTATCAGTTCTAAATAAATAAATTAGAAAATAAATAAATAAATAACTAGCCTTTTTACACCCAGCAATTGTACTCTTGAACTTATAACTCAGAAAAATGAAAACTTATGTTCACTAAAACCTGAACACACCTGTGTATTGCAACTTTATTTGTAAAAGCTAAACAAGAAAACTAACGAGCTGTCCTTTGGTGGGTGAATAGTTAAATAAGTATTGTAATTCATATCAAGAAATCTCTTCAATATTAAAAATAGACTTAGCTATTGATTTATACAGTGATCCAGATGACTCTCCAGTAAAGTGTCCTGAGTGAAAAAATACAAAGATGTTATATGGTGTCAGATCCTGCTTATGCAGCATCATTACAATGACAAAATTGTTGACCTAGAATTCAAGTTAGTGTTAAAGAGCAATAAGGGCAGGGAGGGGATGGAAAACTTCCCCAAAGGGCAACGTGATGGATGCACACAGTGATGGAGAACAGTGTGTCTTGGTTATATCAATACTTCAATCCTAGTTGTGACATTAAACTGTAACTCTGCAAGATTTCCATTCTTGGGTTGACATCAAGCAATGAGTTGATGGAATTTTTTTTATTATTTCTTACAGCTGCATATGAAACCACAATTGTCTCTAAATAAAATTCTTGTTAAAAAATAAAAAAAGGAATGTTCTCTGTTATAAGAGATATTCACTAGACTGTGGAGATGCCTTATTGTATGAATGTGTGCATGAACTACCAGTCTGATACATGTAGATGTGTGCCATTTATGCATTTTTATGCTTTAGCAAACTGCAGCAGCAGTGACTTTCTACCCATTCTGGGAGTTTAATATATCTACTCAACTGAAGAATAAGTCAAGGGCTGGGGATTTATCTCAGTGGTAGATTGCTTGCCTGACAATCACAAGGTTCTGGGTTTAATACCTAGCAATGAAAAATAAATAAATAAAAGCTAGTGAACTAGAAGATAAAGCAGAAGTAATATACAGAATTTAAAAACAGAGTTGTGATACATAACAGCAAAATACAGAAAGCAGAGGAAAAGTACACACATGAGAAAGATTAGGGTGTGTCTTCTGGAGGCTAATTTTGTCCACTTGATTAGCTGAGATGCATACAGAATAGTAAAGCATACCATGAGTGTTTCTGTAAAGCTGTTTCTAGAAGGGATCAACTAAGTGGTGTGGTGTACACTCACCCTGAATATGGGAAACACCATAAGATAGGCTGAGAGCCTGGATGGGGAAGACAGGAGAGCCTTCTAGTGAAGGCACCCTCTCTAGTTGCTTCCTGGGTGCGGTGATGTGAACTGCTCTGCTCCACCCTGCTCTCCCCTCCACTGTGAACAGAAACTTCTGAAACTAACAAATCTTTTCTCTCTTAGGTAGTTTCTGTAAAGTATCTTGTTACTCCAATGAAAAAGTCTAATATCTGTATGTAAACCCAGAAGTAGAATGGAAGAGTTGGACAAAAATAGTATCACGGGATTTTTGGGGTAAAAGTGTTCCAAAGTTGATTAAAAACATTAAGCTGGCTCCAGGTTTAAGAAATATATCAGAACCAAAAAAGATAAAGAAAAATAATAATCATACTAGAAAAACATTTAATAAAGTAGGAATGGGTAGACACTTTACAATATAACTTTTTTAAAATAATTAGCTTAATAAGTCAGTCAACATTATGTAAAAGAGATAAAAAATAGCATGAAATTAGCAGATCCCAGAATTAACTATGAAGCTAAAATAATTGAGGCCATGTCATGCTGACATATGAATAAGTAAGGAGATGGATTGAATATGATTAAAGCAGAAATAAATCCAAGCAGTTCATTAGAAATTTATAGCAGCTAAAACTAGCAATCAGAAAAGTATGAGATGGGAGCGATTCTGTAAATAACAGAAGATGACTGTGTAGAGAACTAGGGAAAATGCTGAAGTCATTCCCTACAGTTACAACAAAATTCATTCAAAATATGCCAAAATATAATTGTAAAAGTATGAGACTATAGTTCACATGAATTCTTACTAAAAATAATCAAAAATATTGTTTCTATGTACATTAATTACCACAAACCAACCCAAATGACAAACAGGGAAAGGATAAGTCATAGCTTAGACCTTATCAAAACCTACCTTTATTTAAAGCCTGTGCATAAGCCAGTTCCCCGTAGGGTTGGCTGCTGCCAGAGACTCACAGGAGCCATTATTACAAGATAATAATATGACTTAATGACAGCATTGAAGTCAGGATACTATCAGCAAAGTTTCTCATCAGAGGGGCCTGGAGGGAGCCAGGAGTGATGGTTTAGGCACTCTGGGAGATTCTAGAACTTTGAGAGATAAAGGCAGGAGGATCAGGAGCTCAAGGTCATTCATAGTTGCATAACAAATCGAGGTCAGCCTGGGATACATTTGATCCTGTCTAAAGAAAACTGGGAGGAAAGGGGTTGGAAGCACTGGAGAGGGAGGCATAGGCGCCTACCTTTTACTGACCCTGGTTCACTAGGAAACAATTTTCTGTTGGTTCAGAAATTACTTTACATAGGGTACTGATATCAAGGAGCTCAAAATAGTCTTGCCTAGGGATTTCTGTTTTGCTGATCACGAAGGCAAAATTTTCCTGAGGTTATGCAACCTGCCTCAGCAAGTGTCTCTCAGGGTCTCATTATAGCCAGGAGAAAATCATCTATCATCCTGTCATCAATAAACAATGTTGACAAGCCAGTCAGGTTCTGGTTCCCAAGTTCTCAAACCCACAGTTACAAAGCTACACAGAGCTAGTGTGTGTCATGCCTTGTATGAAGGTCAGTGCCACATGTTACATCCCCAAGCACTGCTCAGGCTGATTTCAGGCTGGCTAGTTAACTCTCAGAGCACAATAAAACAAAAGAAAGTACTAGAAAGCCAATGGGGGATTTGGAGTTTATAACAGATGTAATTATATATTTAATAGAAAAGAAAACGCATCCAACTTATCCACATCTGTGAAAAGAATTTCAAGCTCAAACACAGAAAGTTGTAAATTCAAAACATCTTGAAACACTATATGCAACAGACATGAAAGTGATTTGGAAATATCTGAGGAAACTTAAATATCCACAAACTTTGGGCTATCCACTTATCTTAAAAATATCTTTTAGATGTGCCAGGTGTGGTGGCGCACGCCTTTAATCCCAGCAATCAGAAGGCAGAGGCAGGCAGATCTCTGTGAGATCAAGGTCAGCCTGGTCTACATAGTGAGTTCAGGTCAGCTGGGACTACAGGGAGACCCTGTCTCAAAAAGACCCCCCCTTAAAAAAATCTTTCATGTGTATAAAATGAGATAAGACTAAGATTCTTCTATGTGTATGTATGTGTGTATGCATATATATGCATGTGCTTGAGCCTGTTCATGTGGGTGTGGCTACACATGTGTGGAGGACAGACAGACAACAAGCTTGGGTGTTATTCCTCAGGAGTCATTTACCTTGTTTATTGGGACATGGCTTTTTATTGACCTACAGTTTGTCAAGTAGGCTGGGCTGGACAGCCAGGACACTCCATGGATCTGCTTGCCTCCACTTCTCCAACTTTGGGGTTACAAATGCACACTATCATGCTCATCTTTTTAAAAAAAAAACTATTTTATTATTTTTATTTTATGTGTATGAGTGTATTGCCTACAGGTAGGTAAGGGCACCCATGTCGTGCAATGTTGCAGAGGACAGAAAAGGCTGTCGGATCCCCTGGAACTGGAGTTAGGGACAGTTGTTAGCTGCCATGTGGGTGCTGGGATTCGAACCCTTGTCTTCTGCAAGAACAACCAGTGTTCTTAACTGCTGAGCCATCTCTCCAGTCCCATGCTCAACTTTTAAAATATAGTTTATAATTTTTATTTTATTTATGTGTATGAGGGTATTGCCTGCATGTATGTAAATACACCCGAGTCATGCAATGCCTGCGGAGGTAAGAAAAGGGCATCAGATCTCCTGCAACTGGAGTTACAGAAGTTGTTAGCCACCTTGTGGGTGCTGGGATTCGGACCTGGGTCCTCTGCAAGAGCAACCAGTGCTCTTAACCGCTGAGCCATCTCTCCAGCCCCCCATGCTCAAACTCAGATCCTCATACTTGCACAGCAAGCACTTTATTAATGGAGCTATCTCTGCAGTCCCAAGACTAGGTTCTTTATACAATTTTTTTTTTTCTGTTATACAAAAAGACTACTAACAATCTAAGAATAAAGATCAGTCATAGAAGCCTTACCTAGCATGCAGGAGACTCTAGGTTCAATTTCTAGTACGGAAAAAAAAAATAAACAAATCAACCAATTAATTATTTTTTTAAATGACAATGAAGAACCTCTAAAGGAAATCATGATTCTTCCTATTCTGTTATAGTGAAAGACAGAAGGAAATCTTTTGTATACTGACAGGGCTAAGGATTAAACTATACTTAAGCAATAAACTCAAATATATAGTGCCATGCTATCAGCCTGTGCACAAAGAAGAGAAAGAGAATTTTCTACCTATTGATTTTTTAATTAAAAATATCTCTGGAAAAAGTTTTAGGAAGAACTTAATAAATCTATCTGCTCCTGCAGGGAAGGCATGAGACTAGATGAGCACAGGGATGGAATGTGAATGGCCAAGAGCCTTTTTGCTTTGTGCCCCTTGAACAATGTAAACTTTAAATTAAACTTGAAGCAAAGCATGTCAGTCTTAAAAATAATCCTCATTTATAGTTTTGTTTGGGTTTTGTGTGGGATAACTTTGTGGTAATGTCAGTGTTTGATGCTCAGCACATGCCTCCGCACAGTCTTCCAGGTGTCTGCTCTTGCAATGAAGCAGCAGGAGATGCTCATCCAGCAGGATAAGGCATTGCAGAACTTCACACAGTGGCAGGGAAACCACACTCTGCAGATGAAACACTGCCAAGCCGTGGTGCAGAGCTCTCCACAGTCAGGTAATTGGTACAGAATCAGTGTGATTTTGGTTTGGTTTGCTTTGTTTTGCTTGTAACATATAGCCTAGGTTGGCCAGAAACTCATGATGGAAACTCATGATGTAACACAGGCCAGCCTCCAACTTGGGGTTCTCTTGCCTCAGCTTTCTAATAGCTAGGATGACAAACACGGGCCATCATGCCCGCTGACTGTTCTCAACGGAGATCCAAATATACATGTCAACTCTTCGAAAGAAACAATGCCATATAGTTTGTTCTCTGTGAAATTGTTAAGGTTGTCTTAGACCAAATATTGAGACAGGTTAGAAAGAGAAAAGTATGGGGTGCATGTGGTGGCATAAATGAGGAACGTCCTCCATAATCTCCAAGTATATGAATACCGGGCCAAGGTTAATGGCTGTTTGCAGAGGTTTAGGAAGTGTGGCCTTGCTGGAGAAGGCAAGCTTTGTTTTTAGCCTTGTCCACTTCCAGTCTGTCTCTCTCTGTTTCCTGTGTCTGCTTGAAGGTGTGATCACTCAGGCCTCTGCTCCAGCAGCCTCCTGCCATGCCTCCACCAGCATGATGGACTTTTATCCCTCTGGAACTATAAGCCAAATAAAGTCTTCCTCCTATAAGTTGCCTTGGTTGGGGGCTGGAGAGATGGCTCAGTGGTTAAGAACACTGGTTGTTCTTGCAGAAGACCCAGGTTCGAATCCCAGCACCACATGGGAGCTAACAACTGTCCATAACTCCAGTTCCAGGGGATCCAGTGGCCTCTTCTGTCCTCCGTGGGCATTGCACAGCATGGGTGCACTTACCTACATGCAGGCAATACACGCATACATTTAAAAAAAATTTATTAAAAAAAAAAAGTTGCCTTGGCCATGGTCATTTATCACAGCAACAGAAAGTAACTACCACAGAATAAGAAAAGAGAGAGGCATCTGGCTGAAGCCCCTCACTAGTAGAGAAGCAAGACTTCCAGCACAACTAACAACTGTTTCAAGCTTTCCTCCCTTCACAGCTGAAAACCTACATTTTTCTAGGATTCTCACCAGAAGCCCCTTTGCAGGGAAAGGGCATGTGCCAATCCCCTTGTGCATCCTTAGTGGCTCTTGGTTTTTATTTAATAAGATTATAATTCCATTCATGGCATCTCCAGAGCCCCCCTCTAATCTCACTCATCAACAGAGAGAAGGAGAAAAATGAAAATATTTTGTAGCAATGTTTTGAGCTGTAATTTGAAAGCCACCAAAATGGTCTATGAGGCTAAAGCTGGAACAATTAATTATAACTCTCCCTTGAGGAGCCTGTACCCACACTTGAGTATGTCTGTCTCCTGGACTCTCTCTTAGGGAAGTCCATACTTTCAAGTGGGTCTTGCTTTATTCTGACCACTCTCTTTCTCCTAATCCACGTGCTTGAAATCTGTATTAAATCATCTTTACTAAATCTCCATCTCTGTTTCATATTGCCTAGCTCTGAAATTCTTTTCTGTGTCAAGGCCAAGAATCCCCATGTAGCTATAAGTCTAAATCCTTGAAAGATTAGGAGACTACCTCAGGCTGCGGAAGGTGACATTGTGGAGCTGTCTCTGTCCTCTCACCGCTGACAGGTGTGGCAAAATTTTAGCTGCTCTGCAGTTCAGTCTTTTCTACATTTTCCAAAATAATGTGGAAGAAATTGAAGTTCCAAAAAGGGTTCAGCTAAACAAGCTACAGAGCAAGATAAAGGGGAATGTATGGGATCCATAAGTTAAACTTTTAAAAGCAACAGTACATTTTAAGCTATTACTCAAATTTATGCCTGTCTTCAATTTTGGCCCCAAATTGTCCAATTCCTTTAGTTTAGCTATTGATTGAGACTCAAATATAGATAACTGAGCATGAAATTGATCTTGAAAATGAGCCTGTTTACCACAGAATTATTTTAACATGCGGTGCTCACCTTCTTTTAAGAATTTTATAAGGTTAATTTGGTTTTATCTTTCATGAGTATTATTAAAAGATTCCCAGCACACACATGGCAACTACAAACCATCCTAAACTCCAGTTCCAGGGGAATCCGAAGCCCTCTTCTGACATCTGCAGCATTGCAGGACAGGGGTACACTCACATACATACATGCAGGCAATACATTCGTACACATAAGATAAAAATAATAAATAAAATATTTTTAAAACGTATAACAGTATTACTATGTGTTTTACAGCTTGTCAATATTCTATGGTGAGTTAATTAGCATTTAATAATATGCAGGCATGTAATTTAAAAAATTAAATTCTCTATAGAAGATCCCATGTAAATATTGAGTTGTGTAAAAAAATCTACATAGTACCTTTCCTAAATATTTAATTTTCATCTATGTGTCTGTGCATACATATATGAATGTGAATGCAGGTGAAGAAGGGCAGGGATATCAGATCCCCCTGGAACAGGAGTTACAGGTGGTTGTGAGCACCCAATGTGGGTGCTGGGAACCTAACTCCAGTCCTCTGCAAAACCACTCTTTGTTCTTACCCACTGAGCCATCTCTCCAGCCCCCCATAGTTTCTTCTGACAAAAAAATTAATCAAGGATATGTTTACAGAGTCACTGAGGGTCAACACTTCTCTTACACACAGCAAATTATTGCAAGCCCACCTCTGAGCCAACAACCTTGAATTCAGTGGGTATCCATTTTGCAGATCTGCAAATCTAGCATGTTCACCACCCTCTCAAATACCACCTTCACCACTAACTCTTTCATGACTTCAACAGTGTTCAGTATGCTACTTAGCAGTGATTCCAAACACAGGATATTGAAAAGTCTTTAAAGGACTCAGTGTTTGAGCAGTGGAAATTACTTACGAAGTATTTTTCTTTAAATGGAGGGCTACTCACTAGTAACTTGTACTGTAGAAATTTCTATATCCCCTTCCATAAAATTATGCTAGAACTTCTTGGCCTAATCCTTGATGTTTGGCTCCCCTGTATGCAATTATCTACTATTCTTTCGTGAGTATATTCTTTCTTAAGACATATTACCTAAAACATTAGATATTAAAGCCTGATTCTTACTTATAGCCAGTCCTAAATTAGGTGTATTTTTTCTTTATGTACTCTAGTTTTCCTCAACTAACTACTTGTTTTCAAATCACAATTTTTGTGTATTAATTGATTTCTCCATTATATATGAAATATTTCTTGTTTAAGTCTCAAAATTAAAATATCAACTCGGGGCTTACTACTCAGCCTATTTAATGACTCGTTACATTGCCAGCGACATGGGGCAGTGTTTAGTTATTTTTCTGTTTCTCTGATAAAACACTGTGGTCACGGGAACTTAGAGAAGGAAAATTGGGATTAGAGTCCGTACTGGCAGGGCTGTCATGGCAGCAGAGGTGGCTGAAGCAGAGAGCAGAGACAGCACATCTTCAAGCAGGCACAGAAGCAAAGAGTGACTGCAAATCTAGCAAAGCTTAAAAAGTCTGAAAACCCACCCCAATCATCTGTTTCTTCAAGGATGTCCACATCTTCTAAGACCTCCCAAAACAGCACCACCAACTGGGGATAAAATGTCCAAATATGGGGCTGGAGAGATGGCTCAGCGGTTAAGAACACTGGTTGTTCTTGCAGAAGACCAGGTTTGAATCCCAGCACCCACATGGCAGCTAACAACTGTCCATAGCTCCAGTTCCAGGAGATCCGACAGCCTCTTCTCACCTCTGGGGGCATTGCACGACACGGGTGCACTTACCTACATGCAGGCAATACACATATACACATAAAATTAAAATAAATTAATTAATTTTAAAAAATGTCCAAATACTTGGAGTCTAGGAGGGCCATTCTCATTCAAACCACCACAGGCAGTATGATTAGCAGACACAAAACAGTAAGGAAACAAATAAGGACTGAAAATGGTATAAATTCAAGGAAAGTCTGGTAAAACTTGAAAAATCAGATCAATTTTAATGCAGGAGGAAAGCTTTGGGTGAAAATGTCTCCACATTAATTTAACTCAAACTAATTATCAGAGAGTTATTTCAGGTGGAAATTATATAAATTTTATTTTACTCAAGCTCAGAGAAACTGAGCTTGGTGAGTACAGCATCATGGGTGCCATTTGGTTATTTTGGGCAGATGTGATGCCAATTTTGTGCAATGATGATAATAAAGAAAATGTTTATATTTTAAAGGCAATAACTGCAGCCCTTGTCCACAGAACTGGATTCAGAATGGAGAAAGTTGCTACTATGTATTTGAATCTTGGAGAATTTGGAACAATGGTAAAGAGGGTTGTTTAATGGAGGACTCCAGTCTCCTACAAATAGACAGCAAAGAAGAAATGGTAAATAGTTTTATGATCTCACATCATTCTGAAAATGTTACACTACTTATTAAAACAAAGTACAGATTCCCATAAGAGGATTTCTTAATTTTCCATAACAGTGGTATACTTTTGAAAATAAAAATTTAAAGTAGTGATTAGTATGATTTATTTTCCTTTTAATGATACATGTGAAAATAAAGCCAATTTTCCAGGAATCAAGGAGAATGGTTAATGTGCTTAGTTGATAAAGGAGAGAGGGAGGGAGGGAGGGACAGGAGACCTCATCTTGGATGTGCTAAACCACTCCAGCATGCATGCACATAGCAACTGTAAGTGATCTTCAACGCTATTGGAAAGAAGATTGTTGATAATAATCATCATCTACAAGGAAAACAGAAGTGTGAAAACTGAAGTCCTGTTCTGGGTGCAGTGGTACGGCCTGTAACCTACCACACAGAAGGCTGGGACAGGAAGATCTTGAGTTAGAGGTCAGTTTAGTATTCATAGTGAGACCCTGGGAAGAAAGAAAGGAAGGAAGGAAGGGAAGGAGGGAGGGAGGGAGGGAGGGAAGGGTGGAAGGAGGGAGGGAAGGAGGGAGGGATGGAAGGAGGGAGGGAAGGAGGGAGGGATGGAAGGAGGGAGGGACGGAAGGAGGGAGGGATGGAAGCAGGGAGGGATGGAGAGAGGGAGGGAGGGATGGAAGGAGGGAAGAAAGGAGGGAGGGAAGGAAGGGAAGGAGGGAGGGAAGGAAGGGAAGGAGGGAGGGAAGGAAGGAGGGAGGGAGGGAAGGAAGGAGGGAGGGAAGGAACAGAGAGAGAAAGAAAGGGAAAGAGAAAGAAAGGCAAAACAAAAAATCCCAAGCAATCAATCAAACCTAAAGTAATGTGTTGAAATGAATAGGTTTAATGAAAATGTATTTTATAAATGAATGGTAAGTTTACTAACCTAGTTTACTGAGACCTTAGTAAATGTACAATAAGATGTCTCCTGAATTCAACCCTTAAATATGTCTGAAATGGAATTCATTATTAGACGGTTCTCACCTTATTAAAAATGTCTACCATGTTCACTAATGAGCTTATATAAGAAAAATAGGGAAAATGTTAAGATAGCCAGTAAACCAAGAAGACAAACTAAATTACTCCAGTTGTTCACAAAATTGCTTTCTATAAAAATCTGATGGCAAAAGTAGAAATGTTTCATCTGATAAAACGCACTTACATTATGTTGTATCTGGGATCTCCACAATTACTTCCCATATTGAAGCATACTAGGAACAAATGACCCAAATGTGTGATATCAAGAAATTTTATCCTTCTGATGAAGGATCAATATAACCCTTACCTTGTTTTGACACATACTATCTGCCCGACTCTGAATCTGTTAAAACTTTAATACTAGATGCTTATATTTTCTGTAGTTTTTTTTTTAACACACCACACTGACTATATAGCAAAAGAATCTACAGTATTTATTCCCACTTATTTTTAATATCCTCTCTTTTCCTTCAGCACTCAAGTTCTCATTAATTTCTGACTGGGCAAAACATTAAACTTTGTACGTCACGGTAGTTGTGCTTGTTATTTTTTTCTCCATTTATAGTTTGTGTCTTGTATCTTGCAGAGTTTCATCACCTACAGCTTACAGAAGTTCAAAGGGGGCTTTGACTACTGGGTAGGAATGTCTCAGGATGGGCTTGGTGGACCTTGGCTTTGGCAAAATGGATCTTCCCCTCCCTCTGACCTGTAAGTCTACATGAGGAAGACATTACAAGAAAAACTAAGAAGGAACATGAAGATCTTATAAAAAGTTTATTTTATACCTTGTATTTCTCCCAGAAGACACAGTATCATAATTTTACAGGCTCCTGATTAGAAGTAAATCTAATAGAATCAAGAGTTATCATCATGGCTTCTAAGTCTCCTTCATCCTCCCTGCTGACTTTACCCTCAAGAAAATTCCCATCATAATTTGAGTGTGTGCATAGGCAATATAATGTGAGGATCAAGAACATTCTTTGTATCACTTGATGCTTAGAGAGCCTTCTGTTAAAAGACTAATAATTATTGAGCAAATTCCATATTAAGCTTTTCAGGTGGAATTAGAGATTGGTGACAGAACCAAGTGCCTTAGTATTTTGAGTGGTGAGAAAGGAGAAATATAGCAGCTATAATCTATCTTGGTATAAACATGCCTTGGTTTTCTTCATAAACCATTCAGATGATATTAATACACTTTTGCTGAGACAGAGTAAATGCTATCTGAAGAAAAACGGATAAAGCCACCACAGAAGGGTGCCACATTAAAACAACTTAAAGTAAAGCCAAAGTATCTCTGAAGATTTTCCTGTCAAGCACCACTGTCATCCTCAAATCTAACCTCATATGTGCTGATTTACTTTTCCAGGTTGCCAACAGAGAGGCACCAGTCAACTAACCAGCTCTGTGGCTACCTCAAAAACCATTCCCTCTTCTCAGCCAACTGCAACGCTAGTAAATATTTTATCTGCGAGAAGAATGCATTCAAATCCTGTATCTGAAAGAAATTGGTCATATCCGTCTCTACTATACCAGTATTTGAAAGAAGCAATTGGAAAACCTTTCACAAGAACAGATGCAGAGGGAAATCGGCCTGTGGGCTGGGAGCACAAACTTGTTTTTACATTCACACTTGGCAATATTCTTTTCCAGATTTCAGCTGACATTGTCCAATGTACCAAGGATAAAATTGGTCTAGAGCTACAGAGGACCTGACTTATTGAAAACAAACTGTATAAATTATTTCCTCTTCGCTTGGAAATCTAAAGTGACCACACATGTACCACACAGAGATCTAGCAGTTGTTGTGGGAGGTGATGCCGTTATCCCTGCATTTTTTGTCTAAATAAATAAATTTGGCCTATTATAATTACATCTACAGGTCTTTTTTAAGATCAGCTTCCAGGCATTATGCGTTATTGGATTCATAAAGTGAGAGGAGAGAGACGGATTTCCAAACTGTAATTTTACTAATCAGCTGGCCGGGGTCCTTTGGCTCTCTGCAGACAGACATCATGAGCTGCCTACATTTCCAGTGCTAGCAGTCCTGGTCCTTTGGGGCCAAGGCCTGGGGGTTGGTTTCATAGATATAGATGCTTACAGTTCCAAATTCTGGGAGCTAGGGGTCCATTGCTCAGGTTGGAGGTTTATTGCTCTGTGCTTTAATCACAAGTGGTCCCAGCATTTGGCAGCTGTTAGAGTTCTTGGCTTGCAGAAGCAGCAGCAGCAGCAGCATCAACAGGCAGCTCCTGATAGTGTTATAGCTCTTGAGGGGCTTTTGGGCAATGGGGTAACTCAACTCCACAGTGATTAATATTACAGTTTTTTGGCCTTGAATGCGGAGCCCTCAGCTTTTGATGGTTGTTAGTACTCCAGCTTTCAAGCCTAGGTTGTCTGTGACCATTGGCTCCTGAAGACTGGCTGTTCCATGGAACTCTTGAGAAGCCCAGTTTCTCTTCTCTGGTTTGTCACAGTCTTCTTTTACTCACCTTGGTCCTCTGCCTTCTCTCATATACTAACGCACTGCCCCACATTGTCTGTTCCCCTGTGTGTCTTTTCCTGTCTGCCCTGGCCACTCTTGGAAACCCTTCAGCTGCTCTCTTGCCTGTTGTTACGGCCATAGAGACTGCCGTCTTCTCCAGGGAGGCAGCTTCTGTCTCATCTTGCTTCTGCCATTGCTCCTACTCCATTTCTGCGTCCACATCTTCCCGTCATGTTATCAGCTCGTTCCATTCTTCCAATGATAAAGATTAGAAGTAGATCAGAAAAGACCATTCATGAAAAGTCTTTTGTTTATCCTCATGTTCCAACATCAGGTGTATCATAGGAAAGTGTCTCCCGGCTGACTCTAAAACTGAACCAAACAACTTATTTAATGGACAAAAAGGGATTTTGCAAAGACATTCTTAACAGTCCCAGCAATTCTACAAGGACTGCATGTGTACAGTCCACAGCAGACTCTCATGCAAATGAAGGATGGTGTTTACACCAGTCACAGGCTTCCTGTTGGGCCACAGGTGGGAAGTGCACCTCCTCTGGCAGAGTGAGGATAGCTACAGGATAAGAAAGGCCATGTGCAGTTTGCAAGACTTGTCTGGCTTTCCACAGGCAGTTCAGCCTATCCAGAGCAGTCACAACTGGAACATGTCTTCAACCTTGGATGTAGTCATCTTCTGTAGCTACTGGAGCATCTTCAGAGTAAGGTGCCCAAGCTGTAGGACTGCCCTGAAGGCAGTCTAACCAGTGGCTAGTAAAGAGGCTACTTGCTGACAGCTTTCATCACCCACAGAAAGTATTAAAAGTGTGTTTATAAAGACAATAAAATCCAATGCATTACAATTTT
>NW_008350318.1:136508-152394 GCF_000622305.1 Nannospalax galili | reverse complement strand
AGGGGCTGGAGAGATGTCTCAGTGGTTAAGAACACTGACTATTCCTGCAGAAGACCAGATTCGAATCCCAGGACCCACATGGCCGCTAACAACTGTCCATAACTACTGTCCCAGGGGATCTGACAGTCTCTTCTGTCCTCTGCAGGCACTGAATGACACGGGTGCACTTACCTACAAGCAGGCGATTACACGCATACACACAAAATAAAAATAATAAATAAAATAATTTTTAAAAAGGCACAACTTAAATAAGTAAGGTAAAAATAAAACCTAAATTTACTGAGGCAGCAGAAATTACTTAAATGAAACTAAACATCCTTTTACCTGAATGTCTTTTCTCAGTGGCTAAGGTCTGGTAATAATCATATCATGTCTTTGTTTTGGTTTTTGGTACTTACCTTTGACACAGAATTGAAAAAGGAAAAAGAAATTTCTCTAGTTTTCTGCTGATTCTGGGAGAATAACCCAAAGACCGCAGAAGTTGTGTGCTGTGTTTGGTTTTCACAGATGACAGCTGGAGGCTAAATAAAAATCTGGAAAAGGGAGGAACGGTGGTGATTTTCAGGAGTAAAGACTGTTTGTCTTTAAGATTCTTCAAAGGATTGTCATAGCACTATGTTTAAATATAGGAAGCATTTGCAGTTCTTCTGAGAAAAAGTACAATGATGCCAAACACAAACATCCTCGCACACTGATGTTATCCAACCCTTGTCTGAAACTATTTACAAGTCAGAGTTTTATCTACAGTGTGGCTGACACAAGTACCTATGAATGTCCCAGGCAGCCACTCAGCTTCCACACAGATGCCTGGGCTTGCTTGAGGAGTTTTCCATGATGGTTGGCTTCTGGTCCAGAATAAACCCCTGAGAGGACCTGTTTCATATACTAATCCTATCAATGATAAATTGAGTCTTTTTAATCCATCTCATTGAGTTCTGAGTGAACTTTCAAAAGAGAAAACAATAATAATCCCTCTGCAAATGTAAACAAGCTGTGCTACATGGTATTACACACAGATGTGCAAAACTAAGCACATTGTTATATTCTGTATTGCTAATGTATCATGTTTTAGTAGAATAATAACAATACTGTATGGATGAAATAATAATAGTTTATTATTAGAGTTTGAAGATCTATTCATATTATGTCTGAGAACATGCTATTTTTCTTTCAGAAACTGCACTTGAATGTAAATGTCAGAGGGTAGTAACAGCAATGCTACCATTTAATGCATTCTAGACAGGATAGGGAAGCTGCACCAGGGAAACCTCCCCAGCATGGTAGTCTAACAAGCTCTGCATAATGACAAAATCAGTTGACATGCCAAGGTGAGCTGGGGAAGTTTCATGGGGGCCCATTTCAAGATGAAGAGCTCCAGGAAACCAATGGCTGCGGAGGGAGGGAGCATTAGTTTTCTCTAAGGATTAGCTCCATAAGAGGTTATCTAATCCCAAGTGGGCAGCCCTACACACAGATACCACTAACTGGTCTCAGTACATTATATTTGTAATTTATAAATGTATATGTGCATATGTAACAATAATAATAAGAGGACAAGAAATTGAGAGGGAGTGGGGGGACTTGGAAAGAATTGCTGGGGGACTAGGAGCGATAAAAATAATGCAAAGACACTATTCATATATGAAATTCTCAAACAAAGCAAAAGAAAACTGCACTTGATTCCCAAACATGAAGGCTGGCCCTGGACAACCCACTGAACCCTTGTGCTTAATTCGTAATCTGTTTGCATTTCCCAAGTAAAAGCTGCCGTCACCCTTCTCGAACTTCCTGCTGTTACTGCTCATGACCTGTTTCCTGTTGATAAGTCCTGAGAGTGGTTCAATATCCTCAGGAAAAGAAATAGCTCATTGTGTCCCTGAGGGAACTTTACCAGGAAAGGCTGGGTCCCTTGTTTGACTGTTCCTGCAGCGTCTTCAGAATTACCTTCATGGGTAACAGGCTAGAAAAATCAATTCATGCAGATCCCACTTCTGATTCTTGGCTAAACCTGCTCTTTGCAATTTCCAAATTCATTTCATGGTTAGTTTGGTAAATGCTTGTGGGGATAATGTACCATGCCACTTTTTCTATTATTTTGAAATATTTGTCTCTAATGAGAATGTTATGAGTTTTGGTCCACAGACATGGGGGCTAAGGGCAAAGACGAAGAGGAATAATTTGAAGAAAAGAGAAGAAATCAAATGAATGCTATTTTTTCCTTCTTCTCCATCTAAAATGAGACTTTTTTTGAAGTCTCAGATTTCAAAGGAGAATGTTCCTCACTTCCAATCCATGGAAACACTGTCATCCCTCCCTGACCATAGGATGCCAGGAATCTAAACCTAAATAAGTGCCATGGCCCCATTTACAATTAATTGTACAACATGAATGACTTTCTCTTGCTAACAACAGTTTCTGCCTGCAGTAATAAAGTTTAAACAGCAATTGCTTAACAACAGACTTAACCTTTATATCTTATTTGCAGATATATTAATCACTTTCATTGAGCATAGAAAATATTTATCATTCATTATTTCACTAATTATAGAAAATATTTGAGAATATTTACCCTGATTAATTTCTTAATGAATACAGATTCTATGTGTTCATGCTCCATTCTGTTTAAATACAAACTGCCAAATCCTTTTATTCTCTTAATTTCCCTTACATTTATATTACAACTTAGATTTTGAAACTAATTTCACACTTATTTCACTTTAATCAACTGTAATAGCACAGGGAAATTATAAATATTTCCACTTCATTTTTAATTAAGTAAAGTGAATTGTTGAATATATCTAGCTAGTCAGAAGAAAATTAGAAGAATTCTTAAGGAGTAATCTGCCAGTAATGTTTAGGTAAATGACAGTTATCAAATTAAGTCCTATAAAAATAAACACAAATTGTTTTTCCATCATAAAATTGCTAATTTAATATAATTTCACCATGAAATTTTTGTTTCCTGAAAATAATTTAGAGCATCCAAGTTTTCACTGTTGAAAAATAATGTCTGTAAAAGCTGACAACTTCCAGTGCTGAAGTCCCAAATTTGGTTGTTCTCAAGCCAGTGAAGTCAGTTATGATAGTGTCCTTTGAGAAGATTCTGTTACAGTTGTTTGTACTGTCACCTCAACAAATGAGTCTAGTCTTGAGATTTCATGGTCTACAGCCTGTTTAGTGACCATGTGGTCTACCATGCCTTGTAACTATGCATTAATGTCATAACTGCCTCAAAACATTTCATTATAGAAAAGTGTTAAAACCATCCCCTTGAGGACAATATGCATTTCAAAGACTTACTTTTTCCTAAGCAATCCCTTAAGCAATATGTTCACAGTGTCCCTCCTAATCGTCAAGGCCAAAGCAATCAAAACAGTGATTGTTAACACATTGCAAAAAGCATTCCTTTGCTGAATTTTTTCCTAAATCACAAAATAGTCTAAAGCCACACATACTTTACATTATTTACACTTACTATTATTAAATCTTTAGTACCTGAAAGGTATAAACATGGATCAAATAGGACCAAGGAAGACTGAAATGAAACTATCATTTGTGCGTGTAAAGAGACTTTTTTTTTTTTTTTTTTTTTTTTTCTGTGCTTCAGTCTCCCTGAATGGACTACAGGGTCAGTAACTCTGACTTAGATCAGAGGTGAGAATTTCTCTTTCCTGGGAGAAATGATTAGGGAAAAGACACAATTGCTGGAATGGGGATTGTGAGGTATAAAAATTAAGAGCAATGATAATTAATCGTGGTTGGGAAGCTGGCCCGGGCTTAGTATATGAAGTCATTGAGAGCTTGGGAAAGGAAAAGTGTTAACTGGAAACAAATAAAAAGAATTAGTCATGTACACAGCAGTCAAGGCTTGAGAATGTCTGCTGGTTTCTCGTGGACTTTCTGACTGTTGGGACAAGGATGTCACATCCTTTTTGTCCTGTCCTCCTCCTCTTCTCTTGCTTTCGTACAGCACAGGTTGGCCTCCAACTTGCCATGTAGCTGAAGCAGGCCTGGAACTCTTGATCCTTTTGCCTCTACCTCCTGAGTGCTGAGGTTGTAGGTATACATCACCACACCCTGCCAGCTGCTTCCTGTTCATCCCTCTATTTCTGTAAGTGTCTCACTTTCCATGTATGTGGAAGCAGAGGATGGTAACAGATGATGAGATAGAAGAAAGCTGGAAAGTTATCTGTAAGTCAAAGGCAGCTTCATGGCTTTCTGGAGCAGGTTGATGGTCCATGAATAAGACTTCTTGTGACTGGAAACTACGTGCACAAACCGAAGCTTAGAAATGGATGATCCTGGGAAGGAAAACAGGAGGCCTTCTCCAGCAGTAGTCCCAACGACTGCCTCCCTTAGTTGCTCTGTTTCCCACGGCTTTGGTTGTCCCTTGCACTGGCCTCTCTTGACTCTGATAGTGGAAGTTTCATGACTGGCTGATGCTTCAGGGCACCTAGTAGAGCTGCTCAGGTACCACTCTTCCAGCCATCCTCTCACAGGCACACCTCCTCAGCTCTTTGCAGTCCTTCGAGTAAGCTTTCCCATTGAAGATAGTCATACAGTCCCTGTTTCTTATGTTGGTGGGATCTATTATAATCTCAAACCTTATAAAGAAGAAAGAAGTTTATTTAATCATAGTTTATTTCAACAATGTCATATTAAGTATCCCTAAGGAGCATAGAAAGTCTTCCTAATGTGACAATCAAAAACTATATACCCAGCATGACTTTACTGGGAAGATGGGGTCACTGGACTCTATTTTCAGTCTCTCAGCTTCCATCTCATTCTTAGAAGTAGCAGGTCACTTAAAACATCAAATACTGTTTTTAAATAAAACAAAGATACACGTTCTGATTTTATTGCTAATTAAAAATTTTCTACTTTTTCTAATATTCACTTTACTGAATTCAAAACACAAACAGCCACCCAGGCATGGTGCTACACGCCTTTTGTCCCAGTCCTTGAGAGGCAGAGGTAGGGGAATCTCTGTGAGATTGAGGTCAGCCTAGTCTACATAGCGAGTGCCAGGCCAGCTGGGGCGAAGGGCAGACCCTGTGTCAAAAAGACCAAAATAAATAAAATAAAGTTTAAAAAAAGCTACACTATTATGTCCTGTATCCTAGAAGAATAAATGTTTCACTCTATGTAGAGAAGAAGAGATTCTGTTCATATACAGCTTTAGAAGTAATAAAATTTGGCACATAAACTACATTTAGCTGTTTCTTAGAATTCCACGGTAACCTTTACCTAAATGCTTCCATAGTAAATACCACTGTTGTTTTATCATAGTATGTTTGTATTATGAACAAATCTATTCTCAGCATCTGTGTTTATAAAGATGTGCTTCCTATTTCACTGTACAGAAAGCCAGGAAATCTGAGGTCTTATCCTGTCTCTGGCGATTGACAAGTTGTACCATCTTAGATAACCACTATTACATCCTGGGCTCCTGGGCTTCTATGTATGTATTTATCCAAAAGAGATTTCCTCTCCCTTTCCTTCTCCCTATCTTTTCTCCTCTTTGCTAAAAATGATTTCTAGACACACACTGCTGTAATCAGCCAGGGAACTGTCCCCTGATATTTTGCTTACTCTCCATATGGGTCTTCCTTGCCACTTTCTAAGCCATCGCAACACAGGCTCTGTGTTTCCCACTGGGCATCCTCCTGCAAACACACTATCCAGTACACACAGATGCTCCTATTGTTACTGTTCAATGAAACCGCTGAGCTGTCTTCATTAAATGCCTCTCCCACAAAATGTTCTGCAGGCTTACAATTCAAAGGAGTAAGGTGTCCCATCCATCCACAGCCAGGCCTTGCCGCTGCCATTGCGTGAGAGCCCTGTCCAATAAGAGTAGAAAAACTCAGAGTAGCTTTGAGGCATGGCAAAATCCTGTGAAAGGCACACAAGAAAACCTTTAGCTTTGAGATGTTACAGCATACACACACAGCGCTGTGTAGGATCAGCAGTGCTTCTGGTAGGACAACAGGCAAGGACAACACCTCCCTTGCATAGGTGATCTTCACCAGATGATAGCAGATTTAAATGAGACAGGCACCTGCCACAAGGCCCTTTCAAAATGTGTCCAGTAAGTATGGAATCTATGGATATATAGCGTACATTGTCTTATTAAGAATGTAATATATATTAATATTCTGAAAACAAAAGTCGCATCAACCAGTATTTATACTTATCCATTATTTCTAAGCTACAAAATTAAACGCAAATTGATATAAAAATACGAAGAGGATCTGAGGGTGTAGCTCAGTTACTAGAATGCTTATCTAGCATGCACAAGCCCTGTGTTCTATCCCCAGCACTACATAAACCAAGCATTCAAAGGGTGGAGGTAGGAAGATTAGAAGTTCAAGAACAATATCAGCTACATAGGGAGTTCAAGGCTAGCTTGGGCTACGACAGTCTCTCTCAAATTAATAATTAATTAATTAGGGGCTGGAGATTGTTTAGTGATCAAGAGTACTGGCTGTTCTTGCAGAAGACCCAGCTTCAAATCTCAGCCCCACATGGCAGCTAACCACTGTCTTTAACTCCAGTTCCAGTGACTTCAACATCCTCTTCTGTCCTCTGTGGGCACTGCATGACACGGATGCACTTATAGACATGCAGGCATAACACTCATACACATAAAATAAGAACAAAAAAATAAAAATAAATTTAATTAATTAATTAAAAATTAATTAAAACAAAAACTCAAATGGCAGAAAGACTTACAAAATGAAGTGGAATTAGTTTAAGAAATAGAAGAATTTGGAAGGAAAAGTAAAGAAATGGAGAAGCAACATCTATAAATACCAGGAAATGACATCATGAAGGAGGACACAATTATGAAGATACTTCAAAGACATAAAAGAAGGATTTAGAAAGATGACTCATACCTCAAACTCAGAAAAAGGGAAAATTTAAAACTTTCCATATGCATATATGTCTATCTTGTATACACATATAGCCACATATTAATATGACAATTCTTTTTCCAATATTGAAATAGAACATTATTCAGCTATAAAGAAAAATGAGGGGCTGGAGAAATGGCTCAGTGGTTAAGAGAACTGGTTGCTCTTGTAGAGGACCTGGGTTGATTCTCAGTACCCACATGGCAGCTAACAACATTCCATAACTCCAGTTCCAAGACATCTGATGCCCTCTTCTGTCCTCTGCAGGCACTGCAAGACACGGGTGCACTTACATACATGCAGGCAATACACGCATAAACAAACAAAAAATAAACTCTTTTACAAAAAGAAAAGAAAAACGAAATTCATAGGTAAATGAGTGGAGCTGGAAATAATCTTTTTATTTTTTTGTTTTTTGAGACAAGGTCTCCCTATAGCTCCAGCTGGCCTGGAACTCACTGTATAGACCAGACTGGACTTGAACTCACAGAAATCTGCCTGCCTCTGCCTCTGGAGGGCTGGGATTAAAGGCTTGTGCCACCGCACCCCTTGCCAGAAATAATCATTTTGAATGAGGTCACCCAGACCCAGAAAGGCAAATGCTGTATGTTCTCTCTTATATGTGGATGCTAGCTTTCAGTCCTTAGATATGTGAGTTTAAATTGGAAAATCTGTAGATGATAGGAAACTAGTAAGGGATCATGAGGGTGGGGTAGGGGGACTTCAAAGAAAGGGGGTAGGATACAGAAAGTATGAGGGTGACAAGGGAGGGCACATGGGAGCAGGGTAGACGGCAGAACATGGGGAAGGATAATTAACATGAAAACTCTTTGAAAATGCCATGTGGAGACCTACTACTGTAGAGACTTCCTAAAATACAAGCGTGTATATATAGAAAGGATTTAAATGGATTTACCCTATAATGGGGGGTTGGGGGGGGACAATGCCTCCCCCAGACACCATAGGCTATTAAACAAAAAGCCTAGTGCTGGGTATAAGTTACCTATTTTCAAGCTGTTGGTCAGTGAGGTCTCATAGACCAACTCACAAAACAGTATACATTACCACATTGCTCTTGGGTACCCTCCAGAGCTTGATGGTAAGATCGTATTGCCGAAGGCACAACATACCTGAGTCATAGAACATGAAGAAATCAAGACTGGTAACAACCTGCAAGCTTCATCCCTACTGGCTGGCTTTCATCATGCCAGATGATTCTATGTGTGCTACTCAGGGGGAAACGTCATTAGTGGTCTTACCTAGCTGTTAACCATGCAAACTTCAATAATGGCTGGCCTGGCAAGATATGCCCACTGCTGCAGTGGTGGCATAAATGCTAAGGGACTATTACACAGCTTATTGCACAAGTTGGACCTCATGGTTGGTACTATTAACTGGACCAAAACCTGTTGGTCATAGCCCCTAACAGGATAACTTAGTACTATTAATTTCTGCTAAATATAGTAATATACTGCCCCATACGTTCTTATCTTCTTATTGCACAAGTTGGACCTCATGGTTGGTACTATTAACTGGACCAAAACCTATTGGTCATAGCCCCTAACAGGATAACCTAGTACTATTAATTTCTGCTAAATATAGTAATAAACTGCCTCATACGTTCTTATCTTTATACCCATAGATTAATGCATCTCTCAACCCTCATCAGGAAAGCTTCTTTTTGCAGCCAATAGTGGTTAATATAGAGACCTACAATCAGTCATAAGAGACTGTGGAACAATGAGCTCTAAATGAGATATCTGTATTTCGCTACTCCCCCAAAGCCCCAGGGATCATGCGGAAGAGGAGGTGGAAGGATTAGTTAAGCCAGAAGAAGCAGACATCTGTACCGAAACAGTACTTGATGGAAATGGCAGCAAAGTTGCGCACATTATTCACTCATAGTGGCTAAGAATGTATGCCCAAGACTTACACAAGACCAAGAAAGCCAAAATCCCAGGATGGACTGAGGAGAGGCTCCTGAAGCCCCACCCCTTTATGAAGAGCTGTTGGCAATTGATAGCTGCTGTGGAAGGGAAAGTCAGTTTTCTTCAGGGATGTGGGCCCTGAGAGGCTACCCAGGCTCCAATAGATGGTTTCACACCCATGGACATACAGGTAGCGCTAAGTGGACTCAAATAGTATTTTTTAAGAAGAGAGAGAGAGAGAGAGAGAGAGAGAGAGAGAGAGAGAGAGAGAGAAAGAGAGAAAACATGAAGTTGGGAGGGGAAATGGTGGAGGGGTAAGGGAGGAGTTGGAGGGGACCCCAAATTGGGGAGTGGATTTGATCTAACATATGTATGAATGAATACAATTTTTTTTTTGTCTTTTTGAAGCAAGGTCTCCCTGTAGCCCCAGCTGTCCTGGAACTCACTATGTAGACCAGGCTGGCCGTGAACTCACAGAGATTCGCCTGCCTCTGCCTCCCAAGTGCTGGGACTACAGGCGTGCACCACCATGCCCGGCATGAATAAAATATTTTAAAAAGAAATTCTGAACTTATTTATTTCACTCTTTCTACTCTCATTACAGATTCCTAATATTTTTAATATTGAAATTAGATGCAGATATTTAATTATCCATTTTATGTCTTGCTTCTTCACCATTGCTTTGTTTTTAACAATTGTTATCTCTTTAAGTCCTTGAACAATTAATGGTGCAGGTCGCTTCAATAAGAGTTTGTTGGAAATGTCAGTGAGACGGTTGCAAAGCAATCATCACAGTGTAAACCTGTGCAAAGGGCTGAATTTGAAAATATTGCTTCCAATTAAACAAGTGTCACTTCAAATGAAAAACCCTAAAAATAAATCATATCAAATTACTTAAATATATACAGATGTAGGAAATACGTGAGATAAAATAACTATATAGGCTTTAACTATAAAATTTCCTACCACTGCCCATGGTTGAATTTAATAATATACCTTGATCTTTTGCATGCACTGGAGACAAAAGAAGAAAATTTAGGAGGGTTTATGCACACATTGCATATATTGAAAATAAAATTAATTTGAACCATTTGAGCGTAATTGAATCACAAAAGGAATAAAAAATGTTTTAGTGAAAGCTAGGTATTGCAAAGGTTCATACAGGTTTCAGGAAGTGGCACAAACTAATATGCAATTAGAAGGAAATTGAGAAAATTGTGTAGTGAGCTTGACATTTAATTAAATAACTGTTGGCTGTTGGTGCTCTGCACTGCACCAAGACATCTGCTAAATTCCTGAGAAACACTAAGCAATCATTATACTTGGAGAGATTCCATCCAAAGGCAATAATAAATACAGAAGAGGGATAATCACACCATTTTAATAGTGTAATTATCACACTTACTCCGGATTGTGTTAATTTAGTTTTATTCTTACATTTGCTTTGATTGGTCTTCTGGAAGGCAAGATATGTTTGTAGATTATGGCAATCATCTCATTGATTATCAATTAAAAGACTGGAAAGGCAGGAACTACTGTTGTCATTTTTATGAGATTGTATCAATATCAGTCTTTCTACCTCAACCAAAACAGATAAGAAATTAAACCTTTTCTACTTGCTCCTTTAGTAAAAGAACGCTAGCTCATATTTACATGTGGTAGGTATTTGTGGAGAACAGGACCTTTATCTGTTTCAGAGAATCATTCAAAGCAATAGGAATAAGACTTGGGCTTTGTGGGAGCAAGTTGGGAAATCTGCGGGCCAATGTTCTTGACCTCTTTTTAATTTCCCCTCCCTGCTCTTTCAAGGCCTCTTTTTTGGAGAGACCTTCAAACACTGAGACTTGGGCTCTTACCAGCTCTTCCTGTGAGCTTATCTTCAGCATGGTGGCGTTCTCTGCGAGGCAGAAGTATTCACAGCTCTGCCAGTTTTTACTTTCTTTATAGAACTGGTAGCACTTGTCCCCGTGCCACTTCCAATTTTCTGGGCAAGGGCTGCATCTGTGTCCTTGGAAGACAAAAATACAAATGCACACATACTGTGCTTAGGTACTTTCTACCAGTGTCGACTGTATCCACTCATCAAAATGCACAGTGCTTGATATGCCAAGACATAACTGATTGCCTTTCTCTTAGAGGTTTGACTGAATAGGTAATGATGACCACAACCTTGGATGTCATGCCAACTATATGCAAAGAATGATCTATACTTGGTGCTGAATATGTAGTGGAAATGAAAACAGTGCTTATAGTGTATGGGGTCCAGCAATGAATGACTGAAATGTCCTTGTCTATGAACAGAATGTTCATGTCATGAAGCTGCTCATATATTTATGCTGCAGTTGAAAATGAAATGCCTCCATAGGCCCATAAGCATCAGGGACATGGTGGTAAAATGGTGAGCTTAGGAAATGATTGGATCTAAGGGCTTTGATCTAACTGCTGGATTGATTCCTTGGGGAATTCAAAATACGGTGGGATCATTATAAGGTGGTGAAAACTGGGACCATGTTAGAAGTCAGTCAGTGGGGTTAGAAGCCCCTGCTTGGGGGCTCTATCTTACATAGCACTCCTCCTGTACTTCCCTTTCTCTGTTTCAAGTACACCGTGGTATAAGCTGTCATACCATGCCTTCCCTGCTGCAAGAGACTGGCACTTCTGAAACTGTAAACTAAGCAAGTCTTTCCTCTTTTAAAGTTGTTTATATCAGGCTTTCTTTAATGCAGGTTCCCAGTTCCCTTCCAGTATAACCATTTTCATTTAAGATGGGCATCCAAGCCAAACAATAAGTGCATAGGTTGAGAGTATAAAGGAATACATGGGTACTGCTCACATGTATGAGCATTATGTCCTAAGCATTGTGCTTTTAACATTTTCTTGAGGCTCTGGCCTTTAATCTTTGAGACTACTGAGTGTCCTGTGAATGGGCCCTAGAATGGAACATTTAGTCATATCCACAATTGTTTTGTCATTTTATTTCATTATTTTACTACTTAACTTGCTCCTGGAAGAACTAGAGATTTAAGTCTTGTTTATTCTAGGCTATATGTTGAGTTATATCACTGGTCTTTTTTAAAAATAAAATACACTAAGCACATACAAAAAAATAGTGCTTACAAAAAACTTACAGTATATAGAAACCCAGTTTTCTTTTTACTTTTTATTTTGAGATAGGAACTAAGTTGCCCAGGTGGGCCTTACTCTCTTTATAGCGCTGTCTAGCTCTTAATTTCTGGTTTTTCTGCCTCAGCCTCTGAAGTTACTGGGATTACAGCCTATGCCAGCAAATCTAGCATGGTTTCCTTGTTTTAAGAATGATTTAGTAAAACTAGGCATAGTGCATGCCTTTAATCCCAGCACTTGGGAGGCAGAGGCAGGTGGATCTCTGTGAGTTCAAGGCCAGCCTGGTCTACATAGTGAGTTCCAGGCTAGCTGAAGCTATAAGGAAACCCTGTCTAAAAAAAAGCAAAATCAACAGCAACAAAAAAGCCATTAAACAGTTTAGTAAGATGGGTGTGGTGGCACACACTTTTAATTCCAGCATTCAGGAGGCAGAGGCAGGCAGATCTTTATGAGATCAAGGCCTACCTGGTCTACATAGCGAGTTTCAGGACAACTGGAGCTACATGGAGATTCTGTCTAAACAAAACAAAACAAAACAAAACAAAACAAAACACAACTCAGTGAGAAAACCTGATTTTGGCAACCAAGAAAAGTATGATTATAACATGAAGAAAGTGGGGTTATTTTTCTCTCTTCTTTTTGTCACTTTCTTTTACTATGTTACTCTACCTGGAGTAAAAACTACCCCCAGGTTTTTTCTATATGATAATTAGGCATTGCCCGGTAGTAGAATGATAGGATCCTACTGCCACATGTAAATAAAGCATACTATGAGCACCTATCAGCTGAAGCATTGGCTACTGCCTCCACACTATATTCTCCCTAGTTCTCCCACTGAATAAACAGAGCTGTTTCACTGAATCTGGAGCTGTTTGTATCACTCAGCCTGCCTCCCCGGAAGGGCTTTCTTTCCTCAGTGCTCACTGGCCGTCCTGACCCCGTTCGTCACTTCTGCTCCCTTTGTCCTCGTGGACCAGTGGCCAATGACCCACGAGGAAAGGGAGAGACCACACAACAAAAAAGTTAAAATCTGAGTGGTCAAATGGAACAGAAAAGAAAAGCTAAACAATTAATCCTCACACATGCAGCTAAGTGAGGTTTTACAAAGGCACCAAGAACATACATTAGTGAAGGAGTAGTCTCTTTATATGTAGTATGGAGAATTGGATACACAAATGCAGAAGATTGGGATGAGACCCAAACTTCTTACCATATAAGGAAATCAACTAAAACTAGACCAAAGACTTAATGCAAAAACAAAACCTCTGAAGCTATTAGAAAAAATAAAATGCTTCAAGACCCTGGTTTAGGTGAAGTCTTTTGGATTGAACCCAAAAGCTTAAACAACAAAAGCAAAAATAGACTAAGATGTTTCTACACAGCAAAGGAAACAATGGACAGAGTGAAGAAATAACTTGCAGAATGGAAGAAAATGTGTCTGAACTATTCACATGACAAGAAATTAATAGTCCAAGTATATGAAGGACTTTAAACAATCAACAACAAAACCTCTAAATAATCCAATTTGAAGCTAGGTAATGATAATAATAGATATTCCCAAAAGGCAACATACAAATAGTATCAAGTGTTGAACAAATGCCCATTATCAGTAATCATCAAGAAAATGAAAATCAAAACCACAGTGAAATACTAGTCAATCCTAGTTAGAATAACATCAATTAAACCGCAGCAGCAACACCACCACCAACAAAAACAGACATTGGCAAGGATACATAGAAAGGAGAACGCTTACACGTTATCCATGAACATGAACATCAGTGCAGTCACTGTGGAATACAGTACGGAGACACTGCACAGGACTGTCTTCTGACAGACAGACCAGGTACAGGCATCATTTTCCCAAGCTTGGTTGTGCCTGTTTAGGATCATCATAGCTAAGCTTCTTGACTGTCACGCTATGCCAGGAAGAAGGGGCAGGGGAGGTCATGGGACCCTCTCAATCAACCAGATGACCCTAGCTACACAAGGGGGAGGGGCTAAGGGTATATAAACCATGGAAACCTGGGGGAGCGTCTCTCACCATTTTATGCAAGCATGAGGAAGACAGCATCCATGCTTAGATGAAGACTTTCCAGTGTGATCTTCAGGGCTGGGGGAGCACCCACACTCCTGTAACTAAACCCTCACCCATTACAACCATTGCTCTGTAAGTAAGCCAAATAAACTCAATGGTTTCCCAGACTATAGTTGGGCAAAATCTTACTTTGCTTTGTCACAGGGATCAAGGTAAGAGGGGGCAGACACTGTTTACAACCCTCAGAAATTTTAGCTACATGACACCTCAAGAAAACTAAAATAAGACTAACACATAACCTGGTAATCACACTATTACCCATAAATCTAATGAAATAAAAACGTGATACAAAAGAGATCCCTGCACTCTCACGGTTATTACAGCACAATTCACAGTGACCGAGAAATGGAGCCAAGTTGTCCATGGGTAGGTGAATGGATGAAGAAAATGTCATACAGACACACAACAGATATAGTCAGCCATTAAAATATGATGAAATCCTGTCATCTACATCAAAGCATCAAGAACTGAAGACACGGTGTTGGGTAAAATGAGTCATGCACAGAAAGGCAAATACTTCATGTTCTCATTCATCTGTGGAAACAAAGAAAAGAGATCTCATTGAAGGGATAATCAGGTTGAAAGGAGAGAGACTGAAGTCTGGGAGCTTTACAAAAAATAGGTGGAAATACCATCAATTAAAGAGATAGAGGAAGAATGCTTCATACCTATAGTCGTATCTGATTTAGTGTTGATGTAGTATTATGTAGGTAACTGGAAATATGAAGTGAAAGTGAGAAAAAATTTATTTCCCCTAGATGCCAGCACATGCATGCACATGCATGCATATATATGCAAATACATCAAGAGAAAATACATACTTTAGAACCTGTAGAAGAATGTATGTAGTGAAAATGTAGTGTTCCCGATGCTTTAGTAACAGAATATACAACTAGTAAAACAAAGACCAGTGAATTTCCAAACAACATGTGTGCCTTCTGTGAGCTCTCCTACACATGTCCTAGCCAGGTACCTGCCTTTATGTGACAAGTAGCTACAGTGGCATGTGATCAATGAAGCAAGAATGTTCATATCACCAAGGCCAACACTCTTAGGAAGATCATTCCTTTTGTGATACAGGAAGATACATCTTCCAAAAGTCTCTCATGATTTCTTTTTTCTTATAAGCCTTTCTGTTTCTTTATTCTCACTGGAATTGGGGTTTGTGGGATATACATTAATCTATATATGTAACCCAGGCTTTCTTTCATACTGAACTCATGCACTATTCACCCCAGTTCCTTTTATCTACTAACTTTATATTTAAACTAAATACTGTTTATTTGCATTGACTCTTTTTCATTTGTTTTTAGACAGCTAGATGAGAAGTCCAAGGAGCATCTATTTTAGGGAAACCTGGTTTATCTGTTAGATGATGTGGCATCCCACAAAGAAAAGAATGCCCACTAGGCTATTAGAAAAGGGAAAATACAACCAATGAGGTCACTGGTTATGTGGGAAAGAACCACTTAGAAAAGTGGAAGCGTGCCTCATGACATTATTTACTGAGAAAATCACTCACTCAGAGTGTCTGCTTACAGTGGGAAGTGGTGTGTGTGGGAAGATGAAGAGATTTTGTACTCCTTTAGAGTTTCCAAAATAAACAACGGAAGACTTCAAAATATAGGTTATAACTGGGCTTGTGTAGTGGAGTGAGCAGGAGAAAAGAGCAAGAGAAAAGACTGACAAAGTGCACTACCAGGAAACTTATATGGGATAGGAAAATGAGAGAGAGAGAGAGAGAGAGAGAGAGAGAGAGAGAGAGACAGACTGAGGTGATGTTTCGGTGATGTTTCCAGTCTTTACCATCAGTTGATTTTATT
>NW_008350318.1:117339-136403 GCF_000622305.1 Nannospalax galili | reverse complement strand
TTAACCATGGTCCTTTGCAAGATTCATATTTTTGATAGGCACCCAACCCATACTGAACTAAAACAATTGTGATTGGCTTAAAGTTATCTGAATTTTAAAGTAATCCTTTCACGAATCTTAAAATTTTATATTGTGCTTGTAACTTTATTAACTTTTAAGAATGTTTATTTTTAGTAAGTATACAGTTGTGTTTCTGTGTGTGGGTATGTGCATACCACAGAGGCCAGAAGAGGGTATCAGATCCTTTGGAGCTGGAGTTATAGGCAACCAAACTCAGGTCCTCTGCAAGGTAGTATGTGCGCTTAACCACTGAGCCATCTCTGCAGCTCCAAACTTTATTAAAATTTTAATGGGGCTGTAATAGCAAACACACAGTCCAACATAAATTGAGACATAATCCTGTATTTTATTTACTCATAGTTTTTAAAATTACTCTTAATTACTTTTATTGCATTAAATGAATGCATTTGAAGAATCCCTTCCCATATTGCAACACAGGCATATATGAACAATGTGAGCCTGATGACTGCTCATGATTTTGCTACTCAAACTCTTTACTGAGATGGTAGGAAAACTAGTTTGAAAAAAAGGCATGGTTCCAGTTACATGGATGGGAATTCAGATCCAGAATGGAGGTCATCCTGCAGGCTGAGTGATGGGGACGTGCTTACCTCCGCTTTTGTTGTACATCTCCCGACACAGTTTTACAGCCACATGCTGCAGAGTTTCTGCAATCTTCCTGTTCTGGATCTGGAGCAACTGCAGCTGCCTGGAGAAGTTCCCCAGCTTTTCATCCTTTTCAGAGATGTTATCTTGCTGAATATTGGAGAGCTGGTAGAACTGAAAAACTAAGCCACGTGACCAAGTCAGACTTACTGACTTCAACTTCTGTTTTCCACACATGGGGAAGACACAAATGAACATTAAGAGTGCAGCTCTGAGATCTCACATTGCCATATTCAAGTTCAAACTCTAATACATACATAATAAATTGCATCAGCTGAGGCAAATCAATTTGTCTAGATCTGTCTGTAAGTGTGGAGTCATAATAGCAGTTCTTGACTTCAAACTAAAGTCAGCCTAAAACTATGTAAATGTCTATTGATTATAATTTTGAATATTGGAAATACAGCATATGTCATTGTTCATTCAATTGTTAAAATGCTCAATTTTCATTTCCACATTTTTATAGATTTGTGATTAGGATCCATGAAAACAAGTAACTTTAGTGTCACTCAACTAGGAATCTTCAACAGGGGCTTGACGTTCAGTTTTCTAAATCTAGAGAAATGTGTCACAATTCATAACAGCTACTTTACATTCCAAAGCAAAACGCTGATTGCAAAACAATATCTAGATTGCAACGAGGTACTCTTGCAGAAGTTCCCAGCACCACATGACAGCTAGCAACCCTCTGTAACTCCATTTTCAGGGGGTCCCATGACCTCTTCTGGCCTCCATGGATATTGCATGCATGACACAAGTGCACTTACATACATGCAGACAAAACACTCAAGCATGCAAAACAAAAATAAATAAATCCAAAAAAATTGGGAGGCAGGGGGGGAAGTAATTTTTTCTTTTAATTTTTAAATTTAAGGTCATAAGTTTAGTGTTTACTAAAACAAAATCCGTTTTTGACCCTCCAATCCACTTTGTTATTAGCCTTTTTCCTGAAATCACCTTCACCAGTTCTGGGTAAGCAGCTATAAGGTATCACATTCCAGGTAAATTTGACCACGTCTATCTTTAAGGAACTTGATCTTACTACTTTGCAATTTAAACGTTTTTTATGTATATATTTTGTTTGGTTTTCACACAAAATAACATTATCATTTCCCCACTTTTTTGACAAATGGAATAATTGAGCACTTTTTCTAATCTCCTTGTGTTGAGGGTGTGGATATGCACACATTGTCCCCTGCTCTGGTTCACCCTGCCAAGCACACTGACAGCAGACACCAGTGCCACGCCACTGCTATGGAAAGGGAGAGGGATGAGCCACGTACGATTCCTAAAATGGGGGTTTTAACTACTGACATATAAACAGATACAATTCTTCTTATCTCAAATAGACGGTGTACTTCTAATTGGAAAATGTAATATATAAACTCCTAGCCATTTAAATAGTTGCCTTTATAAAAATGAATAGGTTCTACAATTAAGGTTTAAAGAAACCCCCAATGAGAGTTTCTCCTCTTGAAACAAACCAGAGAGCCAGGCACCTCCCCCAGGGCAGAGCACAGACTTACATACAAGACCCAGAGCTGCCAGGCCGATGAGCAGCACCAAGCACAAGGTCAGTAGTGTCAAGGCCACCGGGCGCCAAACTGAAGATGGTGTCCCATTCTCTGCAGGGAACAAAGAGAAAGCAAGGGTGTTTTTATCCCTTCTTTAGGATCTAAGTCAGTCACCACCAACCATGGAGGGCAAGAGGATCTTCTGGGCAGGACAAATTTATGCAGAAGAAAGGCAGACAGGGCTAGAGAACTCAGCATCTGTCTTTAGAAATATGACCGCCAGGCCCAGTTGAGCCTCGATGAAGTTAGATTCCTTGCTCTGAGTCCTGCTGCCATTATCATGATATTTAAATGGTTGTTTCTTAAGAACCTTCTGCTGGTCAAAATTCTGACTAGGAGAGACAAGTGCCTGGTGGTGTACCCCATGTAGTAGCAGCAGGGAGGTAGACCCAGGAGATTGGGAGTTCAATATTATCTTCAGCTGCAAAGGGAATTAGAGAAGGAGAAGAAGGAAAAAAAAAAAAAAAGCCTGACACAGAGTCTGAGAATCCCAAACCTTACCAAGGAGCAACTTTTCTCATCATCAGGGAAAACATGAAATTAATTTGTTCTGAGTGTTGCCAGCTACACTCTTCCCCATGTCCCATTATATGTCCTCAAGAAAGCAAATGGCACGTCCATCTTCAGAAATGATTGTTTTACTGTTTCTCTTTGGGGTTTCTTTGGTGAAAGTCATTCTTTTGCAAGAATGTTGCTTACTCATTCACTTGACTTATATCTTCCCCAAACTAGCTTGCAAAGAATTATGATCATGAATTGCTCAAGGATGAATCAAAGGACTTCAGACTCAGCCCTAGTTGAATAATAAATGAAAGGAAAAGAAAAGGTAGGGCCCGCATCCTTCCCTTGACTCTGGCCCCATAGTTTTGACCTGTCATTGCATAGTATTCACTGTGTCACAAAGAGGCCCATCACCTGGTAAGTCATCTCTTTGGGTCATGACCACAGATATCTGACAGGGATAAACTCTTCTCCAGTGCAGATGGCATCTAGCATTGTGAATAAAATAAAATCAAGGTGGCATTTAACTCCCAAACTCAGGTCTGTGATCTATGAGCTCCATTTACTGAGGTTCTAAAACAGAAATAAACACAAGTTCATTTCCATCTAGACAGGTCCTCTGCCTAAGACATTCTAGGCACAGAGATGTGTGTTAGTCACTATTGCCAAAGTGATGTGGTGAAGACTGGAGTGTGGAGATGGAAATATGACATGACTTCTATCCTTCTGAACTTACAATCTAGTAAGAAAAATAAGTTACAATTCACAGAGCAGGCACACTGGAATATTGTTAAATGTGAATCTTGTTCTCTCTTAATAGCCATCTCCTTAATAAATCTCCCTCCCATACTGGTTTCCATGAACAAATATGAGTTACTTTCTCTTCTATTCCCTTCAAATAGTAGGTCTGGAAAGGAAGGGTTTTCTCATAACACTGTTTAAGAGTATTTCATGTGAACAGAAAGTTAAAGAACGAGGCCAGAAGCGAACAGCATAAGCCAAACATCCTCTCCAGATACCTAAGTATGTTTAAAGTTCAGTCTAGTCCAAGAAAATAAATCACATGAATTGTCTTTGCTGACAGGGGGACAAGTTGATATGGGGACACACCAACACTGTATTGTGGCTTTAAGTTTCTTACATTGTTATTATCATTAAATATATCATACACACTATTTCTTTTGTCTTTTTTTTTGAAATAGGGTCTCCTGTAGCCCCAGCTGGCCTGGAATTCACTATATAGACTAGACTGGGCTCAACTCACAGAGTTCCACCTGCCTCTGCCTCCAGAGTGCTGGGATTAAAGGCTGTGCTGCCACACCAGGCTCTTTGCCTTTTATCTGAGATACCTCTGCAGAAAATAGGCTCCTTCTTAGAAAAACAATTATGTTTTCAGTTACTGTATCAATTACCTTTTTGCATTATTGGGACTAAATGGTTGACAGAAACAAGTTAAAAGTAGAAGATTTATTTCTATAGAAACCTTACCCTAGAGAAAAACTGATTCTCTGTTTAGTCACAGTGTTTCTTGCTTTTGCATCTCTGTGAACGCAGGCCTGGAAGGTCAAGATCATTACCCTGAAAGCTGAGTTTCCATGGTGGAATGACAGTGAACTTGACTGTCTCATTTTTTCTTTGATGCTGTTTTTGCCTCTAGGTGTTTTTCTTCTAGCTGTTAACTCTAAGGTTTCTGATTTCTACCCTAAATGTTCCTAAGAACACTGAATCATCTCTCCAGGGACCACTCCCTATTTAAAAGGGATTTTTCACAAAATAAGCTCCCTGGGAGGTGCTTGATTTGGCTTGGCTTTCTTATCATTTTATTTTTGGAAGAGAGTCCCTCTACTGTCTCCTGAGGCGTGCTTAGAAAGAGGTGTGACCAGACCAAGGAATGATATAAACATCCCTATGAATAGTAAGCTATCTATAGAAGAAAACACCCTTTTCCTGTATCTCCTTACTATTGCCATGCTTTAAAAGCTTAAAGTGCCAAGGTCAAGTTCTGAACACAAATCCTTCTATAGATATATGAAACTTTGCAAATGAAGAGTATTGTCAGGACTGGAGAGATAGCTCAGTGGTTAAGAGCACTGGCTGCTCTTGCAGAGGACCAGGGTTTGATCCCCAGTAACCACATGGCAGCTAACAACCATCCATATCTTCAGTTCCAGGGGAATCTGATGCCCTCTTCTGACTTCCACAGGCATTACATAACATGGGTACACTTATGTATGTGCAGGCTATGCACTCATATATACAAAAAATGAAAATAATAAAATATCTTTTTAAAACTTTAAAAAAGTTAAGTACATCATGCTTTGTCAGTCATTTGCACATCAGAGGAAACTTCACTCCAAATCAAGAACCTACAGAAATTAATAGATATCGCTAAGTAGAAGTTATAATTATACTTCTGGGGTGTGAGGGGTCTTAAAAGCTGAAAAAGAAGCAGAGAATTTAAAAAATATTTTATTATTTTTATTGTATGTGTATCAGTATATTGCCTGCATGCAGTGCCTGTAGAGGTCAGAAGAGGGCACTGGATCTCCTGAAACTGGAGTTAGTACTGTCCGTTGTTGGCTGTCATACAGGTGCCAAAAACTGAACTCAGGCCCTCTGCAAGAATTTAACTGAAACATTTTTTGCAAAGTCACATTGGAAACTTGCAGTAGAGCTGGGCGGAGTTCATTATTTGTAATTAACCCTGAACTTTGCACACTCCCTAGGAAACAGGAATCCACAGAAATGTGTTAAAATGGTTAGTAACGTGCATGTTTCACAACATTGCACTCTTAACAATTGCCAGAGGCAGAGCATTGCTAGCCCATATTTGGCTTTTGGAACTATTTTCAAATGTAATTTTTTCAGCAACTTCTTTCTGTTTTCTCAGCTATTGTATACAACAATTTCTGTGTAGGAATCTGTGGAATTGAAGTTTCTTTTCTATGTTCATAAAAATGTGAACAGCAAAAAGGCAAGAACTAGCCTTTACAATTCCATTTCAAATATTTACTATTTTCATTTTCTCCATGTGTAAATGGGTGCCATCCTTCCTGTTTTTTGACAAGAATTTTCATCTAAGCATACATGAGCAATTTCAGAATACCAATGAATTTCTAATTGGGATGGGGAACGTTAGCTACCCTACCAAGAAACATGCACACACTGTTAATAATGGTCAGTGAGCTCTACCGCTTGTGCAGTTGTATTTCATTGGAAGCATCTCCAAATTATTCAAAAGTACAATGGCATGTAACCTCTATTAAGATAAAAAAATGGATTTCCCTAGGAGCCTCTTCCTTCATCTGCATCCAAGCTTTTATGACAGTCCCATTTGGAACTAAAGAGACTCCAGGGCTTCAGCGTTTGCAGCTTCCATTTCCACCTTATGAAATATCTATTATGATTATCATATTATGATTATCATAATAGTCCACTCTTCCACAAGAACTTTCTGAAACACAATCAAAATCATAGCCTGTTCTGCTGTATGGGAAAAAACGTTTACCCCAAACTATTTTTTTTTTTTTTTAGTACAATTTCTTCACAAGCTGTGCCAGGCCACTGGTGCTACTTTTCAACCTCTGCTCTTTTCCTAAATCCTCCACATCCATCTTCTCCTTTGAGGATTTCCCTCCTTCAACTGCATAATCCTTCTTGACAGCCCACATTCAGTTCTCTCCTGATTCCCCAAAGCATTTTACCCTAATCTAAATCCTAATCCAAAATTAGCATCTCTTTTCCCTCCAAATTCCTATCTGTGTCAACTTTCTTACATTGTCTCTAACCTCTGCACCTGGGTAGTTCTAGTCCTTTCTGTCTGTTATTACTGTCACATTGTCAACAGCATGGAAAAGCTACCCTAAGCTCCATCTTGTGCTTCTGGCAAACATGCCCTGAGCCTTGTAGACATGGAACACATGGTACTTTCTCTTGGGATGCACAAAACAAAGATAGCCAACAGCTCAATCAATCTTGTGCCCGTCTGCTTTCCAAAATATATTCAATACCACTAAATCACATTTTCTCATAATTGTTGATTCTGATTATTTCATAGCTTTAAATGCCTCAAAAACAGGAGCTCCCCAGAGCCTACCATAATGTTTAATATTTAGGGACTGTGTTGTAAAGACTTATAGAATCAAGGAGACATAACGTGCCAGCTCTGCAATGGGACATTTGTGCTGTACTTGAAGAACCGAAAGCAAAGAGCTAGAAAAGTACAGAATATTGGAGTAATATGAGTAGGGAAAGGCAGAACGTGAAGTAATTATCAGATAGTTTTTCAAATTATTGTTAGCTTAAGTGTTCATTCATCTTTCAATAGGAAAACATTTCATCTTCAGTGGAAATCTTGGCCCATCAGTTATTTCCTTCTCCTTCAGAGATCATGCTGTTCGTGGGAACTTTACAATCTACAACTAAATCAAGATCTCATACCTTAAAAACTAAATTTAAAAAGTCCTCACTCAAACCTCTGGCACCTCAGCAATAACATTCTATGTCTTCTTCAAACAGACAGAAAAAGACAAAATAGGAGAAAATCGTAAATAGTTTTACTCCATCAATGGCTCCTTTTCAGTACACTGCTATAAAAAAAAACCAATAATGTACTCATGTATGTATGTATGTATGTATGTATGTATGTATGTAACATACAGCCTAGAGAGCTGATTTATGTGCCAAATGTTCTTCAATGCAGTTCCACCCACTGGGTCTGCCAAGAATCCCATACCTGTAAGACACTGACTTTCCTCCTCCAAGGCGGTAAAAGTTCTTTAGGTTGGGTTAAGAGAGTACATTAAATTGGGCAGTTGGGGGTGTGGTGTGGCTAGAGAAGGGAATCTAAATACCATCAAACTATAGTGTATGAAAATCATAAAAAATCAATAAAAATTAAATAAAAAAAAAAACAATGGGACTGCAAAGATGGCTCAGCATTTAAGAGCACTAGCTATTCCTACAGAAGACCCAGGTTCAAATCCCAGCACCCACATGGAGGCTAACAACTATCCAGAACTCTAGTTCCAAGGGATCCAATGCCTTTTTCTGACTTTAGTGGGCATTACATGACATGGGTACATATACATGGGCAATACACTCATACACATAAAATAAACATTAAAATTAAATGAAAAACCAACAAACAATAAGACTCAATAATCTGACCAGGTACATGGTACACACCTGCAATCCTGGCACTTAGGAGGCTGAGACAGTAGGATTTCTGAGTTGGGGACCAGCCTCAGCTAGGTAGTAAATTCTAGCCTTATAAAAAGAAAAAAAAATCATAAGAACAGCAAATAATATACTATTTTCCTCCTTGTTGCTAAAGTAATAAACCGTGTTTAGTCTCTTTTTAACCTCTCTACAGCACTTGTTTTTAACAGTGCATTCATTTCTCTTTGCCAGTGACTCTCTTAATGTACTGAATTTACTGTCTCCTGACATCCCAGTTGCCTCTTCCCCCAGATTTCTACTTCTGCCCAGTCTGCTTCTCATTCCTAGTCACTCTCTTTGGATTCTCTTGTTCTTCCTGCCCCCCAGTTGCTGAGAGTCCTCACATTTTTTTCTTTGTAGTCTATTCTATTCTCTTGATTTTTTGTTTTACATCCTCTCCTTCAGAGACCTCACTCACTCCTGTAAATTTTAATTACTATTTATATTAATCACTTAAGCCCTTATTAGTTTATCATACCACTCATTGCCACATATAGATGTGGCCCAGGATTCTTACCCTGAACCCACCCACATCCTTCATATGTAAACATCTCTAAACTACTCTAGACACATCTCTCCTCCTGCCATCCCTTGGACTCATGCTGAATTCATCACCTCTTGGGTCCTTTCTGGTTTGAACACAGGTCATTACAGCACCATCAACATAATCTCACAGAATTTAGTCAGCTTTTGAGGGAAACCTCTCTCCTGTCTCTTCACAGGTAGCCAAAAGTAATTCTTGACAGTCTTTCTCTTCAACATCCCTCCTGTCTGATCCTCCTCCTTTACACTTTCTTAGTTCAAGATTCTTAGTCTGTACGTACCTGGACTAGTGAAAAAGTGGACATTAATTCATCCAGTTCCACAACTACTCCTGAAGAGCTTCTCCTTGGTCCTTCCTCAGGAGAGCCTAGACTTCTAAGAGCACATAAATTGTCTCTTTATTGGTTTCATTTTAACTGTGGGATAGAACTAAGTCACTTTGGAATAGCCTAGAAGACCCTCCTTAGCATACCTAACCTGGTCTTTAGTGAGCCCCCTCTCCAACTCTATCCCTCAACCATACTGACTGTATACAGTTCTCCAAAAACACAGTTACTTAAAAACTCCCTGGGTCTCCTCTCTTGTGTTTCTCCATATAGTGTCCCCAATTCTGAATATCCCCATCCCTGATACCATGTCATATGGAAACTCCCAAAATCAACTCAATGCAATGATCACTCTCTATTTATCTTTCTCAGTCTCCTGAAGCCCCCTGAATGCACATTTGCTCGAGTTTTCATTTTTCCAATGGCCAAGCATTTGTGCACACACTCCAGGAGAGCCTGCTGTCATACTTAAAGCTAAGCTGAAACTGGTCTTCGACCAACATCCCTCATCAACTGAGGTTATGTTGTATTTAACACTGTAAGACCAGTACCTTGTGTACTTGAGCTGAGTATGTGGGAAATAAGCATGTGGTTGTTTCTTTTATTTTTTGACTTTTGTTTTTTTTTAACTGGTATTTTTAACACAAGCATGATTATTACAGGAATAAAATAAAAATCTGTAAATATATGCGGTTTTTATTAGTTCTAAAGAAAAGATTTAAAAATTGCCCTTTATAATTTGGCCACAGTATTATGTTCAAGCTGAACCCTCTGCATTGCCAAAAATTTTTCCTGCTTTCTGGTATTATTTCTAACAACAAAAGTATATCAGATATGTTTTCTTAAGACAGCCTTTTTTTTAAATGGCATGTCTCTAAATATTTGCATTATTACAAGATAAAACCAAGATCATGCACATGTAGGCTAAGGGAACTGTTTCCAGATGCTTGCCTGGAATCCCTTCTTTGTAACCTCTGCTCCTACTGTTCCAATGTCCATTTCTTACAGAGGTTGCCAGATGTTGTTGGCGTGTTTTATCTTGCCCCACCTCTATCTCCACCCTCCAATCTCAGCAGAACCTATTTGTACACACTGTTCCCAAGTATGCAGATCAGTAGCCCTTCTACAGGCAAAGGTGGAAAATGAAACCACAGTCTTCAGAACCACAGCTCTGGGAATTGATTCTTCCAGCAATTTGCTGGAGGAAAGCATCTCAAACTCTATGACCCACATCCTGTGGCTATGGAACCTGTCATCCCTCCTGTGACCACTTAACTTCAAGTTGAGGAAGCTGGAAATCCCCAGTGTCCCTTAAACAGCTCTCTGGGTAGTTTAGTTAGAAAACAAGACATCGTATCAGTGGACCTCAGGTAGACAATTGTTCATAAACAGAAAGTGAATATAATGGCTTGGTGGAGGAAAAGAGGAAAAGCAAGACTCTAAAAGTTATTTACTGAAGAAAAACAAGAACAGTGCAAAAGTGTGTCCTGATTTACAGAGGTGCTGAAAAACCCCTGTCAGAGGGAAAGGACATGCACGATAAGACACAGCTCTGATGGAGACTGACAGGAAGTGTTAAACAGAACATGGTAGGAATTCACAAAGGATGGAATTTGGAAAGGAAGCTCACATTTCTGAAACGTCTGTGATATACTAAGTGCTCTATGGTGTCTGTCTTAATATTTTCAGCTGCCTTGTGAAGAGATTTTCTTCTGCTGTTCAGTGTTCACTTAAGTTGATATGAATAGATGTGCATCAAGTCATTCACGTAGAGCCAGGCAAAGTACCAATACCTGCCTTTCTGTAATTACCCAAAGCCACAGGATGCTTAAGGAACCCGGCTAAGATCACATAGTTGGCAAGTGGCCTACTTGGTATGAGAGCCTAAACATACTCCTATCTGTATAATGGAGGGAAGTCTTTGCTCTACAGTTAAGTCACATGTCTACTGTGAACTCAGACCAGAGAGGTAAGACATGAATTATGAAAATGAATGAAAATGGAAAAATATTACTACATCATAGGAAGAATGATGGTAAAGAAAAGATGGAAACTAAAGGTGCAACTAAATTAAATATGATTAAATTGGAGGCCTGGAGAGATGGCTCAGTGGTTAAGAACACTGACTCTTCTTGCAGAAGACCTGGGTTCAAATCCCAGCACCCACAGGCAGCTAACGACTGTCCATAACTTCAGTTCCAGGGGATCCGAGAGTCTCTTCCGTCCTCCACAGGCATTGCATGACACGGGTGCACTTACTTACATGCAGGCAGTACACGCATATACATAAAATAAAAATAACAAAAATAAAATAGAATTAAAAATATGATTAAATTGTTTCAATAATAGACTGAGAATTATTAGACCACAGAGAAATAGAGGCTAGACATAGTGACGAACTCTTCTAATCCAGCTACTTAGGCTGAGATAGGAAAATTGCAGCTTTGAGGCCAATCTGGACAAGTTGGCTAGCTACTGTTTCAAAATAAAATGAAGGCTGGGATAGCTCTGTGTTATACTGTCTGCCTAGCATCAGGGAGGCCCTGTGTTCAAACTTAGCACCAAAAATATAGTCGGGCGGGTAAGGAGGAATCAGACATTATTGAATCTGAGCTCATTCTGTAGATTATAAAACCACAGCTCATTTTATCTATCTATCTATCTATCTATCTATCTATCTATCTATCTATCTATCTATCTATTTCGGTCTTTTTTGAGACAGGATCTTCCTGATGCCCCAGCTGGCCTGGACATTCACTATGTAGACCAGCATGCCCCCATCTTACAGCTATCCCCCTGCCTCTGCCTCCTGAGTGCCCTGCATAAATCACAGAGCTTTAGGGCTAAAGGGACACATTAAGAACGAATTGCATCAATCATCCTTCATTTCACAGAGCCTAAAACCCAAAACCCCATGCTCCCATGATTCACCCGAGGTCTTACAGCTTCACGATGTCGAATATTCTAATAAGTAGTACCCTCGTTAGTCTACTTGGAAAGCTCTCTCTTAAAATCAAGAGTTCAAAACTAGCAAAAAGATCATTTTCATTGACCTAAATGTCCAAATCACACTCAAGGACAACAGCAAGCCTTCCTGATTTGATCTTCCTGAGCACCGGGAAGGGAAAGAGACACTAGCAACTTTAACATATATACAATTTCCTTCCACACTATACCTAGCCAGAAAATCCACAGACCCTCCCTGAACAGCGCTATGCTAACCGTACAAGTTCAGAAAAACAGACCTTTGTATATATACTACGTTTCGGTTTTCAGATGTTCACCTGTGTGTGGGGAAGTTGTGGAAAGGGCAGGTGCGCATCACTGCAATCCACAAAAGACCCCTTACCCCCACCCTCTGCTTGTATATGCCTAGGAGAGATGCCTCCTCTCACCATTCTATAGGGCTCTGGTCGGCTTGGGCTGTAAGAGACAGGAGTGACTGAGTACCTGAGTGTCTGGGCTCTGGCTGCCGGGAGGCTCGAGAATACAGGCTTATGGTGGTGTCGTCGTCATCCAACATGTCCCTTGTGCTGTTGTATTTGGCTAGCATCCCGATTCCTGCAGGGCTGTGGATAAGATGCGGTCAGATTGCTCCAGGCCGCCCGTCTACCGTCAGATAGCTCAGGAAACCAGCCACAGAAAGGCATTCCTAATGTTCCCTCACTGCAGGCAGCAGGAGAAGCCTCTGACTCCAGTTCCTGCCTGGAGAGGCCGGCCCCTCCCCTGTAAGCCTGTACTCTGAATGCCAAATTGGTCTGGCTGAGGGGAAATCTCTGGTATTTTTGCCTGGGCGGTCTCTGAACAGTTATTAAAAGGACTATGCTTTTCGGACATCTTGTGTATCTGTTTACACTCCTCTAAACTTGCAGGATGTCACTGATGAGCCTTCATATTAGCACTGTGGGTCCTTGGGCCCTAAAGAACAATCAGACCAATGACACAGCTTCTTACCCAGCATGCACCACAGGTTGATGACTCACCTGCACCTTTGTGGAAGGAGAGAAGCCCCTTCCTAACATCCTTCCCCCACCCCTTTCAGTCTCCAAGGGCAGAGGGAGCAGCATCATACATGGGGTTCAGCGCGGGAGGGTCCTTCTGAGAGCGTCTAATCGATTCTATTTTTTCATTTTACACAGAAGGAAATTGAAACCTATCTAGATGGAGTGATTTGTTCCAAGTCACCGAGCTGGCTAGGAGCAGAATTAGCTTCAAACGTTCTCTTCTGTGTCAACTTCACACCCTTTCTTTCTTACAGTTTCTGGGCTTGATTTAACATTTTATCACACACCTGATACACTGTGATTATGAGGAACTAGGTGTTTTATAAGGAGACTCAGCACTATTATTAACCACTGTGCAACCTTGGGAAGCCTATTAACAATTTGTGCCTAAGAACTTTATCTACCTATTATCTATCTCTATCTGTCATCTATCTATCATCTATCTAGCTAGCTAGCTATCATCTATCTGTTATCTACCCATTTATTATCTATCTACCTATCTAGCTATTATCTATCTATCTATCTATCTATCTATCTATCTACCTACCTACTTACCTATGGAGACAGGGTCTCCCTGTAGCCCCAGCAGGCCTGGAACTCACTATGTAGGCCAGGCTGGCTGCCATTGCACAGAGATCCCCTGCCTCTGCCTCCCAAGTGCTGGAACTGCACATGCCCAACTTGTACCTAAATTCTTAAACTGAGAAAGGAAATGAGAAAATAGCCTTAGGCCATGTCCAAAAATTCTTCCTGAATCAGTACAGTATAATTCAATTATTTGTTAAGTGCTTGTGTTTGTGTTGCAATAACAGAATACCTGAGACAGGATAATTTATAAAGCATAGAAAATATATTTCTCATAGCTCTAGAGTCAGGAGAGAGCAAGATCAAGATGCTGACAAGTTTAATGGTGTGAGAGGGATGCATTTTCTGAAAGGGAAGAATATTGTGTCATCACATGTGGGAAGGTGGACAGTCAGTCCAGCAAAACTTATATACAATGTATCTACAATAATAATTCATCACACAAATGAATTATTGCACTATATCATTGTACTAAGGCTTTTCTAGATGGTAGGTAATGACTGGACTGACTCAGGCATGTTAAATATAAAATACCATAGAGTCTGAGTGAGGGCACCCTGCATGAGACCCCAGAAATGATAATTTGCGAATTCATATGTGTTTCCAGCTGCATGCTGTTCATCCGATTATTATAATTTTTGAAATAATAATAAAGGAAGTTTTCTTTCTTTCTCTTTGTTTTGTTTTGAGACAGAGTCTCCTTGTAACTCCAGCTATTCTGGAAATCAAGATGTAGATCAGACTGACCTCAATCTCATGGAGAGCCAACTGCCTCCATCTATGCCCTGCAGAACGTTTTCTTAAATAATGTTGCTCATTTGTATTGGGTTGAATATTAGACTGTAGTGCAGGAGATATGGCAGTAAGCTGAAGGTCAAGGCATGTGAGCCACATAAGAGAATAAAATATTAGAAAAATAGAATATTAAAACTTATAAGGCAGGGGTGGTGATGCACACCTGTGATCCCAGTACTCAGGTGTGGTGATGCACACCTGTGATCCCAGTACTCAGGGGTGGTGATGCACATATGTGATCCCAGTACTCAGACATGGTGATGCACACTTGTGATCCCAGTACTCAGGGGTGGTGATGCACATATGTGATCCCAGTACTCAGGGGTGGTGATTCACACCTGTGAACCCAGTACTCAGGGGTGGTGATGCACACCTGTGATCCCAGTACTCAGGGGTGGTGATGCACACCTGTGATCCCAGTACTCAGGGGTGGTGATGCACACCTGTGATCCCAGTACTCAGGGGTGGTGATGCACACCTGTGATCCCAGTACTCAGGGGTGGTGATGCACACCTGTGATCCCAGTACTCAGGGGTGGTGATGCACACATGTGATCCCAGTACTCGGGCGTGGTGATGCACACCTGAGAACGCAGTACTCAGAAGGCTGAACAAGAGAATCACCAGTTCAAAAATCACCCTGGATCATATACGCAGACTCAAAAACACAGGTGAAAGGAACAAAGAGGGAAGGAAAAGAGAGGGGGAGGGAGTATGTGAGAGGAAGGGAGAGGAGGGGCAGTCTGTGATGGGGTGAGGGAAGGGGAGAGGAGGAGAGGAGAGTGTATGGGGGGAGGGGAGGAGAGAGGGGAAGAGAGGGGGATGGGGATGACTGTGTGAGGGGGAGTCTGTGAGTGTGCGAGGAGGGGAACAGTATGTGAGGGGGAGAGGAGAGGGGCGGGAGGAGAAGAATTACAACTAGAACAGGAAAAGTTAAGTGATGCCTACATCACCCACCAAGCACTTTACCCACTGAACTATCTCCCCAGCCTAAGATGTGAGTATCATAATTTTGGTTTGGGTTTGATCGATTCTTCCTGGGTCCGCAGGATGGCACAAAGGAGTTCAAGAAATCATCATAATCAAGGAAAATATTTCCAGATGCTGCAAATCAAGTTTTGCTTATCCAGAGCAAGCAGCTGGGAAATTTCCCAGTGTGCAGAGGGAAAGGACCGAGCATGGCCAGAGCAATGGTATGAAGGAGGTCTGCTCTGGTGTGAGAATTATGGTTCTCATGGGTGGTGGTTTAAACGAATGTCCCTATAGGTGCCAACACTTGAGTACTTTGTTCACAGTTGGAAGCACTGTTTGTGGATATTTAGGAGGTATGGCCTTGCTGGAAGAAGCACCTCACTGGGGGTGGGCTTTGAGAGTACAGAGCTTGTCCACTTCCAGTATTTCTGCTCACTGTGCCTGCTTGTGTGTGTATGAGATGTGAGTACCCAGATTTCTGCTCAGCTGCCTCCTGCTACCATGCCTTCCCCATGATGGACTCACAGCCTCTGGAACCATAAGCCAAATCAACTCTTTTAAAAAAAAAAAACCTCTTTATTATTATTATTAATTAAACTTTTCATTTATTTATTTTATGTGTATGAGTGTATTGCCTGCATGTATGTAAGTGCAACTGTGTCATGCAATGCCCATGGAGGACAGAAGAAAGCATCAAATTCCCTGGAACTAGAGTTACAGACAGTTGTTAGCTGCCATGTGGATGCTGGGATTTGAACCCCCAGTCTTCTTCAAGAACAGCCAGTGCTCTTAAGTGCTGAACCATCACTCCAGACCCCTTTTTAACTTTTCTAATCATTTATTTTTATTTTATATGTATGAGTGTATTGCCTGCATGTATGTAAGTGCCCCAGTGTTGTGCAGTGCCTGTGGAATACAGAAGATGGCATCAGATCCCCTGGAATTGGATTGTTAGCTGCCATGTATGTGTGCTTGGATTTGAACCCGGGTCTTCTGCAAGAGCAGCCAGTGCTTTTAACCAGTGAGCCATCTCTCTGACTCAAAACTTTTCCTTCTATAAGTTGCCTTGGTCATGGTGTTTTGTTATCACAGCAACAGAAAAGTAACCAATACACCATGAAACAGTAAAACAACAGCCAGAATTGTTTCTCAGCCTTCAATGAATTATTCAAGTAGATCCTTGACAATTTTTGACAATCAACATTGACATTTACATTATTTTCTTTCAATATTTACTTCAACAACCATGAATTTATTTTTTAGCATCTAATATATCATAGGTACAAAAGCTTTTGGAAACAAACACTTTTGGTTCTTTTAGAGCCTGTGTCCTATGGAGAAAAAAATAGATGATTATAAATCTTAGGGCAAATGTATAATGGACCCTAATGGGCATGGCTTCGGGACAGAGTAAACAGGGGAAGCCTATTCATTACTAAAGTGATGTTTGTGCAGACTTGGGAAATGTAACATAGCAGACTCTGCATCCATCTCAGTAAGGAAAGGTGAATCATAGAGATCTTGAGGTAGAAGCATGCCCCTGAGAAACTCCAGAAAAGTCAGCATCCTGAGTAGAATGGTAAAGTGGAGAGGTTAGAGATAACTCAAAGGACTGGAGGGTACTAGAGTACATGAGGTCTTAAAGACAATAATAAAGGGATTTTTGTTCTGTTTTGTTTTTATTCTGAACCATTTTAAAAGTTGATGAAAACTTTTAGTCGAGAATTGACATGATTGTATTTGAATTTACATACTTGTTCTGCCGAGTTTGAAATAGATTATAGAGGGACAAAGTTAAAAATTGGAGACTACTTCCAAAATTACCACAGTGAGCAAGGTGAGTGACTTTCGCAGTCCTTCAGCAGGGTTGCCTCAAGTTCAGCCAATCTTGAATCTATCCCTTAGACTTGAATTCTGCTAACAGTGGTTCCTTCTTTGCCTCTTGGACAAGTGTGTGTGTGTTTCCTGTTCAGACATGCATTTCCATGTAAACTGCCGTATAAAATCTGTGTCAGCATGTCAGGAATAGTAAACCTTGGACCACCTGGAGCAGTTCCCTTCATACCCTTGCTGAGGTCATGCTTGATCCTTTCCCTCTGCACAGTGGGGCGTTTCCCAGCTGCTTGCTCTGAGTAAGCAAAGCCTGATTTTCAGAACCCAGAAATAATTTCCTTGATTATAATGATTTCTTGGAGAATCAATCAAGCCCAAACCAAAACTGAAACATCCTCATCTTAGTCCGGGGAGATAGCTCGATGGATACAGTGCTTGCTGTGTAAGCATGAGGACCCATATTTAGATCCCTAGCACCCACGTAAAAGCCAGGCACACAAATATCTATTTTTTCTCTTAGACACTTCTTAAAATCTTTAAAAGCCCAAATATATGCTTCAATACAAACTATTTGTGACACATATGGCCTAGTATCAAATTCATCATCCTTTTTGAAGAGAAGGCAAATTGTATTAGTGGTGATTGTTACACACAGGCACATTATGAAGAGGCCAAAGGTTCATTAATAAGCAGTGTTTTATTGAGGTGAAAGTGACATAACATAACACTAATTATTTTCATATACAATTCAATGGACACACAATTAGCACAATTTCTGTTTACATATTAATCGAGATGCGAAAGCTATAATGATTCCCCAGTAATTTAGAAATCCCTACTGGAAATGTGAGGGGCATTAATGGGAAAGTTTAAATCATTATGTGAGGAAAGGTAGTCACAATCCAATTGTGCCGTCTTACAGTAATGGCAAAAGAATTGGTGACAACTGCAATATAATCTTCCATAAAAATAATGATGTGTTCTGTGCTCCAAAATACCAATGCAGACTGGTTGATTTTTTTATATTCATTTGTAGATTTGATTTACTTTTAAAATATTTTATTTATTCATTCTATTTTATGTGTATGAATGCATTGCCTGCGTGCATGTTAAGTGCACCCATGTTGTGCAATGCCCATGGAGGTCACAAGAGGGCATCAGATTCCCAGAACTGGATTTACAGAAGGTTGTTAGCTACCATGTGGCTGCTGGGAACCAAACCCAGGTCCTCTGCAAGAGCAACCAGTACTGTCAACTGCTGAGCCTTCTCTCCAGTCTCCTGATTTATTTTTGAATTATAACGTTTTAGAAGGAGGTACTTTCCTATAAGAGCTAGTCAGATGTGCTGGACATACTCTCTACTTGAGGACAAAGTTGGAGTCACCACTCTGGGGTGGTGACAATGATAATAATCATAACCCTGTGGATGAAAACAACAGCTCTGTTTCTAGTGATATTTTCTTCGTTTGCCTCTTCATTTTTCAAATTAGAAGCACATTTTTGCCTTCTACCTGCATCTGATATGTGACCATAGTTGAGGGACAAATGACATAAATATAATGTATACTCCAGCAGCAACTTTTAAGAATAAAAGAATAATTCTGGTGTAGCACAAAATTTACCTTTCCTGAAGCACCAAGGACTTGTAGTTTACCTTGAGTAAATACTGAGTCAATGAAAGAATCAATCTTAGCTGTCCTTAGTCTATGTCTAGGGCTCTCTTAACCAGAGATAACATTGGCTTTTTGAGGACGATGACAAGTACAGGAATCCTCTTCATCCAAGTTTTCACTTAAGATTAAAGTTTATCATGATCTCTTAACATTTTCAGTATTGACTTTGACCTTCAGTATCCCTCTTTTTTGTTGTGTGGGTTTTTTTGGGGGGGGTCTTTTTGAGACAGTGTCTCCCCGTAGCCCCAAGCTGGCCTCAGTCTCACAGAGATGCACCTGCCTCTGCCTCCTGTGTGCTGAGGCCAAAGGTGTG
>NW_008350318.1:60451-117157 GCF_000622305.1 Nannospalax galili | reverse complement strand
ACCACAAGCAACTCTCCTACTGTTTTTTTTTTTTTTAATTATTTTTGTTGTTTTGTTTTATGGTGTGCATATGCGCATGTGTGTGCTGATGGGCACGCTCTCCTTACTTATCTCTTCTCCTCCATTCCCCACTTCTATATTTGCAGCTGCTTCTCACAGATGCTGAATGAGGCAGTACTACAGATTTGGTCATAAACCTCTGACAAATGAATCCATACACAATTGTGAAGTGAGTTTTCCTGGGTAGGTGTGTTTCTGATTTGAAACCTGTTAAAATGAAATACAATGAAGTATCAACACAAGAATAAGCAATACTGTCTAATATAGCTAAAAATAAGTAAGCAAATAAGGATATTGTTAAAATAGTTCTGGGTTGTCTATATTATTGGAAAAGGAATCTTTATTTTGGATTGTATTGATTATCCAGTGGTAATAGAACTGTAACCATAATTAAGGTGGGAAAATGACTCTCTGCTTTTCAAGAAATACTACTATTAATAGCTGAATAAACTAAGGAGCCATGGCAGCGAGTCAAGTTCAAAGAGCATCACTGAGTCACAGTGCAAAAGCCACGACCTGGTGCACTTCACCTCAGCTCTCTGCCTCTTCTTTACCCTATGATTGGGCATATTGAGAAACTCTGTTCTAGAGATGACTAAAATCAACTATCTTCATCCATGTCTCAAGGAGAATTTTAACCAGTATTTGCTGAAATTTTTTCCTGACATTCAAGTGGTTTGGGGGTATATGGTATAGCCAGATGAAGTTACTGCCACATTGGAAATCAAGAAGCAGCAACATATCAAAATGTGAATTGAAGTCCATCTTATGAATTTACTGAGACTCCTCTAATTACATGTTTAAAATTGTAAAGTGAATTAAAATGAATAAATGCTTTCAGAAGAATAGGTAATAAATTCCATAGATAATTAATTAGCTGTGCTTAGATCAGTCAAAGTGAAGTGGTTAGTACTGCTGAGTAAACATGTGATCACACCCAGGGGTTTATGCTCTGCATTCTCAATGGTACCTGTCAAAAGTGAATGAAAAGCTACCCTGAAAACTTCATATTAATACAAGAAACATTTCAAGATGCAGTAACACATGAAGTAATCAGGCAGGTGAGAAAACAAGTCTATGAATGAATGAAGGACAGGAGAAAAACAAAATACACAGAATTAGCAAGTACAACTGTTAAAACAACTATGCTGAATGGATGCTAGGAGTTAAAAGGCAATATTGAGACTACTGAAAGAAACAGGAATTACTGACTGGTGACAGGGTAGAGTTAAAAAAGAACCAAGCTAAAATTCTAGGCTAGAAGTTAGAAACTTGATGGAGGCTTTAACCGCTGATTGGTCACAGATGAGAAAAGAAACAGGTTAACTTGAAAATGTTAGAAATAAATACAAAGAGCAAAACAGTAGAAAGAAAAAGAAAGAAAAAGTAACATTGAGCAAACATAACAATTCTAAATCTATATGTGCTTAATAACATGGTTTCAAAATATCAAATAAAATGCTCCCAGAACTGCAGGAGAACTCATAGCATATGCTTTTATTACAAATCTCTCTGAACAGGAAGAAGAAGCACATAGAAATGAGGGAATTTCTGTCACAAGAAGTATGTTCTCTGATCACAGAGGAGCTAAGCCTGAAATCTAAAACAAACAGATAACTATAAACCTTAGAAACACAGGTATGTACATAGATTAGGAAGTTTATTTCTAAATAACTCACAGATCAAAGAACAGCTCACAGTGGAAATCAGAAAACATTTTTAACTAAATGACTACCAAAGGAAAGAAAGGCTGACATTCAAGAGTTAAGCATTAAAGATAAGAAGTCAGAGAAAGAATTCAACTCAACACAAAGAAATGAGACAGAAGGAAGTAATAAAAATGAGATGAGAATCAAAATTAACTGAAGAAGTAATAAGAGAAAGGGACATCAAGGTCAAAATTAATTAAATTGACTCATACACTTCTGAGATTAATGAAAAAAAAGAGATTCATAACACACACACATGCATGCACCAGCAAATGAATATCAACTACAATGAGAAAGATTTCAGTATACAATGAGGAAGGATTTGGAATCACACAAAAGTGAAATGTTTAAAATAACTATAAGATGTATTATTACACACTAGCTTTGTCTAAAACACAATGCTAATGGTTTTACTTTTACTCAAAGAAATACAGTGATTTATCCAATGACACATGCACAGTGAGTAGACCAGTCATTACTTCACGCTGAGCTCTGATCTTGAAGCCCAGGTTCTTAGTCACAGTAAGAACTTGACTTGATGCTTGATCTTGATGCTCCATCCAGTAGCAGCATCTGTTCCTCATCTGGACCAGATGCCAAGGGAGCTCCTGAGTTAGCAGCCTTAGATGGCTATCCTCCCCTCTACCCTATTCTTTTCTTTCCTAGATAATTTTTCTCCTCCCCACCACCATGATTCTTCCTCTATTACATGTGGCAAGGTCAGATTCTTAACTGACGGCTTTCATCTCTCTGAAAAAGAGGTCGAAGGATTGCCTCTGCAGGTACTTACAAATCGGGAGACAATATTGATCCATCCTCCCAGAGCCATGCTCCTTCAGATTGATTTCTAGAAAGTCCTATCCAAAATGAATTAGCAGGGTGAGAGGACACTTGGCTTTCAATAAACTCCTGTAGTGGAACAAAACACAAGAGTACATCAGAGGGAGCCTGATAAAGATGTTGATTCCAAGATTAATGAAAGAATCGTACCAGAGAAGGAAGTCCATGTAAGCTGACAGTCTAGAGACAAGCGTCGGTCTTTGAATATTATTGAATGTCTGGAAAGCTGTAGTTAATTTTCTTAAAGTCATTGTCAGTTTTCCTATATAGATTTGGAATGCCAACAAAGAATAGGCTACATGGCATTATAGACCAATAGAAACAGAGTAGAGCAACCAGGATGGAAGATACTGATGGGAACTGCAACATGGGGTGCTCTCTGTTACTGCCTTCCCCCAGCTCATCTGAATCCAACCTTTCATTCAACATATATATTTTCTTTATATTGAGCTTTTTAAATTTAATTAAATCCAGACCCCCTCCCCCATCCATGCTTCCCCCATCCCCCGACAGAACCCTATGCAATCTGCCATACATGATGAGTCCTATTCATTCAGGTGTCTGGGACCATTTCAGAAGAGGAGGCAGAAAGATTGTAAAAGCCAGGGCTGGCTGGTTCATGAACAAAGGGAGGTGGAGGCTTCCAGGCCACTGGAGGCTTGCTCATGTGAGCCTGTGGCAGCGTCAGTTCAGTTAAACAAGGGCCCAAAGGGGAGGTGAGAAATAGGTGGTGGGCCAGCACTTGGTAGAGAACTATTTGAGACTGATTGCTGCTGGATGAGGGAGAGTATGACTTACATATGACCCCTGGATGGGCTGACTGACTAGACTCCAGTGGATACATTTACACTGAAGGACATTTGGGTTCAACTTATATTTAAGTTTTACTTTTTCTATAGTTTCTTTTATTTCGAGGCATATGTCCAAACTTCTATGTTGTTATTAATAGATGTTTAATTTTTGAAATATTTTATTATTTTTACTTTATGTGTATGAGTGTATTGCCTGCATGTACACCTGTGTAGTGCAGAGCCCACAGAGATCAGAAGGCATCAGATCCTCTGGAATTGAAGTTACAGGTGGTTTCTAGCCAACATGTGGGTGCTGGGAACTGAATCTAGAGGCAAGAGCAGCCATTGCTCTTAACTGCTGAGTCATCTCTCCAGCCCTCAAAAAGTTTGTTTTTTAACCCTCTTTGCCACTTAAGAAACAGAGGCAGGAGGTTTGCCACAAACTCGAGTCAACCCTGGCTACATAGTGAGTTCCAGACTAGTCTCATCTAACAAGGAAACCATATCTCAAAAATAAAAAGAAGACAAAAATCAAACATAACACCTCCTTACCTTCCCCTGTATCTTTCAAAGGACAAATAATTCATCAATTATATTACCATTGCTAATAGTTTTCTTGATAACTATATTGAAAAGTGGGAAAATTTTCTGTTATACTTCACCAAATTTAGAAATTGAAAGGCAAACCCACAAAAACTGAGAGACCTCACTACTGTATTCAAATAGCAATGGAATTTGTTCGAACTGGTTTATTTTAATATTTTTACGTTTGTTGATTTATTTTGTGCATGCATGCAGAGGACCCTGGTTCAATTCCCAGTACTCACATGGTGGCTAACAGTTTATAACTCCACTTCCAGGGAATCCGGTGCTGCCTTCTGGCCTCTGTGGCATTGCACACAAGTTGTACTTATGTACATGGAGGCAAAGCACTCATATACATAAAATACAAAAATATAAAAAGCATTTAAAATTGTAAGTGGACATGATGCACTTCATATAACAATTGCACAATTTTGCAGTTATAGAGAACATTGAAGAACACATTGTTACTACCAGGAATCTCTCCCAGTTTTTCTCCGGAATATAGATTACAGGTAGTTGCAGCTGAAGTCTGCACGTACAAGTTCATTTGCGTTGTCTATCTTCAGGAGATTAGAGCCCAGTTGGGAACACCGTCTCTTACTTGTGTGCCAAGATTCTAGTGACATGCTAAATAAATAACAGCTCTTCTGGTGCATGATCCAATTAGGGGAGCAAGGGCCGGAAAAGAATCCTGGGAACAAAACATAAGATCGTGAAATTCACAGTGTGTGTATTCATCCTTTACTGCATTTTTATGAGTGTTTAGTAAATAATGATTTTCCATTCACGTGTTTAATTTTCAATTCCAATTTTACCAAAAATTTACAGAATATGTATATATGTATATATATATATATATATATTTCATTCATTTAAAAATTTAAAGTGAGGGGCTGGAGAGATGGCTCAGCAGTTAAGAGCACTGACTGCTCTTGCAGAGGGCCTGGGTTCGATTCCCAGCACCCACATGGCAGCTACTAACTGTCCTTAACTCCAGTTCCAGGGGAATCTGAAATCCTCTTCTGACCTCCGTGGCATTGCATGACATGGGTGCACTCACATACATGCAGGCAACACACTCATACACATAAAAAATTAGAATAATAAGCAAAAATATTAAAAATTTAAAGTGGATGAGTAACGGCAAGTAGTATTTTGGACAGACAACCAGACTCCTGTTCCATCTCTTCAACTTTAGTCAAGAACTCTCTTTCTCTACTTCAGCTCCTAAAATAGACAGAGTTAATCATTGGGATGCACAGAAATCTCATTACTTCATGCATTTTATGGAAAGACATGTGTGTAATTATTTATATTTCAAAGAATCTTTTTACTTATTTTTAGCTGAAAACGATGAGGAAGAGCAGGAAATTGAAGGGAAAATATTGTCAGTCAATTATGATGCCAAGTGTAGGAAAATTATGAAATCAATTAAATGTTACGATTAAATGCATTTAACCAGAGTTTTTAGCAATATATGTATTAAGTCCATCTCCTTTATGTATGTGTGTTTGTGTGTGTATATGTGTTGTTTGTTTGCTTGTTTGTTTTGAAATGGGGTCTCACTATGTAGCTTTGCTGGCATGGAACTTGCTATGTAGACCAGGCTAGCCTCCATCTCACAGAGATCCACCTGCCTCTGCTTCCCGGGTGCTGGACTTAGAGGTATATACCACCGTGCCTGCTTTCTCTTTTAAATGTTTTTAATTAAGTGCTTTAATTGTTGAAGACAGTTTCCCTTCCTTACTTTTTCTCTGAAATTCTTCTTCCATGTACTGTGTCTCATTCTAACAATATCACTTTAAAAGTATCAGTTCCCTAAGGGCACAGAACGCTTCCTTTCCTTTGCATCAAGTTATATACTATCCTATAGATCTAGGCACACAGCCAGCGACAAAGCAGGCACTGACCCTTATAAAAAGTACAACTTGTAAGTGTTCAACCATACATGCTTATGAAAACACTTTATCATGAATCTGACAGGACATGGGATGCTATCAAAACATCATCAGATGTGCTTTGCCTTGAATGTGCTGTTATTGGATCTAAACATAGTCCCTTCTTCTCCCAGCCCCATGCCTTAGCACCTGGAAATTAACCCTCTTGAATCATGGATTCCGTTCAACAGTTTTGTCCTTGCCTGTGGTTTTGGGAGCCTTGGAAGGAGCCACCTTCTCATCTAAAGATGATTTTGTGGGTTTGTGGTTCTCTTTATTTCTTGATAGGAAGTTATCTTTCTCCTCTGGGTTTCTCCCTGAGCTGGATCTCCAAAATGCTTCATATATCACGAACAATAATAGTGACAGAAAAAACAAAGTCATTTCTGCTGTGTTTGAAATTTTAAAAGCCCAGTTCATATTATATTAAAACACATAAGTGTATAAATCTATGATTGATGATAGATGATATATTGCTGATGGAAAGATAAAGTGTCAGATGGCAGCTATAGATAGGTAGATGATGATAGACAAACGATAGAGGATAGATAGATGATAAGAAAGATAGATGATAGATAGATAGATAGATGATTGATTGATAGATAGATAGATAGATAGATAGATAGATAGATAGATAGATAGATAGATAGATAGATAGATAGATAGATAGATAGATAGATAGATAGATAGATCAAATAGATGGGAAAGAATAAATAATTTCTATGGAGGAGATTGCAAGAAGCAAATAAAAATACAAGGGTTGGAGAGATGGCTCTGGTTAAGATCATCTACTGCTCTTACAGAGGATGAGAGCTGGAATCCCAGCATCCACATGGATGGGTCACAGCTGCCTATAACTCCAGCTCCAGGAGATCTGGCCTCTGTGGGCACCTGCATTCAGAGGCTTCTGCCCCCTTCCCCACACATACACATATTTAAAAATAACATTTTTTTAAAGAAGCAAAGAAGTAACTACAGCTGTAAAATATTTGAAATAGTAATATTTCTTGTGATTTTTTCTCTATCATGTAAAATGACAGCTCCCTGAGAACTACTCAACACCTATTACTAGAATGTATTCATGCTCTATAAGCATTGACTAATTACTAGTGACAAAGACTGTCTGAACCCAGAATAAAACTTTATTGATACCAGATGATGCATGAAGTATAAAAATCTAAAGAAATCTATTCAGGGATCACAAAATGTCTGCTTTGTACTTATTAAGTGTCTTAGGTAAATCTTGTTATATTTGAGAAGTTTTGTATTAAAGATCACACATAAAATAATTTCAACATATGAGGCTCACAGAAATAGCATAGTCATTTTCTTATGAGGATGCCATGAAATGTTTTTAGCATCATGAGCATAGTATGACTGTGTTTCTTGCATTAGGAGCATGGCACATGGTGTATTTCCTGTATTAGAAGCATAGCATGTAGTATATTTCTTGTATTAGGAACATGGTGTGTGGTATGTTTCCTGCATTAGGAGCATGGCGTGTACTGTGGTTCTTGCATTAGGGGCATTGCATGTTGTATATTTCCTGCATTAGAAGCATGGCATGTAGTGTGTTTCCTGCATTAGGAACATAGCAAGTACTGTGTTTCCTGTATTAGGGACATAGCATGTACTATGTTTCCTGCATTATGAACATGGCACATCCTATGTTTCCTGCATTAGGACCATGGCGTGTATTGTTTCCTGCATTAGGAATATAACATGTACTGTTTTTCCTGTATTAGGAGCATGGCATGTGCTATGTTTACTACATTAAGAACATGGCGTGTGCTGTGTTTCCTGCACCAGAAGCATAGTATGTACTGTTTTCTATATTAAAGGCATTTCATGTAGTGTGTTTCCTCTATTGGGAGCATGGCATGTATTTTGTTTCATGTCTTAGGAGCATTTCATGTAGTGTGTTTCTTGAATCAGGAGCATGGACTGTGCGTGTGCTGTGTTTCCTGCTCCAGTTTTCAGGTTTCCTTCCACCAAATTATCATTTAAATTCCATATTTTTTAATTCAACTATTTGTGAGAATACTGGAGCATTATAGTTAAGAATATTTGCTTTTAAAAATCAGATTCCCTACATTTCTAATCATGGCCGCACCACTAGCTGCATATGACTATAAACCTCCCAGTCACTCCATCCTTTTATAAGTGACATGGGAATTAAACACATGAATTCAGTGGGCTTAGTGTACAAATTAAATGAAATTATGCATGTCAAGTCTTTAAAAGGGTGTCAGGCCATGTTAACTGATTAACTGATTAATCGGTGACTTGTCTGTGACTGCAATCGGTCTCCCCCACCTTTACTCACCTAGGGCACCCAGCACGGTAGCAATCACCAGTGTGACCAAGCACAGGATTCCAAAAGCCACAGCTATGAGGCGCCAAGGAGGAGATGGAGTCCTTTGTCCTGAGGAGTGAGTGGGGATAGAAACAAAATGAAGGAGGGTGGTTGGTTGTGGATCCTTCTAATTCCACAGCTAATTGAAATGTGGCCAATTCTAAAGGGAGCGTTAGTCACTGCTGCTATGGAAATAGCACTAACTACCAAGGAAAGTGTTCCCTTCTCATTCACTTTAGCGCATAATTTGAACAAATGATTTCCTTTATTTTCCTCTTTTTTCCTTTCTTTTTCATTTCTCTTTGTAAAATTGGACTGACGATTGCTGTTGGAAGTAGATGAGTTAACCCATGTAGAAACACATTGTTAGAAAGTACTAGCTCGTTATTGATCGGTACCGTGTCTGTACATACACACCCTTCTTGCTTCCTCCTTCACTCTGTTTTTTCTATTTTTTCCAAACAAGTTGCCCAATAAAAGAATTGCCTAAGTGGTTATAAGAGGAAAAAATTGCATAACGTGAATACCAAAAGGAAGAAGAAAGCAAACCCTGATGTCAAAACCTGTGAATCATCTCTTTCATGAAGATAACAGAGAACTGATTTTGTGTTGCATTCTCCACACCACCAGCAGCCCTAGGGGATTTCAGCGCTGTCAAATAAGAGACTCAAGGAGAAGACAAACTGTCCCGCTGTAAAGAGAGCTCCTCAGTGTCCTCCATATCTCATCTGTTCACACTTGAGACTGGCCTCCTGCTAAGGGGACGCTTTGATGTGACATGTGGGTTCCATCACTGATTTACCAAGAACTAATTCAAAAAGTTCAAATCTCTTATCACAAAACATATGAGATCTGGGATATTAAATTCTGTGACTCTTGACTTCCTGACTTTTCTTCGTTTTTAACTGAAAATGATTTTTAAATTTTTGTCATCTGCCTTCTATTTTCTCACTTTCTTTTTTAGCACAATGTTCTGTGTGGCTGTGTATGTTTGTGTATACCTCTTTAAGTCTCTGACACCCCTCCACACAATTGATGATGAAACAGGCACCAAGTCATTCTATTGAAATTGTGCACCTTTCTTTATCACCATACGTATACCAGCTCTGCCTCCCACTGAGGAAGCATCCATCACTTACAACAGAACAGTCATATTTCCTGCCAGAAATCATAGGCAATTTGTCTAACAGTCTTTGAATGGTTTCCAGGAATAGGCTTACTGCATGTTCACATGATATGCAATGATGTCTAACAACTTTTAAAACTACATGTCAAGGAAAGTTCTAGAAATCATGAGCCTCTCAAATTCTCTACTTCTACTATTTTAGTTGATAAGAATAGAGGTATATAGGCAGAAAGAATAAGTCTACCTTTCTCTGGGTCCATAGGTCTTCTGAAGTTGCCTTTGGAGTTGAAGTTTAATTGAGTATAACCGTCTTCATCCATATTTTCTAAATGAGAATGATATTCCATTGTTTTATAGGGCCCTAAATAGACAGAGTAATTGAGTGCTCTTTCCTTTTTCCAGTTAAAAGAACTGCCAGGACAAAAGAGGATCTCTAAATCAAATCATGTGAAATGGGCATTCGCGGAGGTTTAAGAAGTTCAGCTTAAGTAGTCCAACCAATCGCCAAAGGAGGAAATGAAAATTACATTGTAGAAATTTCCCATTTCTACCTTTAGATCCTGTTTCTGAGACTGCAAATTCTTAAGAAAACTGAAATGCGATGTAATAAATAATCATTTTCAAGCCAATTCTAAGATAGATGCATAGATTAGTTTCTTAAGATGCCTTTGTTACACTCCCAACTGAATTTAAAATGCCTCGTTGACTTGGTCTATGCAAATTATTAAGCAGTTTTGGTTCTTTGAGTTCATTATCAATTTGTGATAGTTCTGCTTGCTTGCATGTGTTACGTATATGCTCATTCAGTAAATCTGTATTAAGTACTTTCCAATTACCAGGAGCTGGAGGTGCTTGTAAAAATGATATCCATGAAGAAGTTCATTGCCTACAGGAGGAAATCACAGGTAAGCATATAAAGGAGACAGAAGAAGGCTCATCATTGTCACACCAGAAAGGAAATACTGTCTTCAGGATTACCGTGGATTAAAAGCATAGAGGAGTGAATATTTATTGATAATTACTCTTAGTTAAATACTATGCATCATGCACAGTTTCTCTTTCAGTCTCGGCCCTTCAAGACAGTAGATATTAGTGTTTCTATTCTCAAATAAGGAGAAAGAGACGTAGATGCTCAGATGCTAATTAAAACAATAGAATGAGGAATTGAACCAAAAAGCTTCTAAGACATGTGATTTTTTCCCTTGCTATGCTGCCTTCATCGTTCTGCACACATGCATTACAAGCAATGATTTAGGGCCATGCTAGGACTGAAATATGCTAAATGTCTGATTTCGTATCCTCTCTTCCAGTTTCTGTTGCAATGCTTAAGTGATTAGATCAATGCACTTTGAAAAACACTCACCATTGCACCGACTTTGAAGTGGGCAGCACACAGAGGATATTTGATTAATGTTGCAGATCAACAAGGCAGACATTAAGATAATGACAGCAGACTTCACATAGGAATGCTACTGTAATAGGATGGAAGTCCTAACATGGACTAAGTCCACTTCCCTAAAGTAAAATCTGAAGACTTTTTAAAGGATGGGGTGTGCTAATGAAAAGAAAATGCAGTGTTGAAGGGGAGCAGTCAGTGTGATTAAGTCATCTGAATTTGCTAATTGGCACTTATTAAACTAAGAAACAAGCATCTCATCTTTAAGACACTAGACCTTGATGCACCTCGAGTCCTAACATGGACTAAGTCCACTTCCCTAAAGTAAAATCTGAAGACTTTTTAAAGGATGGGGTGTGCTAATGAAAAGAAAATGCAGTGTTGAAGGGGAGCAGTCAGTGTGATTAAGTCATCTGAATTTGCTAATTGGCACTTATTAAACTAAGAAACAAGCATCTCATCTTTAAGACACTAGACCTTGATGCACCTCGAAGCAATGCACCCCCCTTAAACTCCCAAGATATGGCGGGGGGGGGGGCACGACAAGAATAATCTCCTTGAATATTCGTGCTCGAAAGAAATGAGTCTTGAGGAAACCATTCAGGCATCAGATTTATATCAGGAAGGGCAGAAAAAAGATTGAATGTGGTAAGTTTCTAAAATAACTGCTGGAGGAGTGGAGTCAAGGGCCTGCCACCAAGTTTTGACTGGAACAAAGAATAAGGTATCCTACTGATAGGAATTGGGAAAGAGACAGCCCCATTATGTAGGCAGCTAGTCAGGGTCACAGGCCCAAAGAAACAGAAGAATCTATGTGCCCTGGAGAAATCTGTAAATTCTATGAACACAGGGTTTGTGTGGTGCTTTTTTTTATTTGTTTGTTTAGTGTGTGTATGTGTGTGTGTGTGTGTGTGTGTTGTGTGTGTGTGTGTGTGCGTGCTCTTGCTGCATCTTGCCTGTAGAGGTCAGAGGACAAATTGTGGGAGTCACTTTTCTTCTACCACTTGGGTCCTTAGATCTAATTAAGCTGTCAAGTTTTGGGGGCAAGTGTCTTTATGTGCTGAGCCATCTTACTGGCCCAGGAGCTTTATGCTGAACTCTACACAATCTGTGCTAAGTCCAAGGAACAAATGAAGGGCCTGGAGCTGAAATCCAAAGGCTCTGACTGATCAAGATGTGGCCCCCCTCACAAGAATTTGTGCTTTTTACCTAGTTCTTCCTCCTTAAAAATCTACAAGGTCATGTGTGTATGTGTGTGGTGTGTGGTGTGTGGTATGTGGTGTGTGTATATGTGGTATATGTGTGTGGTATGTATGGTGTGTGTATGTTTGTGGGGTCTGTATGTGTGGGGTGTGTGGGATCTGTGTGTGTGTGGTGTGGTGTGCAGGTGTATGGAGAGGAGGGTGTTGTGTGGGGTGTGTATGTGGAGTGTGTGTTATGTGTCTGTGGGGTGTGATCTATGTGTATGTATGTGATGTGCATTTGTGTGGCATGTGTGTGTGTGCTGTGGGGGTGTGTCCTGTGGGGTGTGTGTACATGTGGTCTATGTGTGTGTGGTATGTGTGTGTAGTGTACATTTATGCAGAGTGGATGTGTGTGTCTATGGTACTTGTGTGTCTATGGTGCATGTGTTTGTGTGGTTTGAGTATGTATGTGGTATGAGTGCATATGTGGTGTGTGTGTTGTATTTTTTCTTTAGTGGGCTTTTTGTGAGTCTGTACTCTTCCACTCCATCTACCCATCTACTGACAAATCAGAATCCCCCATATACATTCACATTAACCAACCAGGTTCATCCCAACTTGGTGCTTAATTTACATATGGGCAAGATCCATATGGCCCATTCCCAAGATATGAAAGAATCTCTGATCCAGATGACTACTTGGCAATCCATTTGGAAGACCCCCTCCTTGTGGTAGGGAACAGCGACTCTACTGTTACTTCTCAATAAACCTCGCTTGCTCACCCTGCTGTGCTCACTGGTCATGAGACAATAAACTCTGATCCAGGAAGCCAGTAACATGTCAAGTTTCCTTACGCAGGCACCTCACTGCCCCCATACTAGGAAAAGAGCCTTCAGTTAGAGGAAGTCATGATGGGTGTCAAGTGTGTTAGTGGTGTTAGTAGGAGGTTGTTATAAGCAGAGAACTGCACTTCTCAGTGTAAGAGTACTTTAAGGAGAGTAACTTAGTGAGACTAGTCTGCCCAAAGTCTCACTGACTTTTCACAGACATGTTTTGAGGTGGTCTTGTCTGTCTCTTTCTCAATATCCATCAGTCATTCAGTTCAATAATATAGTCTTTGCAAAACAGGGTGATGAAATTTAGGGACACTCTGTCCCCAGATATAGTGTGCTGGCGTTTGAGGAAACAGTGGAAAGAGGAAGATCATTCTTTCTTTTCTTTGCCTTTGTCCCCAGACACAGGTCATAAGATCTTCATGTGTGAGAGAGAGGTCCCTTTCAATATCCAGAGAAAAAGAGCATCCTTGTTTTATGTGAAGATACAGAGACCCAAAAAGTGTAAGCAAACAGCCCTTGCCAAATTCCCTCCAGGTTCTCACCATTGGAAGAAAACCTCACCATCCAAGAAAGTAGAAAAAGCATTTTTCCCTCACTCATCCAAAGAGTCATGACTGAGATACTGTGACAAATAAACAGCTTAACAGGAGAAAAGGCAAGTTATAAATGGCACGAGTCTTCCAAAGTGGAGACTTAAAAAGCCTGAGAAAAGTATGCTTCTGCACAGACCTACAGGATGACTGCAGGTCAAACGGGTGTGATCTATGCGGCAGAAGTGAGAGGAGCCCGCTCTCCAGCTCTGATTCTTTTTGTGTCTCTATCTGACACTCCTTTCTTCTGGATATTTGGCAAAATACTTTCATCTAAAAGTCTTCATGGGAGAAGGCAGGAAAAAGCCAGATAATGGCTAACCGAGTTTCATGCCATGGAGATTTCTATGACCCCCTCCAGGAGAGCAGTCTTCTCAAGTTCTCTTTGTTTTTGTTGTTTTTTGAGGCAAGGTTTCATAAAAACTAAGCTGGCCTTAAACTCACTATATAGCTAAGGACAATCTCAAACCCCTGATCTTCCTGGGTCTACATCTCAAGTGCTGGGATTACAGGCATGTGTCACCATGCCCTCAGCATCCTCTAGTTTAAAATACTGAATACAGGGATGGAGAGATGGCTCAGTGGTTAAAGAGCACTGGCTGCTCTTGCAGAGGACCTGGGTTCGATTTCCAACACCCACAAGGTGTCTAACAACCTTCCGTGACTCCGGTACCAGGGGATCCAACATCCTCTTCTGACCTTCTCGGGTATTCCACAACATGGGTGCACTTACATGCAGGCAATACACTCATACACATAAAATAAAAATAATAAAATATTTCAAAATACTGAGTATGCTAACTTGCTGTTTGGCATGTGATATGAAAATACCCCCATTGTATTTTCCCACTAGAGTATACTAAAGAGTGTTCAAAGAGGCCCTTGGTATGGCCTTATTAAGGCTCCTGTGACACATAAAATAAATAAATTTGTATTCATTTCTTCTATTAATCAGACTTTTGCATTACCTTCCTCAGCCATAAATTTAGCAATGGATGTAAGGAAAGAAAGTTTTCCTCCTCTACAAAATAAAATAAATTGGCTCAGGGAAGAAACTCGGTGTATGAAATAGAACGGAAGATGAGGGAAGCACCTTCCAAGCAGAAATAAGAAGCCGTCGTTCTATTAACAGTTCAGACTCCCAGTGGGAAAGTCTTCTGCAGTGTAATGGCTTTTACATCTGATGACTGTCTTTCCTCATTTAATTACATCCTGCAAAAACAATGCACTAACTTGTGAAAGAAAAATTTTAATAAGCAAACCTTAGTTTTCGCTTCCTTTTTGTATTTTTCTGGATATAAAAAAAAATCAAACAAGGATTACAAAATCATTCCCAAACTAAGATAACAAAACCCTTAGCAATTCAAGATAGGGGTGGGAGAGTTCATGGATTTAGGGGGAAAAATCCCTGGTTAAACATTAATGCAAGAAACAGATGGGAACAAATCATTTGAACCAACACATCAGTATAAAGCTCAAATAGATAACAATCTAATTCATATTCTCAATGAAATTTGATATAAAACTGCTTCACGGAACAACTACATCATTCCTTCCAAGGCGCAGGGACCATCATGGAAGAGGGGGCAGAAAAAGGGCCAGAATATGGGTTGATGTCTCCTGGGTATGACATAGCCATTGCACTTGTGAACTCACTGTAGCTGTGGTTTACAGACCAACCATTAATCTATACATGATGTTACATGCAACCCCACCACTTGGGAGGATGAGGTAAAAAGATTACGATTTCTCAAGGCCAACCTGGGCTACATAAGAAGATATCTCAAAAAATCATGTATCTATATTTAATACATGATATATACATGATATTTGATATAAAAGAAATAACAATACTTCAGAATTAATTACATATATGTTTTCATACATTACTGTTGAAAATTCATTGCACATTATGTTCAATTTCATTGTCTGATTCAGTTTATAAACCTCAAAGGAGGAGCATTCTGTCTTTATAGGTACTGAGGTCAGTGGCTAACACAGTGACTCTGTAGGCTCCTGTCTAGGGGAATAAATAGAGAAGAAAACAAAGACCTACTTATGAAAGTCATCCCAGTAAACTGTTGACGAGTCCAGTTTCTAGTCCTACATTACAACCGAGTTGTCTCCAAATTCAGTGTGTGAGGTGGATAGAAACAAAGACAGTGAATGCTCTTTTCAAGTAAAAAGTTTGTGTATGTTTTAGCAATTTTTTGCATTTTTAGCAATTTTTAATGCAATTCCCTTATTTTAAAATTTCATGGCACATTTAATTGAAAATCATAACTGTATCACATTTCTTGAATACAATTCGATAGATATCCTGGTATAGGCACACACTGTGGAGTGAGCTTTTGTTGCATATTAGTTTGTTTGCTTTAGGAGACCTGTGCATGGCCCCTCTCTTTTCTACCCAGAGTGGCTCTGTTTACCCCATTGCTTTTGTTACTTGATTAGCTATCCATGTATCAGTCAGATATAGTCTTTCCTTTCCTCTCAAAATCAGAGTCATATTTAACAACAACAAAAAAGAACAGCAGGATGCGATGCAGAGTATCCCCAGGAGGGTGACTGGACCATCCTAGTTTTGCCTCAACAAGAGCACCTCTGATGTTGTTTGTTCTGTGTGCGGGGCTTTTAAATACTGTCTCACTTAGAATAAAGCAACTGAGCTAAAAATACAGAAAACAATTCACTGGGTGTCTTAAAAGAGAGGAAACAGTGCTTTGAATCATAGTATAATCAGTACGGTGTCTAAATTCAGAATCCAGGGACAAAGCAGGCTGTGTGTTGCCATTTCTCCTGAGCTTGCCACTGAGTGAGTGCCTTCTGAGGCGTTTCAGTTTCTCTTCTTCCTTTCTCACTAGTAAAATTATGATGGGTCTTAAACATCTGTCAAGCTCCTTCTACACTGAAAAGAGAGAGGTGCATTAAAATTGTTAAAACGAGAATAAATTTCCTACAGTATGTGATGTAAGCCCAGTAGGTACAAATTAACCAAAATGGTTTACGAAGTAATTTGGGAATGGCCAAGGTGATGGCGCCATCTACAGCTTGATTCTAGGAATTTCAAGGCAAATTAAAGCACCTTAATCATAGTCTGGAGGTAAATTGAAGAATTTAAACAGGCACGACCTGAATAGTAATAGAAACACTGTTAAAAGACTCCCGTTTCTTCTTCCAAAAGGAGTATTTGTTTTTAGACATTGGCTTTTTTATATTTATTCAGATATGGCCATGTTGGCGATTTTGTTTTACTTCTATTTAAAGTCTGCTACCAAATTATAGGTACTCAGAGGAAGAGAAACTTGTCCATATTTGTTTTACTTAGTATCAATTCCAAATACCTAACTCCTTCCCTGTATTAAATACATACAACTTTATATAAATAGTTATTTTTCATTAAATTCTTCTTCCTCTTCTAGAGAGACTGTGAACATCATGAGAAAAGTCTCTGTATTCACTACTGTGTACATTGCTAGAATTAAAGATTCTCTTTAGAATTCATCCTCACTAAACAATCATGGAATGAGTAAATTAGTAAATGAAAAGACTGAATAAAGAATCGAATATATTTCCCGTTGTCAAGGCTAATTATAAAAGTGGAAAAACAAAATATCTGATACTATTACATTGGCAACTAACTTATTACAGCATACAACCAGAATTTTGGGGGATTTTTTTGTTTTATTTTGAGACAGGGTCTCACTATGTAGCCTTCGCTAGCATATAACTCAGTATATAGACCAGGATGACCTCCCATTCATAGAGAACTGCCTGCCTCTGCCTCCTGGGTGCCATTTTTTGTTTTCTGGACAGATCTTACACTGTAGCACAATGTTCTACATTAACTTCTGTTGCTGTGATAAACTACCCTAACCAAAAGTCCCTGGGGAGGAAAGGATTTATTTGGCTTATGATCCAGGGTGTAGTCCATCACTGAGGGGAAACTAAGGCAGGAATTCATGCAGCTAGTCATATTACCTCCATAGTCAAGGGCAGAGAGGAAGGAATGCATCTTGCTGCCTGCTTCTTGCTAGCCTTCTTACGCAGTTTAGGGCCTTCTGCCTAGATGTGGTACTGTTCACCTTCAGCTGGGCCGTCCTACATCAATTAATAATCAAGAAAATGCCCCCAAGACATATCTATAGGCCAATCTGAGATTCTTTTCCCAGATAATTCCAGGTTCTGTCAAGGTGACAGTTAAAGATAAACAGAACACTCAGGTTGGCCCAGAATTCACTATGTAGACCAGGCTGACCCTCAACTCACAGAGCTCCTCCTGCTTCATCTTCCTGAGTCCAGGTATTGTAGGTATGTGTCACCATGTTCAACTCTGGATAGAATTTTTTATAAAAAAATCGCACATTAAGTATTCTATATAATTTCTGAAGCATTATTACCCCTACTTAGTAAGGTGAGCATACAGTGTAGAAAAACTTGTTTTTATTTTATTCAACTTTGGAGTTGAAACTAAGGTAGTGCTGTCTAAGCAATCCTAACCCAGAGCTGAGCAGAAACAGATGATTTGACATTTATGACTGTACTGAGGTACATTCCTGTTGTCAGTATTATAGGATGTTGGACTGGATTTCAATTATTTATACTGCTATTGATTTGCTTTTTCTTTGAGAGCTGAATTATAAATGAACTGTGAAGTATGTTCCCAGGGACGCAAATCAACCCAGGAACAGCTGAGGCTGCAGTTCCTGTCTGCACTGTAACAGGGACCATTAAGTTTAAGTATGTTGTAACTGAAGACAACTTAATCATTGTCAAAAGCCGACACTGCCTTAAAGTCTACATACAATCAGTCGAGGAACACAACTCCACCATTCCCCAGAGCTCCTCACTCCTCTCTTATTTTTCGAGATTTGCTGTTAGGAAATTGATGCTCTATCAATTTTCTGATTCTTGGTGTTATCCACTGGTTAATGCTTTGCCCCCCACAGGATGAGGCTAAAACGACAGGGTAAAGTTTGTGAGGGTTAACAAGGCAGGTCCAGGTGCTAACAAAGTACCACTGAGGGCTGACAAGATAGCTTAGCTGCTAAGCCTGATAACCTGAGCTTGATCTCTGGGACCCACATAGTGGAAGAAAACCAACTCCTACAAGTTGTCCTTAGATCTCCATGTTTGTACCATGGAATATGTGTCCACACACATACAAATACGCCCCCAAACAAAATGAATAAGCATAATTTTTAATGTAAAAAAAAAGAGTACCTTTGATATTGATATAAATACCAGATGATTTATTTTTATTTATAGTGGTTTGTCGAGATAGGGTCTGAATCTACAGTTCATGCTGTCCTGAAACTCCAGCAATCTTCCTGCCTCAGACCCCCAAACCTAGCTTAAAGAGCGACTATTTTCAGTTTTCTCATTTTACTTGATAGATTATATAAACTAAATTTATCAATAGATTCAGGAAACCCTGAATGAAATACTGCAAGGTGATCCAGTGTTTGAAACTGTGTGCACTGACACTGTCTATTCCTATGCTGAACACAACTATCCTGCAGAACCGCAATAAATCTCAGAACAAATACCTGCAATGAAAAATGAAAGAAATGCTGAACACTCATTTTCATGTCAAGACAGAGTCATTCCCAAGGACACTGCTTCAACACAAGACTCTCAAGCAACAGTTACAAACAGTTAAGCCTAAATTAATGTCTTTAGGTATTTGTTCAATATGCATAAGAGTTTTAGAATTTACTAGAAGGCAGAAATATTTTAGGGTGTTAAAGAGACAGAAAAAAAAAGAATAATATGGAGACTTAAGATTTCTTAACTCATTAAATTCTAGATACTACATACAGCATTGCACAAACGTTATAAATTCTCAAATACCTGTGAGGTAGCCAGTAGTGTTTCTGTGCGGGAAGCAGGCGCCGTTGCATTGGCCAAAGATGACGCCCTGGCGGGCTGCCAAGCCCTGCAACACCCACTTGTTTATCCCAGCTTAAGCATTCACAACAGAGTAGATCACTGCGCCATCAGCATGACGCTGCGTCATGCTGCGTGATACTGCAGTGCGGCCCTATGAGCTTTGTTGCTCCAAGTCTGCTGGTCCCGTGTCTGACAGCAATTGGTTGTGTGCGTGGAATAGAAGATATAAGAAGGGAGACCAGAATAAAGAGAAGAAGAAGCTTGAACCTCATCTTGGTGTCTGTGTCGTCTCTCCTTGACTCTGCCGGACGGAGTCTTGGGTTGCAGCAAGTGGTGGCCCGTCCGGGGAACCTTGATTCTCTGATCAGGTAAAGTCCACAGGTAAGCTGCGAAGGGATAGCGCTACTGAAGTTCCCGGGGTAATAGGGACGGAGCTTAACAGTTCAAACGTCTAAACGTCCACAGTTCTGTGGCGGAGAATTATAACTAGATTGTGCCACGATGGGGTCGGTGGGATCAAAATTGAAAGTAGAAACGCATTGATTCAATTGTTGAAAAAAGGGGGCGTGAAGATTAAATCTGCAACAGTAGAGAAGTTTTTAGATACCGTGGTCGTAGTGTCACCCTGGTTTCTTGAGGAAGGGTTTATAAATGGTCCCTTATGGGAACGTCTAGGAAGGGAATTGCAGGAAGCGGATAAGGAGGCACCACTCCCACCTGGGACCTTAGCCATCTGGAACTTGGTCCGAACCTGCCTCAATGATAAGACAGGGAAGTATAAGGATGACTTTGAACTAGGGGAAAAGGCCATGGAGAGTGTTAGGGAGGAATCTATAGAGGGAGGCCCTAGAAGCCTGAGAGACCTGGAACTGGAAGAGGAAAGTGATTTAGAAGAAGGTGGTTTAGAGGGTCTTTTTTCACGTATGAGGATGGGATTGGTTAGAGCGAAATCGGAAGTCTAGCTTCCTGTTTCTCAGAAGGAGGGGCCTCCGGGCCCCTCGGCTCTGCCCCTCCCTGCCCCCCATTCCTACAAAGGGGGTGATGCAGGTGATGGGCGGAGCCAACACTCTAAGGTGTGGGCCCAGGCCCCTCCCCAGTTGGGGGCATTCCCAGTTTTTCAGGATCAAAACAATCAAAGGATGCATGAACAACTAGACTGGAAGATAATTCAGTGCCTGAGTCGGTAGCTACTTATGGTTTCCAAGGAGCATACACTCTCACGCAAGTGGAAGCACTGCAATGCTATTGTATGACTCCCTTTGATTGGCAGAATCTTTGTAGAGCAGTGCTGTGGGGGGGGGGCTACTTGAACTGGAAAGCAGCTTATTTAGAGTATTGTGTGGAGCAGGCAGCTACTAATGCCCGAAATGGACAGCCAGCCTGGGGAGTGGACATGCTGATGGGACAAGGGAACTTTGCTAATAATCAGATTGGATACCCTCTACAGGTATATACCCAGATAAATCAGAGTGCGGTAAGCACCTGGAGGATGCTGTCAGGATCAGGGGATTTGGGGTCCAGTCTTTCTAAGGTTATGCAGGGACATACAGAATCCTTTGCGGACTTTCTCGCCCGCCTGGTAGAGACAGCTTCTAGGGTCTTCCCCAACGTAGACCAAGCCATGCCTTTAATAAAACAGCTGGCATATGAGCAAGCCAATAAACCATGTAGAGACGCCATCAGACCCTATAAGAATAAGACACTGGACGTATGGCTAAAATTATGCAGAGACATAAATGAATCTGTGATCCAAGGCCAGGCCATGGCTGCTGCCATTGTATCCAGCCTGCAGGGTAATAAGCCCTCTCGTCCTGTATCAAAAATAAGGAAGGGATGCTTTGGCTGAGGACAAGCAGGACATTTCAAGAGGGACTGCCCGAATCGCGCTGCCCCGATTCGACAGCCTCAAAGTAAACCAAATATATGCCCCCGATGCAGAAAGGGAAATCACTGGGCGGGAGACTGCAGATCCAATTGGGATATAGATGGAAGGCACCTTGGGCCCAATCTACAGGGAGCCAGGCCAAAAAACGGGCAGAGGGGCCCCCCGCCTCAGGGCCCTCAAATGTATGGGGCACTCCAGCAGACTCCCGATCAGTGGCCTGCCCTGCAACAAATCACAAGGCGCCACAGACTTCCAAATCCCCTAGAAGAGCAACCCCAGGCAGTGCAGGATTGGACCTCCGTTCCACCACCAGACTCATACTAACCCCAAATATGGGTGTCCAAGTTATTCCATCTGATTTCAAGGGCCCTCTCCCAAGAAATACAGTGGGACTGCTGATAGGACGCAGCTCCACTACCTTGAAGGGCCAAGTAGTACATCCGGGGGTGATAGATTCGCATTACACAGGAGAGGTTAAAATCTTGGTCTCCTCCCCCAGGGGGATCGTGGCTATTTCCCCAGGTGACTGTAAAACATAAAGGGGGAATAGAGAATGAATTTAAAGGTCCAAAAGATAAACTGAGCATCATCCTTTTCACTTTAAATTTTTTGACCCTGGACAAAGAGGGTCGATCAGTGGCTGTCCGGCATGCATCCCCTAAACAGAATCCCATGGTATCTGTCATGTGGAAAGATATCCTCACTGGGGCTTGGAATGGGCCGGATCCCGTCTTAAACTGGACATGAGGAGTGGTCTGTGTTTTCCCGCAGGATAAAGACACACCCATTTGGGTTCCAGAATGCCTGACTAGGCCGCTGAGACATCGCGGGGAGGACTATGCAGAGGCTATACCTATTACTGATTCTAACCATGGGGGTGAGTATGGTGGGGAAGGTAGTGCTAACTCATGTGAGGATCCTATGGGGGATCCTTAAAGTATTCCCCCTGCCTATGCCTGTAACTTATGATGCCACTCTTTTCCCCCAGATATTCACTACTAATGCTACCCTGCAATTACCTACCCTTGTCTATGAGAAGGTTGGCATCACTGCTGCTATCGTGGCTGCCATAGTCGCCCCTGCCGCTGCAGCAGCCTTAGCCACTTCAGTCAATACAGCAGCTACCTTGAATCAGCTATCCTCTGCCACAGCTGAATCGTTGTCTGTTCAAGAGGGTATCAATGCACAGCTTAAGGCTGGGATCCTAATGCTTAATCAAAGAGTAGATTTGTTGCAAGGGACTGTGTGTAACAGCTGTGGAGTATTCCAATTTCTCCCGAGCAGGAAATCTCTCTAAGGAGATCGGAAAGATGCTTCAAGGAAACTGGAGTCAAGAATTTGATAAAAAGATGGAAGAGCTGAGAGCCTCCATTTTTGCAGTGAACAACACCCGAGTGGAGATTGCCATGGTGCAACAATGGCTGGAGGCCTTACAAGGCCCTTTCAACTTCCTCAAAGACTTGGGGGGCATGGCTTTCTGGTTTTTTCTTCTGGTTGTAGTGTGTGTGTGCATGATGTGGTACATCAGGAAGGTCAGATGGCAGACTAGGGCTAATGAGCGGGCATTGGTGCAAGTTATGGCTGTGCTGCATTTGGGGGAGCCTCCCACCATCTGGCTATCTATGCTGGACTGGTAGTCAAAGACGGGTAAGACTCTCTCATCAGCATACCAACCTAAGACAGGCCGACAGCCACGACGCTGGCGAGCTGATGATGGGTAAGGATGCTAGATGGTAGAGGGCAACCTAAGACAGGCACGGCCCCGTAGTCTTGTTTAAATTAAACAAAAAGGGGGAGATGTGGGAAGGGGGCACGGTCGCACTGGCCAAAGATGGTGCCCTGGCCGGCTGCCAAGCCCTGTGACACCCACTTGTTTATCCCAGCTTAAGCATGCGCAACAGAGTAGATCACGCGCCATCAGCATGACGCCCTGCGTCATGCGTGATACTGCCGTGCGGCCCTATGAGCTTCGTTGCTCTAAGTCTGCTGATCCCGTGTCTGACAGCGATTGGTTGTGTGTGTGGAATAGAAGATATAAGAAGGGACACCAGAATAAAGAGAAGAAGAAGCTTGAACCTCATCTTGCTGTCTGTGTCGTCTCTCCTTGACTCTTCCGGACGGAGTCTTGGGTTGCGGCATTTCTGTTTTTCTTTGAAGAAACCAAAGCATCAAGGATAATAACTTGCCTTTGGTAATATAGAAAGTCAGTAGCTGGAATTTGAAAGCAATTCAGAGCCATTCTGCTAAGCCAACATTCTCATTTCTCATTTTTTAAAAATGCATGCATAAACAGTAACATATTAGCAAGCTTTCTCTGAACAAACAGAGGACTGGGGCTGGAGGGACAGGTACCTCCCCCTACCCATACCCCCTCCTGTGTGTGTTTGGAAAACATTTTTTGTTTTGGAGGGTTTTGTTCCTGAATAAAAAAAGATTCTAACAAAGAAAAATTTAAATTTTGCAAGCCACTTATAGTCCACTACATATACGATATATCTATATAACCATTACATAATAACCCCTTTAAAATGTCAAAAACAGTCTCAGCCTACAGTGCGTGTATAAACAAATCACAGAAAGAGCTGTAATTGGAAACCTAATTTAAATAATATCATGAATAAAAGCATTTCAATAGTTGGGATCAAGACTCAGTATTTGAACTAACAGACCCAGAATACATCAGAGAAACTGCCTGGAAACAGAGGCTCAGGAAACAATGTAGCTGGGTCTATAAAGGCTGCAGGGATGAGGGTGGATGCAGATGAGCAAATGAGTCATTTGCCCTGTCAGCAGGGCCCAAGAAGACAGCTCTGTCACCAGCTTTGAGACTGAAACTGTACTAGACAGCTAAAAAAAAAAAAAAAAAATCCATCTTCCCATCTTAGTCTCAAATGCTTTTCAGGTGATGCTTTCAGTCTGGTACATCTTTGGATTAGTTAAAAATTCCCAGCTCCAAAACACTTACCTTGGCCTTTTGCTTAAAGCCAGGATGGAGGGGCAAGGACTGTGTAAATCTATTCAAAAATAAAAACAGGGTCTGGAGAGATGTTTCAAAGGTTAAGAGCACTGAGTGCTCTGGCAGAGGACCTGGGTTCGATTCCCTGTACCAACATAGTGACTACAAACCGTTTTTAATTCCAGTTCCAGGGGAATCGGACACCCTCTTCTGAACTCCGTGGCAGTGCACGACACGGGTATGCTCACATACATGCAGGCAATACACTCTTACACATAAAAATAATAAATAAAATAAAATAAAAACAGACACAACACTCAAAAGCAAACGGTTTCAGAACATCAGACAGGAAGTTGCAAAGGACAAAATGAGAACGATGGGAAAGAAACGAAGTTGATGTGGCCAGGTCACTGGGAGGGAAGAACAGCCCAGGAAGAATCTGGGAAACTCCGTAAACTGCAGAAATAGTTGAGAGCTGGGGAAGACAAAGACAGTGAGCAGTCACAGGAGAATATGTCGGAAGGAATATCTGCAGAGAAAGACTGCCAGAGGTCCTTAAGAGTCTCCACGGACGATCAACAAAGGTCAGAAGAAAGAAAGGGAAGAGGAAGAGGAAAAGGAGGAGGAATGCAAGGGGAAGGGAAGGGAAATAAAGGGAGGGAAGAGAAGAGAAGAGAAGAGAAGGATAGAGCAGGACAGGGCAGGGCAGCTGACAGGCACAAGGTGCTAAAGAATAATTTCTAGCAGCCTAATTCATGTGTATTGGAATCCATTAAGATTGTGTATGTGGAAGAAAGGAGAGAAAAGTTTAAAGAAATAATAGCTTAAAACTTTCTGGATGTATCTAAGATTCATTTGGAAGCACAAAAGACCTCAGATAGCTAAAGCAACCCTGAGCACTAAGAGCCATGCTGGGGGGATTACTATACCAGATTTTAAACTGTATTACAGAGCTATAATTTCACAGAATTAGAAAAAAACTATGCTAAAATTCATATAGAATCACAAAAGACTCCAGATAGCCAAAGCAATCCTGAGCACAAAGAGCAGTGCTGGGGGAGATTATCATATTGGATCTCAAACTGTACTACAGAGATAGAGTCATAAAAACAGCATGGCACTGGCACAAAAACAGACACATAGATCAATGGAACATAACTGAAGAGCCAAACATGAGTACATGCAGTTTTATCCACCTCATATTTGACAAAGGGGCCAAGAACAATCACCAGAGTAAAGACAACATCTTCAGAAAGTTTGCTGGCAAACTGGATCTCCAACTGTAGAAGAATGAAACTAGATCTTTCTCTTTCATCTTGCACAAAAGTGAACTCCAAATGGATCAAAGACCTCAATATGAAGCCTGAAACTCTGAAACTGTTAGAAGAAAACGTTGGCAATAACCTACAAGATACAGGCGTAGGAAAGGATTTTCTAAACCAGACATCAATTGCTCAGGAAACAAGGTCAAGAATCAACAAATAGGATTTCATTAAGCTAAAAAGTTTCTGTAGATCAAAAGAAACAACCAAGGAATTGAAGAGAAAACCCACAGAATGAGAGAAAAATCTTCACCAGCGATACAGCTGACAGATGTTTAACATTCAGAATATATAACAAACTAAAAAAGTAAAGAATCAAGAAAGGAAGTAACCCAATTAAAAGATGGGCTAAGAAGCCGAACAGAGGGTTCTCAGAAGAAGAAATAAAGATGGCTAAGAAGCATCTTAAAAGATGTTCAACATCATTAGTAGTTAGGAAAACACAAATTAAAACCACTTTAAAATTTCATCTTACCCCAGTCAGACTAGCTAAGATCAAGAGAACAAATGATACCAAATGTTGGAGAGGATGTGGGGAAAGGGGAACACTCATCCACTGCTGGTGGGGCTGCAAACTTGTTCAACCCCTATGGAAAGCAGTGTGGAGAACTCTTAAAAAATTACAAATGAACCTACCATTTGACCCAGTTATACCACTCCTTGGCATATACTCAAAGAACTCATCCTATTGCAGAGACACTTGTACATCCATGTTTGTTGCTGCTCTTTTCACAATAGATAAGAGATGGAAGCAACCTTTGTGTCCCTCAACTGATGAGTAGATAATGAAAATGTGATTCATTTATATGATGGAATTTTACTCAGCAGTAAAGAAAGATGAAATCATGAAATTTTCAGGTAAATGGATGGAACTAGAAGATGCTATACCAAGTGAAGTAACACAGACCCAGAAAAAAAAATGATGCATGGTCCCCCTCATATGCAGATCCTAGCACCAAATCCTTGTAAGTGAGTATGTATCCAGACATAACTACAGGAACCAGTATATTGAAAAGGAATCAGGGAGGTAAAGGAAAAGAAAGAATCTGAAAGAGAAGAACAGTAGGAAACAGGCGTTAATAAGGGAGATATGGATAAAAATAGGGTTATTTGGGGGGGGTTATACAAGCAACCTTGGGGATAAAGGGAAAGAAAGAGCTCAAGAGAGGTGGGACCATAGGGAGAAATGGGAAAAATGGGGGCACTTTAAATGGGAAAACCATGGTGGAAGGGATAGACAATGTGAGAGATAAATAATGCCTAGCTAGTTTCTAAAAAACCAGAGGGAACCATATTAATGCACCAACCTACTGACAAATTATACATACAATGAGCTCAAGGAATATAATATATGTCTAGGCAAGGTTTTTCTGAGAACATTTGGTCTTTGCCCAAGCTTTATCTATATGGCACATGGTAACTAAAAGTACCAGACTGGTAGAACTAACCTTCTTGGATGTTTAACAGCCATACTTTGAGGCCTATACTAATTTGGTCAGAGGGACATAAAGGACAGTTTGGGCTCCTTGCCCTCCTAGGTCAACTAAGTTCCAGGGGACTATGAGCAGCTCTCAAAATGTCCTGTAACTGTGGTGAGTCAACTGTCCTCTTGATCAAGGAGACCATGGCGACCCCATAAAAATGGACTTGAACGAGTGTCCAGTCTACAAAGAGGAGGGTCAACACAGAGGAAACATTTCCTCCATGCTTCCAAGTGAAGCCATCCATGATCGAGTAGGACCTTTGACTTATCTTCACTTAGATGAAACTGGTAAAAGAAAGGAGCCAGGGGCTCCAAGCCCATGTGACCCCTGAGGAACAAATCCTCCAATGACCTTAAGAGTAAAAATAAATTGGTTTATCTGGGCCAACTGTATGGTCTTAAACACCCAAAAGGAAAGTATAACCAAAGATTAAAGGGGTCAGTATAATTCTTTAAGAGTCCATGTGTATAGCTAAAGGCTACATAACAAGAAACAATGCCAGACAGGAGATACCTTCCTTTGAGTTATTGGCCAGGGATTCCCAAGAGACTCCCAGACAGTAAGCCAGCATAGAATTGGGAAAATGAATGGCAGACCCCAATCTTATCTAAAGGAATATTGGCAACTGATTGCTGTTAGATGAGGAAGAGCTGATCTTCCTAAAACAAGAAACTCTAGATAGGCTGACTGGATTCAGCGGATGGACAAGCACTGGGGAATGGCTGGGGGTGCCGACAACACAGTGAACAATAACAGGGATTACAGAGTATATGGGCTCCAGTGGGGTGGGGAGCTATGGGAGGGTGCCATTTGGGATGTGTATAGATGAATAAGATTGTTTTGGATGTTCTGTGTGAAATATACACAAAAAAATCAACAAAAAATGAATTATATTTGAGGAAGAAGCATAAAAATTTGCTTCACGTTAATTAAAAGAGGTGAAAAACATTACCATTGAAATCTACCTGATGATTTTATATCCATGCTCAGGTACCAAGATGTCAGAAAGTAACCGATTGTGACTATTAATAATCAGATACATAGAGATTAGAGATGCATGTTCAAACATCTAAGTATTAGGAACATTAAAAATGAGTTTTTCTATATGAAACAGTATATTTTAAAATGAAATGGATACCTTTTTTAAAGGTTAAAACCTCATTCAATTTTATGTCTTACAGGGTTTAAACTGAATTCAATATTGTGTAACTGTATTAATTCAACTGTGAACCTAAAAATTTACAGCCGATTTTGAAAGAGATTTATCTTTGCTCTGGAAACAGTTATTGACTATGTTAATGTGGTAATGAAATGCTTCTTCTAATCATGTGGTTATTAAATAAATAATTGAAACATTTCTGGAATACAATAAAAATTATAAACCAGTAGGTCCAAAAGCTTAATAATCCTTAAATATGAGAAACATGAAAATATCTTCACCAAGGCATATCTTAATAATAAATGTATAAAACCTATAAGAAAAGCAAATAATAAAGTCACCTGAAAGAGATAATTATGTGAAGTGAGACAAAGGTAAGAACAGAAAATATTTGTCAAGAAAACAATAGCAACGTAAGGCTAATTATATATATATGTTCAGTGATGAACTCTGTCTCATCAAAATAATGTGGGAAGTGATAGAGGAAGACAAGGAACATTGGCCTGTGGCCTCCACACACACACCTGAATGGGTCAGCACACCTGCACATGTGTATACCTGTATAAATGTATAACACACACTAAAGTAAAAGTGTTTAAGACATGGTTTAATTCTTAAATTGACAAAGACCATCTACAAAAAATATGCAGTGTTGGAGTTGGAGAGATGGCTCAATGGTTAAGAGCACTAGCTGCTTTTACAGACAACCCAGGTTCACATCCCAGCACCTACATGGAAGCTAGCAGCCATCCATAACTCCAAGGGATTGACACCTTCTTCTGGCCTCCATGGACATTGCATGCATGTAGTACACTTACATACATGCAGACAAAACACTCATACACATAAAATGAAAATAAATAAATAAAATAAAAAAAAAATCAGATTACACCATACTTAGAGTTTGACACTGAAGTTTCAACCCAAGATCAAGGTCAAAATGAGGTTGTTCATTTTCTTCTTGCTTTTATGTTGCATTGGGTTGGAAGTTCTAGTCTAGCAAATCGGAAGTGTTGAGACTGGGTGGTAAAGTATGAAATATTTTTATCTGAACACTGCTAAATCACTTATATAGAAAACCAGTAGAATACACAAGTTAAGTTATTAGAAGAACGAAATGAGTTTATGAAGGTGTCGCAATGTAAGGCTAATAAAAAAAATCTGTTGCATTTCTGTATACTATAAACAAATATGTATAAATTGGGCTGTAGAGATTTCTCAGTGTTAAGAACACTGTTTGTTCTTGCAGAAGACCTGACTTTGAATCCCAGCACCCACATGGCAGCTAACAACTGTCCATAACTCCAGTTCCAGGGGATCTCACAGCCTCTTCTGTCCTTCGTGGGCATTGCATGACATGGTGCACTTACCTACAAGCAGGCAATACATGCATACACATAAAATAAAAATAATAAATATTTTAAAAAAGCAAAAAAACCCAAATATTTATAAATCAAAATTATAAGTAATAATCCCATCCGTTATAAGCAACTTCAGAAAAATGAAATATATGATAGTCTAACAAAATGTATAAAATATCTATGCAGAGACAATAAAACATTGTCCAGAGAACTTAAAGAATGCCTGAATAAATGTGCTTTGCTTAGGAATTAACATTTTTAAAATTTTTTTATTTAATTCCTGAGATTTCCATACAATATAGTTTGGTGACATTTAGATCCCTCCCCTATCCACACCTCCCACCCTGCCCCCAATGCAATTTAAAAAATATATATATAATTTTAGGGCATATAGAGTCTGATTTGTATCCACAGATGTCTTTCAGTATGAGTCCATCCCCTGGGCCCACCAAGAGTCCCATCCCTGTAAGACACTCTCTCGCCCCCTCCCAGCAGTCATCAATTGCCAAAAGTTCCTTAGGTTGGATTGGGATTTCTTACCCACTTCCCCATCTCTGTGCTGGGATTTTGTCTGGTTTGAGCTGACTTGTGCATGCTGTCACCATTGCTGTGAGTTCATATGAGTAAATGACCAGCTGTCTGGAATATTCTGTTTCCTTGTGATCATCCATCCCCTCTGGCTCTTACAATCTTTCCACCTCCTCTTCCTCAGTGATTCCTGGGTCTTGGGAGGCAGTGGCTTGGAACTGGTATTTTTAAATGTTTAGCTCTCTTGAAATTTATCTATGAGTCACTGCAGTCAAAAATCATAATTCTGCCAGGCATGGTGGCACACGCCTTTAATCACAGCATTCAGGAGGCACAGGCAGGCAGATCTCTGTGAGTTCGAGGCTAGCCTGGTCTACATCTTGAGTTCCAGGTAAGTTGGGGCTACATAGTAAGACCCCATCTCAAAGTAAGAAATGAAGAACCAGCCAACCCCAAATGAACAAAAATCATAATTTCAAAAGGGTTTTTGTAGAGTTGATGAGCCAATTAAAAATTAACATGGACATATAATGATCTAAATAGGCTAAAATAGCTTTGAATAAGAAGAATAAAGGTGGAAGACTATCAGTACATGATTTCAAAATTTCTTGCAAACTACAGAATTAAAGTAGTGTAGTGGTCATGGTAGAAAATTACGCAGAAGAGCGAATGGGAACGACAACGTGCAAAGCAACAGTTCAAGCAGTCAGCATCAGTTAAGTGCTGATAAGGGGCAAAATCAAATCAGCAAGGAAGGAGTCCCCCAACAAACATCGCTGAAACAATTAGATGTCCATATGCAAAAAGAAACTGAAACAAACTTCAGTGCCTAACCCACAAAAAAAAAAAAAATCCAAAATAAGTCAGAGACCTCAATGTCAAACTTGAAGCTATAAAATTTCTGGGGGAAAAAAGGCATAAAAGTTTTGTAATGTTGAATTAGGCAACGAGTTCTTAGAAACAGCAGTGAAAATATAAAATAGACCACCAAAATTAAAAACTTCTGCTTTTGTGAACATACTGTTCAAAGAACAAAAAGAAGCTGTTCAGTGAAAAAAGTCCTGTCACATATCAGGTAGCTTTTAATTTCAGATATATAGAGTTCTCAAGTTTAAAAATTAAGGAAACAACCATTTAAAAATTATTAAAAGTTTTACCCAATTACTTCATCATAGAAAACATATAGGCAGTTAATAAGAACATGAAAATATATTCAAGATCATTGGCCATTTAGGAATTGCTAAAAGAGCAATTACATATAGCTACACATCTATAATAATGTCTAAATAGACAAGATCAGAGATATCGATTTCTGGCACAAATGAGAAAATGGGTCACTTGTACACTGCTAGTGGGATACAAAATGGTAGAGCTTTATGAAAATTCAGCAGTTTCTTAAATAGCTAAATATTCATATTGTGTGGTCCAGACATCACATTCTATGTATTTACCTGACGAAGTAGATCCCATGTCTACACAAAGACTTTACATGAACATTCATAGCAGCTTTGTTTATAATTAACTAAGAACTGAAACAATCCAAATGACACCAACAGGCAAACACATAACAAGCAATCTTCATTATATCCACACAAGGGAATGCTCAACATTTTTAAAAAATTATAGACCTGAATGTCTTTCATTCTTGGTCTTGTATGTTTCTGAATTATAACACAGCATGACAGAATCAAGGAGAGGTTATCTACAAATGGGTGTGCACTTTAGGGGAACAAATCTGGCTTTGCCTTTGTGCCACCCATCCTATGAAATATTGTTTTGAAGGGTTAAAGTTATTACATTGTTCTTTGTAAGAGAAAAGACAAAGAAATAATAACCAATTCATCAACTGATAATGAGTTGTGGATTTGTACATAAAAAATGCAATATGCAATTATTAACTACTTTCTGATGTACCACAGTGGATTTGTACATAAAAAATGCAATATGCAATTATTAACTACTTTCTGATATACCACAGTTTGTGTGTATGTGTGTGTGTGTGTGTGTGTGTGTGTGTGTTCACATGTGGTTGCATATGTGTATAATTTCAAAGTCTGAAGATGTACCACAATCATAAAGACCAACAAGCAGTGGCTTTTGGAAGATGTGAGTTCTTGCTTACAGTGTGGCAGGCCTTTTCTCTGTTCTGTTTCTTCATGTGCACTGCTTCCTGGGCATACTTCCCCTTTGTGACCTCTGCTTGCATTTGAGCAAGATCTCCATATTCTGTCTCCATTGCATCTCTAGAAGTCAGCACTGAGGTAGAGAAGAGTGTGCTGAGTGGACTCCCAAGGTCAGGCAGGAGTCAGAGTTTAAAGAAAAGAGAGAGATTTCAGGTTGTTCAGGAGGCTTGGGGTGGGCGAGGCATGGATAGATAGCTGGAATCACACCTTTTGATACAAGTGTCAGACAGCTGGATCTCCCACCTCTGACCCTGCCTCTGATCAGTTGGTTCTGGTATCTGTCAAGATGGTCTGCAGCCAGCTGAGAACTGGCAACTGTCAGGGCTGTCATGGTTTGTATCCAAGCACCTTACTATTAAGAATGACTTAAATTTCAGAATAAAAGTCAAAGGCCTTCTGTTTTTCCAGATCCTTCAAATTCCCTGTGTTCTCCACAGATTTGCCTTCTTCTGGCATATGCTGAATGCAGCTAAAACACAGTTTTCAGCGAAGATAGATCCCCGTTGGATGTAAGCACAGGTGCCTGAAGGGTATGTCTGAGAAACAGCACCCTGGAACCTAAATCTGCAGGTGGAGAGAACAGAAAAAAAAAATAAAGATGTACTGGCTCCTTGTATGGGGAACTTGGCCTGCCTTAAATAGTAATGCGGAAGGAAACTCAAGAGAAGGTCTGAAGGAGTAAATGGACGAATCCTGTGAGAGAAAGAAGGAAGGGAACTTTGAAAGCTTCTCCACTCTTCATTCTGACAAGAGGGGGTCATAGGCCTGTCTAATGTGGTGTTGACTTCAATGTGGACTCAGCTAGAAATAGATATTTACAATGGGTACCAAAAACAGTAACAGACTTACAGGTAGGGCTTCAGGTGAGAACCATCCTCCCAGAGCCATGGGTGGCTGGGTTTCTTCCGAGACAATCCCATCCAGAATGGAGAGCTGGAATGGGAAGTCGCTCGCCGGATGAAGTCCTGTTGAAAGTCACAATTCCTCACTTTAAAATCTGAAGGCTGGGGCTGGAGAGATGGCTCAGAAGTTAAGAGCACTGAGTACTCTTGCAGAGGACCCAAGGACCCAGGTTCAATTCCCAGCACCCACATGAGGGCTATTAACCGTCTTTAACTCCAGTTCCAGGGGAATCCAAAGCCCTTGTCTGACCTCCGTGGTATTGCACAATACGGATGCACTCACATACATGCAAGCAATACACTCATACACATAAAATAAAAATAATAAATAAAATATTTTTTAAAAAATCTGAAGGTCAGGCAGCATTTAATTCATCAAATTAAAATATATAAAAAAACCTTTAGTCTCCCTTGATAGTTTAATGGAAATGTTCACAGAAGCCTACAGAGAGTACACAGCTTGTCAATTCAAGGTCAAGTACATAATCAGTACCTAGCCTGGGTTGAAAAACAGCTATTTCTCCCTCAAACAAATGTTTCTCTCTCAAATTCTTAAACTCAGTTTATCTCCTTATCAACCAATCCTCCAGCCCCACAATCCAAAACAACTCACCAGATCATCTGTGCTGTTAATTCCCAGTAACTGGCCATCCAGAGATAAGCAGTTTTCTTGGCTCTTTTCCCAGCCAAATTGTCCAGAGGAGAACAGGTAACACTTGTCTCCATGCCAGATCCAGTCTTGGGGACAGGGGCCTGGGAAGGGTTAGATATCCAAGGAGTGAGTTCTGAGCAAAAATATTTCTGTCACTCTTTGTTAGAATTATGTCCAGACTCTGCAAATATCTGAATAGCTTCAGAGTCTGTGTTTCCTATTTTTCAGTTGAAGAAAAAGAAATAAGGCATTCTAATTTTAATACACTAAGTTGATTTATCATTAAGGTAGGATGTACATTCAGAATTTGATTTTGCCATTAAAGTTATGTTTAGAGTAACGAAAATGAGAGATGGAAAAATTTACTAGTCATTCTGTTCTTACAAAGTTAGACATTGCATTTTAAGAACTTCATGTCTTTGAATAATGGAATTAGACATGACCACTTTGTATGCTGCTTTTATGCATGTGCTAACCTATGGGTGTCATATGTGATAATGAAATGAGGCTAGTTTGCAGTCATGGTGCACTGTGAGTAAAAATGCACATCCGACTTTAAAATTTTAGTTGGACAAATGCAAAAATAGTACATTGATAACTTTATACTGGCTCATGCTAAATTGATATTTCAGATATTTTGGTTAGCTAAAATATGTCACTAAAATTAATTCCATCTGCTTCTTTTTCTTTCTTTAAAAATGTGATTCCTAGAAAATTTAATGCTACATAGTGGTTCATGTTGTATTTCTCTTGGACGAACTTGTTCTAGGGAGAATATTATATTGATGTGAAACAATCATTTCAAACTTCAGTCAAGATTTCAGAAAATAAGGAAGTTCTTAGCAGTAAGTTTGCCAGGGAGTCTGACAAATGGAGCCCTGAGAGTAGGTAATGAACCGAGGTGCCAACACCTCTGTGTTCAGTAACTCCCAAATCACCATCATCCCCACCATCATAGGCAAGAAACTGTCCTTTGCGCTACACTGTGACCAAAATGGGGAAAAACACGAATCCTCAAGAAGAGTTAAATTTAAATTTAAATTTAAATTTTCATTGTGGTGCAAAGCCATTTGATGATTTTATAGAAGTATGTTGTCTTAGTTTGCTCTTCATTGCTGCGACAAAACACTCTGACCAGTACCAACTTGGGGAGGGAAGGGTTTATTTGTCTTACATCTCCCAGGTCACACACAGTTCATCAGGAAGCCCAAGGTAGGAACTCAGGGCAGGAACCTGGAGGCAGGAGCTGGAGCACAGGCCATGGAGGAACGCTGCTTACTGGCTTGCTCCTCTGGTTCCTGCTCAGCCTGCTTTCTTATGCAACACAGGCCCACCTGCCCAGAGGTGGCACCACCCACAGTGGGCTGGGCCCTCCCACATCACTCATCAAGAAGATGGCCCTCAGACAAGGTCACAGTCCAGTCCAATAGAGGCAATTCCCCGATTGAGGCTCCCTCAACCCAGGTGTGTCAAGTTGACACTAAAGCTATCCAGCACATATGTTTTACCAAAAAGGAAAAGTTAGGCCAGGTGTTGTGGTTTATGCATATAATCCCAGCACTCAGGAGGCTAAGGTAGGAGGACTTCCATGTGTTCAAAGCCAGCCTGGTCTACACAGTGAGTCTCACTCTATCTAAAATTAACTTACATAACACAAAAAATGAAACGATGTATATAAAGGAGAAAGTAAGAAGATTCTGCAAAATGAAAGAAGACGGTGAAGTAGAAAGGGTGTGCGAGATTGGAAAGTTCCACAAGCAAATTTCTTCATCATTCGCCTAGTTCCATCTTATTATGCAAATGTAAACAAATAGATTTTTGTAGACTAAAGAAATAGTGCAGAAAACTTGTCTATGCTGTGCAAAGAAAGGCACATCTAAAAATGTGGTACTAAAATCAACTGTATACTACCATATAACGTATCATATCTACTATTACTTGCAAAATGTAACAAACACAAAAATTATTTACCATGTGCCTGAAACTGTTGGAAATACTTTACATACATGGATGCATTCAATTCTCATACAACTCAGTGAGATATATTCTATTAATAAGCTTCAGTTTACAGATCAAGAAAAAAGGAATTTCAATCGAGTCAGTCTGTTGAGTGCGTTTAACCACTGTGATGGTTACCTTGGTTGCCAACTTGACTGAAATCTGGAGTCAACTAAAAGGCAAACCACTGGGAATTTCTGTGAGGGATTTCCTTGACCAGATTGTTTGGTGTGAAGAGCCATACTAAATGTGGGCATCACCTTCCAGTGTAGCCCAGAAAAAGGCCATGGAAGAAAAGCCTTGCTCCTTGACTGCTTCTCTTCACTCTTGCTGGTAAGTTCAGCATCTGCTGCTTCTGCTGTATCCCTTCCCTGATATTAGAACCAGTTTCTTCTGGGCTTCCAATGCACACTGAAGATCAGCAGTTCTCCAGGAAACTTCCAGGTCTTCAGCACCAGACTGAGACTGCGGAACACCCAGCCTCATGGACTGAGTGGCTGCCGGGTACTCAGCCTCTCTCATGTGCTGTAGTCACAGCTGGACTACCCAGACCTGTATGCTGTAAGGCAACCCTAATGAATCCCATTTTACTAAAAATTCACTCTATCGGTTATGCTCCCCTAATACAGCCTCTGTAGCATACTTCTCTCAAACTTCTCAGAATGAACAATTTGAGGGAGAATCCCTGTTTCTCCAGACATGCTGGTTCAGAATCTCGGGTCCTGCGTGGAGCCCTTGATGTACATAACTCAAGGCTAAAACCCACTACCAATTCTAGTGCTAAATGTAAAACCTATGGCTGTGAGGATCTGCATCTCCTTGTCCTGTGACTCAAGTAAGTCATCAGTCTTTTCATCCTCATTCACGTGGTTGAGGACCGCAGATCTGTTAGTAAGATGTAAAACTTGCCTTAAATTTAAGAGAACTAGCATGGTTTTCCACATGATATCTCAATATTATATATAAGGATCTCCTAGTAGCTACGTGATCAAGGCGAAAATTCATTTGGTGTCTTTACTAACTGGCAGTTATCAGACACTGTCAAGGAATGGAATGTTTTACCTACTGTATCTGCCACCCAGGGACATCTCACTTAGGTGTTTGTGTTTCATCCATGCCTGACATCTTTGCGAGAGGCTTCTACGGTCCTGACTTAGATTCACCCCGCGCAATACACAGCTGACACACAACTGTTTTACAACCACATCTGTGAAACAAACCATTGAATAGGGTGGTTTGTCTGCTGTATAAACACTTCTATTCTTGACACATAAGCCTCCTTCCCTTATGCTTTGTTTAAATTGGTCCTATTCATTTATTACCTTGAAAGCTCCCTCTCCAAAAAGATTAAATATATGTTCAACCTTGTCAAAGGTCAGTTTGTCTAAAAATTTCTGCTTATTTTGCCAAGTCAAATTACTTTGTACTTAGTTGAAGGATTTATAAACTTCATAACTTTACATCAAACTCTTCAACACTATTATTATTAAATTGTATCCCAGTTTTGTCTATAAAATAAAAAGGTGGTTATTATATCATTATTATATAATCTTTATTCAGAGAAACTGCATATTTGAAATTGTGAGTCACTCAAGAAAGAAGGTGGAGAAATTTGGTTTTTAGTGGCTCTTAGTTTCTAATCTTGAGAATAAAACCCTCATTCATGTACATTCTACGAAAGGATACGTCATTGAAAGGGACTCCATGTCACATCTAGCTCTGAGGCTAGAAGCACAGATCTGGCTTGATTTACACATGGAAGCAAGACTTTATAATGCAGATAACTTCTGTAACGGTATCAGAGTTCTCAGCATAGTCTATTACCATCTGCCTCCTAGACTCTGAGACCCTTTAAGATGTCTGAGATCATTTCAATTCCTATAAAACTCACTTTCCAAGCTTTGTTCAACCTGAGGTATCTACCTAACATTTCCAAGCCAACCTCCACTGATTCTACTTAGGTAAATATAGTGCCTGTATAAGAAACAGTGTCACAGCATGAAGTTAGCACAGAAACTGGGCAAAAGAAGACCCAACTGGAAAGGAAAATCAGTGATTAAGATTCGTTGAGATGGAAACAGGAAAGTATCTATGGTAAGATCTGAGAGTGGGGTGATTCGTCCACATAGATCTCAAAGGTAGAATTTTATAAGAAAAGAAAAGAGGCTCTTGTTTTAAGAAACAGAACTTAAGTTCATGAAAAGCTGTGCTCCAATAGATCAAAGTCTTCCAAAGCTTGACATAGGATGGGGTACAAAAGGCGTTAACAGAGAACTTCCTGTATAGAGCCTCATGAGTGAATGATGTATCTGTCAATATGTTGATTTTTGTATCTACAGATGTTTGTAAAACATAATTAAGATTGAGCGGAAGGCCTGCTGCTTCTCCCACGCCCTTCCCCTGTACCTGAAGAGTTGACGGCTGACTGCAGGGCATCTTGGAGGTCCAGGTTCTGCTGGCGAAGTTCCTCTTCCCTTTTGGATTTCTCCTCCAGCTTCCGGGTGAGGGTTTCTATCATCTCCTTCAGTTCCCTCTGTGACTTCTGAGAAGCATGTTCTGCCTGCTGTTGGGCTAAGATCTGTCCCTCCAGAGAATGTTCCTGGCGAGTAAGATTTGCTTGGTATTGCCTTAGGAGGTCAGATACCTGGAATACTAAATCATAAACAAATTAAGACTCCATCTCCCATCCCCAGCATAACTTCTACCACTGGATGTTGAGGAAATTAAAATATAGGCTCAAATAATCTATTTTGAGAACAGATAAGTGTTTACAGAAATCTTTTATGAACTTGAATTACAATTGAGAAATAAATGCTCTTCAAAAACTGCTGGGAAATGACACAAATTTACTAGAAATTATGGGTTTGGAAGTTTCTAATGCTCCTATAGTAACTTTTGCCAGTAATCATGCAAATATTTATGAATAAAAAATTGCAACAGTTTTATGTTAAGATTTATACACAATTTAAAAATAACAGGGGATTGGGGAATCAAGCTCAGAGGCAGAGGGATTACCTAGCTAGCATGTATAAGGCCCTGAGTTCTACATCCAGCATGACAAAAATAAATAAATAAAAATAAAGACATTGGATGGGTAGGCGCATGACAACTGATGGCTGCTGTGGGAGGGACAGTCAATTTTCTTTAGGGATATGGTCCCTTAGAAGCTACCCACACTGCAGCAGATGGCCCTATGCACATATAGGCAGCACTAGTGGACTCAGTTGGTTTAAAATATACAAACAAAAATTTGGAAAGGGAAACTGGTAGTGGTGGTGGTGGCATAGAAGAAGAATTGGAGAGGAGAGAAAGGAAGGTTGAGATGATCAACATACATTACATGCATGCATGAAATTCTCAAACAATGAAAAATGAAGTTTATAAAATAACAAGATAAGCATTAGCAAAATAGAATAAATAAAATATAGACAATTGATGGTCGTCACCTCTCTGGAGCGTAGACTCTGACTCATAGCAGGAACTGATTTATTCTGTCTGTGTTTAATTCCTCAGTTGCCTCCCACTCTGTCTCCACTGCCAGACTTCCTGATTTTATTTAGAAATTGTGTCATTTGTCTTGTTTTTTGAGACAGCTATTCACAGAATATTTGTGAATTTCTGTATGGCAGTATTGACAGTAATTTTTTAGTCATAATGCACTTTAGGAAGGGTGGAGACGGAATGAATGTTGTGAAACCAAACGCAAGGGCTTTTTGTGGCTGAAGAGCTATGTTCTAGAAACTCCACAGTGCAGTACACAGCCAACCCTTGCATCAAGGCCAAGTTTGAGCCAGTTGTAAGGTGAGTGGCCCCTTAAAGGAAAGTTCTCTCAATTACTACTGTTGACTGGGATACCTCCCCACCACCAGGAAAGGTCCTAAGTGTTGGCGAATTAAGATTAAAAAATATATATTTTAGGTTTTATTACATTTTAAAATGTCTGTGAATGGTGGTGGTGTCATGCCATCATGCTCATGTGGAGGTCAGAGGGACAACATGCAGGAATCAGCTCTTTCCTTCCACCCTATGGGGCCTAGGTATCAAACTCAGGGCTTCAGGTTTGATGGCAAGTGTGATAACCTGATGAGCCATCTCCTATGCCCTGATAAAAATATTTTATGGGGCTGGAGAGATGACTCAGTGGTTAAGAGCATTAGCTGCTCTTGCAGAGGAACTAGGTTTACTTCCTAGCACCCACGTGGTGGCTAACAAAGGTCTATAACTTCAGTTCCAGGGGATCTGATGCCCTCTTCTGGCCTCTGAGAACATTACACATATATGGTGTGCTTAGATACATGTAGGCAAATGTGTACACTCATACACATAAAAATAAATAAATAATAAAAAGTAAACAAATAATAAATATTTTATGAACTCGGAGATGTGGAAAGCAAGTTGCACTTCTAAGGCCTAATAACTTGGACCCTGAGCAAAATAATTTTGCCTGGCCACTCAGACCTGCGATCGAATCATGTGGCAAATGGGGGTAGACACCTCTTTCTTTCCTTCGTGGCCTCTTCTGTCCTTATTTTCCTCTTTTTCCGTTCAGTATCTTCTTTTTCCTACAAGCCCTAAATTCAAACTACATGCTGTCACTGATGCTTTACTTATTTTAAAGTGATGATTCTGGTTCTTAATCTTAAAATAAAGCTAAATAAAGCTAATCTTAAAGCCTAAAATAAAGCTAATCTTAAAATAAAGCTAAATCATTAAAATAAAGCTAAATGAGGGAGCTGGAAAGATGGCTCAGTGGTCCAGGGAGCTGGAAAGATGGCTCAGTGGTCCAGGGAGCTGGAAAGATGGCTCAGTGGTCCAGGGAGCTGGAAAGATGGCTCAGTGGTTCAGAACCCTGGATGCTCTTGTGGAGGACCCAGGTTTGATTCCCAGTTCCCATACGGTGGCTAACAACTGTATGCAACTCCAGTTCCAGGGGCTCCAATGCCTTCTTCTGACATCTGAGGGCATTGTGTGACATGGGTGCACTTACATACATGCAGGTAAATGCACTCGTATACATCAAATAAAAGTAATAAATAAAATTTTAAAAATAAAACTAAGTGAGCTATCTTTTCTCTTTGGGTTGCTCAGGTGATCTTGTGGATTAAAAACCTCAGGCTATTTTTTTTTTTTTTTTTTTACAAAACTACTATAGGAGCTAAATAGGCTCCTCCATGAATTTATGACAACAAAACAGAAAATGTTGCCATGAATAATCTTCATTCAATGCCTTTGTCTTTTGGAAGGAGGAGCACAATATGCCCACTGAATGGCTAATTCAATTCTTTCTCAAAACTTTTTGCCTAAAATGAATCTAACTTAAGACTGACTTGTAGTTGTTATAAAGCAAAGTTTTAAGGTATGATCATAATCCTTCACTCTCTACCCCCATTTCCCAATTTCAATACTTACATTGCATCCCCAGCATAATCATGGTCACTGACAACCCCAGGCAAAGGATCCCCAGAGTCATAGCCACAGGGCACCACCAGGGGGAAGAAAGGAACCGCAGACCTAGAAGGAGGGAGGAGAGAATCAGGAAGATGAGAAAGATAAAAGTAGATTGTCAAACCAGGCTTTGGATCCTGTCTGTACTTGATGCTCTGTGCCCCTTACCACTCCTCCACTGGCTCTGCACACTTACAGGCAGAGCACATGATGGCTGTTGAACGAAGGAAATTACTCATGGTCCCACACTGACAGGCTTAACAGCTCAGATCCAATACCAGATATCAGGCTTGAAGTATTATCCGACTCTGATGTTTATACCTTGTTTTCGGTACAATGGCTCTTTAAGGAACTCTCAAAAAAAAAAAAAAAAAATTAAAAGGGCCTGGAGAGATTGCTCAGTGGTTAGGAGCACTGGCTGCTCTTACAGAGGATCCAGGTTCCATTTTAGCACTCACATGGTGGCTAACAACGATCCTTAACTCCAGTTCCAAGGGATATGATACCCTCTTCTGTTCTCCACAGTCATTGGAGAACATGGGTGCGCTTTATATATATGCAGGCAAAACACTCATATGCAGAAAATAAAAATAAAGAAATAAATACCTTTCAATGCAGCTTAACAAGATCAACTTTAGTGTGCAGATTGCCTCATGTTATACACATGTTTTCATATACACATATGTGTCTATAAGTAACATTTTATATACAAATGTCAGATGTCAAGCAAATAAACATTAGTCAGCAACCAGCTGAGATTTATTCAAGAAATTCTATGTCTAATTTTATACCATTAGATTTTTGTTTCACTAATATTAATCTTGGAACTGGTATTATTGACCAAAGCAAAATAGGAATGAAACCTTGATATGCACTTGGTTTATATTAATAGCCTGTCTCAAACTAACACCAAATGCGGCCTGTGACCCCAAGAGAAAAAGTTTCTGTATTTATGAAAATAAGTCATGCAACTCCAAGACAAATGAATGCCCAATTATGTGTTCCAGCACTAGATGGTCACAGATATTACAGGTCAAACAGGAAAACATCACATACAGTATATTTGGTTTCTTTACTTTTTGAGATAAACAAAGCATTGACATTATTTTTCTCCACATGTAAAGAAGAAACTGAGGGGCTGGAAAGAGCTGGCTCAGTGGTTAAAAGCACTGGCTGTTCTTGCAGAGGACCCAGGTTCGATCCCTGCCACCCACATGGTGACTAAGAACCATCTGTAATTCCAGTTCCTGGGGGATCTGACACCCTCTTCTGACCTCTGTAGGCATTACATGACATTAGGTAATACTACACTCATAAAATAAAAATAATAGATAAAATATTTAAAATAAAAAAGAGAAGAAACTGAAAGCTTCAGTCACTAAGTTAAATACATACATGTATTAAAACCCAAACACAGGTCTTTGGACTTTTGTTTTTGTTTAAGACAGTGTTCACTCTGTAGCCCAGGCTGTCCTGGAACTCATTACATACCTGAGGCTGGTCTGGAACAAGTGTTGTTCCTCTTGCTTCAGCCTCTCTAGTGTTGGGATAACAGGCTTGTACTACCACACCTGGCTCTAGACATAGGTTTCTAATCCAATACTCAGTAGCTACATTGCTTCGAATATTACATTACAAAATTTTCAGTGTGAATGTATAATGACCCCAGTCCATCAATGATCAAATGCATTTACAGAACTCTCATATGTTAACAATCCTTATTAGATTCCAGAGATGATAAAACAAAACATAAATATTGACAGGGAGAAATAAAGCTCATACACTAATTCAATAATTTCTGTCTCTGCACAAGTGTGCTGCAAATGGGAAGAGAGGAAGTTGAAGATAGCTGTATCTCTTGCAAATAATTGCTTAATCTTGGCATGTACCTATGTGTAAATCTTGCCGCCTTTTCCCCTCTCTGGTCCGTATTCATTCCACATTGTGGTATCAAATATGCCCACAACTCTTGAAGTTTTAGAAGAAAAAGCAATCCTATGGCCCATTCATGATAACAGAAAACACAGTCTTCTGTTATCCATAAGATTTCTTTGCCCTGTCTTGGTGGGAGATGGAGACCATTAATCTAATTTTTATACCATTAGTCTAATTTTTTGTGACTTCCTAGTCAGAAAACAGTTAAAAGCACTTGCTGCTCTTACAGAGAACTTGGGTTCAGTTCTCAGCACCCACATAGTAGCCAACAACCAACTGTAGCTCCAGTTCTAGGGAATCCGATACCATCTTCTAGCCTCCTTGAGCACTGCATGACACAGATGCATTTACATATGTGCAGGTAAAATACTCATTCATACGCATTTACGAAATAAAAATGTAAAGAGAAAGAGGGCAATTATTTTGTCAATCAGTTGAGAACTCCTCAAGGAATTCTGTGCCCAATTTATACCATTCACCATAAATTACTACTCTAACCAGGACTCTAAAAATATTAAATATTTTGTATTTCAGCAAAAGTCAGGTATATGATATTTATTGCACAGATGATTAGTGTTAACGTGTAAGTCTACCTACTAAGAGTAAGTATTGTTTGCATATCAAGTTAGCTCAAGAGCTCAAATGTTAAATCTTGCTACACTCAGTCTTATTTTACTATTGAAAGAAATTCCAACATTTTTTCACATAACCTGAAGTTTCTTTATCTATATTTCTGATAAGTTACCTGTCTTTCTCGCCTTGTATTTTGTTCCTTTTTCTCTAACTGCTTGTAAAAGACAATATATTTGTGGTTGTTTAAGAAATTAGGCTGATCAATCATTTATACTTAAGCAGTTCACTTTACTATGCATGTGAAACATAAATTATAATTTTTCAAAGAAATGATGTACAATAAGATATAAAATATGCCAGGCCATGCTAAATATCATTGAATTTTCTTAGGATAACTGATAAAACATTTCAGATTTTGTCATCCCTCGATAACACTTATAAAAATTGTTATTGTAGCCAGGCGTGGTGGTGCACGCCTGTAGTCTCAGCACTTGGGAGGCAGAGGCAGATGGATCTCTGTGAGTTCCAGGACAGCTGGGGCTACAGGGAGACCCTGCTTCAAAAAGACAAAAAAAAAATGTTATTGTATCCACTGGGTGAATGTATTTTCTACAGTTTTTCATAGACCGGATTTTGGAAAAATGGGAATCTGTGGTACCATTTTGGTTCTGCTGTGTACGAATTCAAGAAAACCGGGTGACTTTGTTAATCCTCCAGATCAGAAGAAAATCCTGTGTAAAAGGCAAATAATAATAGCACCACTCTCAAAACCTTAACTGTAAAGATTCAGAAATATCACACCCTTAAAGTGGATAGCTTGGAAGATAGCTTATAGTAAATAGTATAGGCCAGTCACCATCAGCAGCAGCAGCAGCAGCAACAACAGCAGCATAAGTTCTATTTTCTTTTCTTCTAAAAAGTTGGCATTACCCTCTTGTACCCCCTGATATTTGAATGGTTTTGTTTTCTAAGTCCATTCTTCAATCTATTCGTCACATCTCTGAATTAACCCTGGGAGTCTGTCCTCAAAACATCCACCACCCCCAGTACCTTTAGCTTTCTTGGAACTTGACTTCTGGTCGGGGTGGTCTTTCACAGGCTTCATCTTGAGGTTGTCAAAAGTCTTTTCTAAATTCATGCCAAAAATGAGAAAGTGAAGCAGTCAAGGACCTCAACCAACTGTCAATGTGTGAGTTTCTCATGAAGTGCTTAAGTAGCTGCTCTTATCTGGCAGAAGAATGACTCAATCCTTGTAGGAGGAAGGGGAGGCTTTGCTTCATTTTGGGAAATTGGCTAATGTAAATTCTTAGGTTGTGTCTATTGCGGGTGGGGAAAGTGGTAATTCCAATAGTGTTTGGTGAGATTTCACTAAGTAGCTGATGAAAGGAAAAAGTACACTGTCCACGATAATTAGAGGAAAGACACTGTAGACACTTGCCAAATAAGGACCTGAAACTCATAGAGAGTGTGCACATCACACCGGATTTGTGGAAAGATGTGTGTTTGGACCAGATGATGTGATTCTGTTGTCCACATTTGTTTGCTGATTTCACTGTGGTAGAAAGTCTCTGTATGGGGTCTCTTACAAGCAGCACATTTTCCTTTCTAATGTTCATTGTGTTGACTGTCAGAAGTTTAAGATGAATCACATAAGATTCCCATTTCCTGCCATAGTGTCCTAGGTAATTTAAAAACTCAGTAAGGATACTATTTTATATAGTGACAGTTTGCAGCAGCAGAAAGCTCTTTGGAACTAGATGGAGCTAGTATCAGATCTTCCTCTTGGTCTAGAGAAAATATTTATATTGAATCTATGTTTTTTTTTAAATCTGTAATTTGAGGCTAATGTCTCTTTGATGCTACTGCAATGGGAACTCAAAAGGAGATATTGTGAAGAAATGAGAAGCTTCGCATTTGAAGCATAATGACTCAGAAATAATAGTTAAACTAGTATTATTTAGGATAGTTAAATTTCCCAGTAAAGAATATACTCTGGTCTAACCTATGATTGATTTGAGTTATAAACTCTTCCATGGGGTTCCTGTGTCTATTGATTGAATCTTTACCTATTTTGCCTTCACAAAAAGATGCATTTCTTTTTTTTTTTTTTTTTTGTCTTTCTGAGACAGGGTCTCCCTGTAGCCCCAGCTGTCCTGGAACTCACTATGCAGACCAGGCTGTCCTTGAACTCACAGAGATCCGCCTGCCTCTGCCTCCTGAGTGCTGGGATTAAAGGCATGTGCCACCACGCCCGGCAAAAATGCATCTCTTTAAAATTATATGTTCCTTTAAAATATTTTTTTCTGTATGTGTGTGGTATGGATGTGGATGCATGCATATTTGTGTGTATTAGTGCATAGTACCTGCGTATGTGGAGGTCAGAGGACAACCTCAGATGTTGGTTGGTCTTTATCTCCCATCTTGTTACTTGTTGTTACATATGCCAGACTAGCTGACATGTAAGCTTCTAGAATTCTCTCCTGTCTCTGCCTCCCATTTCACAGTGGGAGTCTTGAGATTACAGACATGCATGCTACCAAATGGGCTTTACGTGGGTTCTGGGAACCCTAACTCAGGTTCTCACTAAGCTATGTCTCAAGTCCCTGTATGAGCTTTTATATAAAGAAATCCTTATCTACTAAAGATATTTTCTGGAGTGTGTGTATGCAAAGTTCTATGATATCTGGAATTTGCTTTAGACCAATTTAGGGGAAGGGTAGATAAAGTATCTAGGATAAGATAAACTATCTAGGAAGTTAAATAGTGAAAGTCACTAATATTGGCAGTGTATTTAGAATTCCATTTTTCTCCTCCCTGATAAGCTTTGCATTTTCCCACTTCCTGCATGGGACATTCAGTACAAGTTCAGAACAGCTTATCTGTTATTTAAAGTTCTATTCTAGCACACAATTCACAAAACAACCCCAACATGTAGCCAACTCTACTTTATCAATCAGCATGCTAACAAGTCAGTGTTCCCCTTGTCTCCAATGCCCTATCCCAGTTTCCCAGACTGGGAGTGTCAGGAAATAAGCCCTGATTGGATACATTTCTTGGTTACCATCCTGACCTTTTCATGCCAATAAAATCTCAAGAAATTTCTTATAATAACAAATTAATAAACTGAAATGACATCACACTGAAAAGGATACTTTATTATTCCCATAGTAACTCAGTTATGTCAGATGCTGTTAGTATCTCAAAACATATACTACACAGTGGTTGCTATTTTAACTCCTTTAGATGTTACTTTTTATGGCAGCAAAAAACCCAGAACAAAGAAAAGTCATAAATCAAAAAACTTTTCAAACTACATTGGTGGAAATATTAAGTAGGCAGTTACAGCCAAAGAGAAATTTCAGCTGTAGGCCTCAGATGATATCTAATGACATTCTTGGCCTTTTGGTTGGTGAGAACTAGGGATTTGTTAATTCATTCCTAAATGTTTTTTATCTGTTGGTCACAAGATGTTAAGTCAGAAATAGAGGTGGGCAAGGAGTGGCTATTTATGGGCTAAAGATGGTCCAAGATTAATTGTCAATAGGCTCTGGATCTGCAACATTCCAAACTCCCCACAGTCACTGAGGTGCTAATCAGTTGGTCAGCCATGCATGAAGTTCCGTCCAAGATGCAGGATTTTGCTGGGAACTTTCCTTCACTCTTCCATCTTTATCTGCACACATCCCATTGATTTTGTTTTTCTAGAGAACTCCACAACTCTAACTCCCTATCCCTCTCCTGGAAGTCACCACCATATTTTCTGTCTCCATAAGTTTAGCTGCTCTAGGCACTTAGTGTTAGCTTTCTATCACTTTGACAAAATATCTGAGTTTACGAGGAAGAAAGGTTTATTTTGGGTGTTGGTTTCAGAGGCTTCCATCCATGATCAGTCATCTCCATTGCTTTTAGCCTGTGGTGAGACAGAACACCATCATGGGAAGCCAGTGTGAGTAAAAGCAGCTCATCTACTGGAAGGAGGGAGGGTCGGAGGGAGAGAGAGAGGGAGGGAGAGAGGGAGAGAGAGAGACAGACAGAGACAGAGAGACAGAGAGAGAGAAGAGGAGAGATCCCAATCTCATTCCAGAACCTGCTTCCAATAACCTGTCCCTGTCTTTGGTCCCACTTCCTAGAGTTTTAGAACCCCCTACTAGTGGCAACCAACCCTTTAACACATGAGCCTTTGGGGGACATTCAAGATTTCCATCACTACCTCATATCTTATATAAGAGGAGGCATATATCATTTTTCTTTCTATGTTTGACTTATTTTGCTGATCATGATGCCTTCAAGGTTCATCCAGATTATAGCACATTTGAGAATTTCCTTCCTTTGTATTGACTTACCTTTTCATCCTTTGATGAAAGGTAACAGTATGAGTTTCTCTTGTTCTTAAACATCCACAGAGATAAGTTTCCACAATGTGTAGCAGGTAAAGACTTGCAAGCATGCAGAACACGTAGTTATCCAGACTTTCTGGTGTCAGGCCTTAATGGAATATCTTCTCTTTAATCACAGGTGGGATCTGTGATTTAGAACATAGCAAACGTCACAGAATGCATGTGCTCAAACACATGTAGTCACATAAGACACAATGAGTACTGTATTGAAGCCTCTGCTTCCTCACTCTCTCTCTCCCCCTCTCTCTCTCTTTTTCTCTCTTTCCATTTAGATTTAGCAAGCATCATTATAGTAATCTTACAAGCACTAAGAAATGCATTCGACCTGAGGGAGCTCACAAGCTGATCCTCTCCCATTGAAGCCTTCCAGTGAGGTTGCAGCAGAGAGAACATTTTGATCTCAGCCTTGTAAGACCCAAGCCAAGAAATGGACCCAGCTAAGCTTTGTCCACACTTCTGACCCTGCTGTGGGTGCTCTTCATAATACACATGTGTCTTATGTTGTTACCCAAGCAGTTTGTGATCGTAAGCTACACAACATGTAAAGCATACATCCTTTGATAAAGTGAATCTTTCTGTCTTATTTAACTTCCTTAAGTTTAGCGCAAAGCCCTGGGTTCAACCCCCAGCACTGCATAAAAGGGGAGCAGTGGTACATACGTTTAATCCCAGTACTTGGGAGATGGAAACAAGAAAATCATTAAGTCAAGGTCATTGCCAGTCTGGGAAACATGAGAACCTGTCTCAAGGGGAAAATTCCTTAAATTGAATCCTGTTAGTAATGTTCAGTGCTTCTGAAGCTGGTACTCAATATCTCTACTGTGATCTTAGCTCTTAAAGTAGAAACACTTTCTAATGAAACTCCCAGTCATTTTAGAACGGAACAGACTTCTGCCACCTTATCTATTCTTAAAGCCATGGTTATGGCCCAACCCATTGCTCAACCCTGTATACCTCGATGTCAGTGCCTCAGAGTAGCAATAGCCCTGCCCTGCTTTCTACCTCCCTGAGGCATAGAAAGAAAGGGAATGTGTGGCCAGAGCCTCATAGCCAAGATCAAAGGAAAATAAATCATTGAAGGAACCACAAGTTAGAAGTTCTTTGGCTGCACTTGTCACAGTGGTTGTACAACAATTCCCTGAAGCATAGGTGAAAAGGTCTGTGTATGTGCGCCTTCCACTGGCTCCAGTCCCATTTCTTTGAAACATGAGTATAAGCTAATAATTCACAAGCTTAATGGACCTCGACAGGGTTGTGTAGGTAATGAGTTCATTCTCCATGCCCTCCTGTCCTTATGCTACACAGGCCTTCAGTTTTCTCCCTTGGGTTCCTTCCTTTCTCATCATTCACTAGCAGAGACTTTGATGGGAATCACCACAGGGTATTGACACATCGGGATAAAGAAAGGAAGCCTTATCTCCCCAGGTGATGCTCTGGTGAGGAAAGGAGAAGTGGCAGCAGTAATTCTGAGAAAGAAAAAGAACAGTCATTAACAGAAACCTGTTTTGTTCAAGCCCGTTAAGAAGCTGGAGGGCAGAAAGATTGCAATCATGTGGCCAGAAAGTGAAATGGAGAAAGCCATGTTAATTGAGAAACTTGTTCATGCAGGTGAAGGCTGGCTTGAGTAGGAGAAGGGATGGCCAAGCTAGCCATGGAAAGTACTCAAGAAATAGAATATTAGGAAGCTAAGATATAACCTAGGGAGGGTGGAAAGAGACAGGATAAGCATAATGAACATCAATGATCCAGCATCCTGGACATAGCCATCACCTGTAAGATACAGCTAAACTCAAAACCATCTTAACCAGCACATGCTTGTTATCAGGACTATGAGATGCATTTATAACCTCTTAGTCTTTGTAAGCCAATGAGACGACATTCTTATCACTTTATTATTATTATGTTTTTTTATGTGTATAAGTACATTGCCTGCATGTGTGTAAGTGCACCCATGCCATGCAATACCCACAGAGGTCAGAAGAAGACACTGGATCCCCTGGAACTGGAGATACAGACAGTTGTTAGCTGCCATGTGGGTGCTGGAAACCAAACCCGGGTCCTCTGCAAGAGTATCCAGTGCTCTTAACCATTGAACCATCTCTTCTGCACCCATTATTTGCTTTCTTTAGCTGAGAAAAATAATTCATAGTCTCCTTTCCTACATCACACTGTCAGCATGAGCATATGATATGAGGGCCCCTGAGTGTGATGGATCCTCTCAGCAGCCTCTCCTCATCAACAGCTTGGTATGATTAGAATCTGAAATGTGTTTTTATTCAATTCTTATGAAATGTATGTGTTACTGTAAGACAACACTGAATGTTCTTATCAAATACTTTTTATTAAGTAAGACATGGCCTGCTTAAGTATAAACCATTTGTATATTTACTTGTTCCAATAGATATTCCTTACAAGCATTTCATATCTTTTCCATGTGGTGTGTTTATTTTTAAACCTGGCTTTAGGTTTTATCTGATTGAGTGCCAAGATCATTTTGTAGATGGCAGTCTTGTTGGTGCTTGAGCTATTCTCAAATTTCTAGAATGGACTTAAGTGATCCCCCTGCCTCAGCCTTCTGAGCATCTAGAGCATCAGTGGAATATACTGTGTCTGGCTCTTAAGTAGCAAGATTGCTATAGTACTTTGCCAAAGGAGAGGAATAAAATTCTATAGTGTGAAAAGAAGAAGAAGAAGAAGAAGAAGAAGAAGAAGAAGAAGAAGAAGAAGAAGAAGAAGAAGAAGAAGAAAGAGAGAGAGAGAGAGAGAGAAAATGAATCTCAGAAACCAGGTCTTCAAATATGCCTGTGTGTCTAACTTGTTTCAGCGGGCATGGAAATGAAAGTGGACAGGAGGCTACTGGCAACAGCTGGAAGTTCTAGTTTTGAAATCTGCTTCCTACTCTAAAGATGGGACCATTTTCCAGCTCAGGTGGTTGGAATAAATGATCCAGAACTAGCAGGGTTGATTATCAACACAGTGAGGGGAAGGTTTCAAGGAGCAAGAAGAGGGAGGCTAATCACACGGAGAGGGGGTGGAGGGAGACTGGCAGGGTGACTTTCAACCTTCAGTGGTCATCCTGGAGCACCATGGTGAATGACCAAGAGTGTAACCAGTTTGCTGGTTTAAACAGGAACACATCTGGTCACTTGCAGTCTGCCTTTGACTTTCTTCAAAACCAAGCTTCTCATTACAGTCTGGAAAAATATCTAATTCAAAGGACAAATGTGTCCTCTTTGACTGCCTCTCTATTGGGAGCAGAGGGAGAAGGTTAAATACATAGGAAGATTTGATAGCAGAGAGGAAGGAAAGAGGGAAAGGGAAGCAAAGGTGGAGGCTGTACAAACAGAAATAGAGGAAGAGAAGAAAACTAAGTGGGAAGGGAAAAAAGACCAGAAATTATAAAGCCAGAGAGAGTGCGAGAGGGAGAGATGGAAAGAGGGAGAGAGTGACAGAGAGAGACAAAGACGGAGAGACAGAGAGAGAGGAAGTGATTTATTGCTGAAAAATGTTTGTCTCCTTAGGAACTCTAGACCACAAAGTCACACAGGCACAGAGCATGGAGAGGAGGCAGCAGATGCTCCCAGTGTGACCCTGCAGAATCAGACGGTCAGCCCAATGGCAGCTCTGGTCCGGGTGGTGATGGCCTCTGTCCTGGCTCATTTCATCCAGGTGAGTTCAGTTGTGAAAAGGCAGGAAAGGGCTTTTCTTTGGCCTGCTTCCTCCACTAGATTGACTCTCAGAGGAATCTGGGAGGAGATGGATGAGGTGAAAGGCAATATAGTGCCTAGGGGGCAGTGGGGACAGGAGTAAGGACGCTGTTCTCTTACTTCCATAGGTTTGCAGAGGTGTGCGTGTGCATGTGCGTGTGCGTGTGTGTGTGTTGGTAATGCCCATGGAAAGAGGGATAGACATTTGGACAATAAGAGATGAAAGCAGGCTAGCTACCCAAGTGCCACTTACACACATTTCTCATTTCTTGATTTTTCTACCTTACTCCACATCTCTTAAAAACCCCATACAAGTTACATACTTCAGTTATAATACAGTTCTAGGAGTTTAAAAGTCTATATTCCATAAACATATTAAAAGGTGGAGGATGTGCATGTGTGTGTGGTGTATGAACTCATCTGTGAATGCGCATGACAAGGTGTTGACTTTGAGTATCTTCCTCTATCACTCTCCACCTTATTTTTGTTGCTATTTTGTTTTGGGGTTTTTTGTTTGGTTTTATTTTGGGGTTTTTGAGATAGGATCTCCCTATAGTACTAGCTGGCCTGGAACTCCCTATGTAGACCAGGTTGGCCTCACGTTCACAGAGATCTGCTTGTCTCTGCCTACCAAATGCTGGTATTAAAAACGTGTGCCGCACCGGGCTTCACCTTATTTATTTTTAAGTTTTTAAAATATTTGATTTATTTTTTAAATTTTATATGAGTGTTCTGCCTGTATGTGTGTAAGTGCACACATGTCATTCAAAGCCTATGGAGGCCAGAAGAGGGCATCAGATCCCCTGGAACTGAAATTACATATGGTTGTTAGAAAGAACAGCAAGTGCTTAACCACTGAGCCAACTCTCCAACCCCCTACCTTATTTTTTGAGATAGTTTTTTTTCTCTGAGCCTGGGACTCACTCATTTCAACTAGACTGGCTGACCAGCAGCCACACATGATCCACCAGTATCCACCCACAAGGGATTAAAGGTATTGCTTCTGAGTCTCACTTTCACATAGGTGCCGGGGATCCAGAATCAGGTCCTCATGCTTACACAGCAAGCACTTTACTCATTGAACCCCCTCCCCAGACCCTAGGAATCTAATAATATTTAAGGCACCTTTTTACCTCACTATGACTCAGAAGCCTGTGAGGTATCTATTAGCTGTGAAAGGGGTTGTTAGACAGAGGGATTCTGGACAACTACCAAGGCCAAAGTCACAGAGCTGTGAAGTCTAGAAAGAAAGAGAACAAACGCAGAAGCTGGACCATATTGCAGCCCTGTAAGGGAGTGGGCTGTCTGCTGTGCCTCCTATTTGCAGGTTAACCAGCATGTGACAGTGCATCTTTTCTTGTGTCTCATCTTTGCTTCCTCTTTGCCTGGTCTTCCTTTCAGTTCTTTGCTCTGTGCTCTGTGTTCTTTCTTCCCATATGTGGTGAGTTATTGATATTGAAGGTTGAAAAGAGCAGTGTGAGGTGTAGAGTTCAATTTTCGACTGGGTGGTAACAAGAAGACAATTAAGATATTCAGAAGGACAGATTAGGAAATCTCTAGGGTGACAAATTGATACAAAAGGCTGCTTGCCATTCCCCAAGGCAATGCGGCTCACACCCTCCCAAATTACAGGTGAGACTCCTGTTCTTCCAATAGCTTCTACTTCAAGACAGAGTCAGCAGGCAGAAGAATGATCAGGGTGCCAGGGCCCTATGGACTGACCCTATGACCTTGGCCTCAGCTGCACCCGTGGGTCTGACAGCTCAGCTATGAGGGATGGTTGATAGGCTACTGAGTGCAGCAGATGAGACTGTTTCCCTGTCTGAGATTATTTCCCTTCCTACAGCTTCCTGGGGCAAGATGTGAGAACTGTGCCAACACTGGACAGTGAGTATGGAGAGTTCAAGCTGGGAGGAAAGAGAGACAAACAAAAGCAACAATGCCCAGACGTGGTTCAAATGTCATTAGATCTGTGACTTCCCTTTCCACTTAAATGGGTATCCACCCACTGTCACAGACCTGTGTCATCCTAAGTGCTCAAAATAACACTGCTTATAGCACTTTTTTTTTCCAAAGTCAACATACTTCGACACAGAGATGAGCAAAAGGCTGGCTTAGCTTCTCTTTCCAGTGACTCATCAGGGTAGACTGGGTTCAGCATCCAGTCACCAGCATGTGTATCTGGGTGAGTCCTAAGCAGTGCTCACTTCAAATCTGGAAGCACTGTCTGGTTTTCAGGGCACTTTAATAATCATTACAGACTCCATTGACGTGTCCCATATAAATCCATCACAGTTAGGTCTTATGCAGACTCAGAGAACATAAAGTAAAAATCCACAAGGTTCATTGTACTTGGAGGAGCAACATGAAATGATCAAGTAGAGACAGTGAAACAACAATCTTGTTCAGACTGCAGGAGAACACTTATTCCACATGGGATCGTTTCCCTAGAGTCAACTCTGTTAGGTGTACGGAAGAGATAATAACCTTACTTACTTGGCATGCATAGCTAAGATACTGGCTGGGGGGCATTGAGGATTTGGGCATCCCTCACCCCTTGACAATCTAATGTTGAAGTAGAAGGAAGGTCTTTGAACAAATGATGAATGTGGAAAAGCAAGATGAAGTGTTGTTCCAAGGAAAGAGCCAAACTGTATTTTCTACAAATGTATGACTAAGAAAGGAATTCAGTAATGGGTTTCAATGGAAATGACTTCAATATATTTTAGTACTAAGTATTTTTGAGCGTCACAATCGGCAAATCTTCAAAGAGGCGTACACTTTGCTTCTGCTCTGCCTCTTACCCCTGGTTGTAGCTCATGTTACTTCCCCATCCCTCCTTTTCCCTCCTACAAAGAAAGTTTACAATGTCCACAGCTAGTTAGTTAGATTTCTCCACATCAAGTTGACCTCTAATGTTTTCTCCTTCCATGTTTGGTCTCAATAGGTATGCCCATCCGTTCTGACCTCTGATGTGAAAATTTAGGTTTCCTCTTTGCAGGGAGGGTGTTGCAATAGCTTGTGAAATATAAATTTCAAACGTGACTGGTTTCAGGCTTTGGAATGAAGTTTTCCTCATGTTTACATTTTATTGACCTTGCATATACACTAACTTTAATGCTCATACCCATTTTCAAACTCATTCATAAACATGTATGCCAAACTCTTTCTTGACAACTTTCATTATAGCTGCTTATAGTAGTCATGGAGACATTTCATGTTTCTTTTCCTTTTCTTAGCATACAAATAATTTTGTTTCATCATAGCATCTTTTATTGAGCTTTTTAAATTTCATACATTTCCCACTCAAATCCAGACGCCCTCCCCCATCCATGCCTCCTCCCCATCCCCCGCCACCAAACCCTGTGCACTCTGCCATACATGCTGAGTCCTATTCATTCAGGTGTTTGTACCCAAATGTCCTTCAGTGTAAATGAGTCCACTGGAGTCTAGTCAGCCCTTCCAGTGGTCATATATAAGTCATATTCTCCCTCACCCAGTAGCAATCAGTCTCAAATAGTTCTCAATCGAGTGCTGACCAGACACCTATTTCTCACCTCCCCTTTGGGCCCTAGTTTAATTGAGCTGACATGGCATTTTTAAAACAAAATTCATTGCAATTGTTTCTCTTCCCCTCCTCTTCTCACTTAGCCTCTCCCAGCCTTAATAGTTTTCATGGTCGCTACTGTAAAGGATCTTATAGTAACTAACAAAACGATTTGCCCAATGCTACCTATATCATCAATTTCTATGTAAAGCATGCTATTTACAATAGAATACGTTAATTACATTGGATTTTTAACTAAAATAAACCTTTTTATTAGAGCATATATAACAATATAATAATTATTATTCACATACTTGATTTTTAATATAATAAGCTTCACTGTTTCTCCATAGTTGCCTGACCACAGACTGGGTGCATCTCTGGTATATATGGTAAGTTGCAGCTGCAGAACACTCAAAGATATCTTATTTTCAGGGACATTATTTTTTAAGCTTTTCATATGCTGTGATCAGGAATAAAACTATGAGATAGCCTTTCTCTACCTACTCAGTAACCGATGTGACAATATGCCAGGATTTCCTATTTCAATAGGATCTCTTCAGCCAACATCAAAAAGTGAATGTGCCCTTCCCTCAGCGGGCGCTTGAGAAATATCTCTCGACACGGGTTTAACTTCACAACCCAAAGCAGTCCCTTCCAACCATCTTAAATATCACTTGCTCTAATGACTGACCTAGTTTTGCTGAAAAGCCAGTGAGGGAAATATGTAAACTGAAATCGTGGAAATTAAAGCTTTCTTATTGCTCTATAACCAACAAGAATCAAGATCAGACATTAAGGGCTAGTTGCGGCAGAGCTGGGAAACCAGCTTGGACTTGCCTTACGGACTCTTGCAGGTTGCTGGTGGTAATTGGCGCCCTGCTCCTCCTGTGTGGACTGACTTCAGTGTGCTTCCGGTGCTGTCTGAGTCATCCAGAAAATGGGGAAGATGGGGGCCCCCCACCCTACGAAGTGACCGTCATTGCTTTTGATCATGACAGCACTCTCCAGAGCACCATCACATGTGAGTGCCAGCAACTTAGAACACGGCAGTGGGGGGCTGGCTTTAAAGAATGATAAGGGGGGTATGGAGATACAGGATGACAGATAAACTAATATTAAATGTTTGGGGATTGGGGTGGTTTTCATTTCCAGAAGCTTGTTGAGTGGCCACCTGGGCTCTTACTGGTGCTATATTCTCAAATTATTTGACTGATGATAAATGGAAAAACAAAGTGAAATATTGGAGCCCAAATCCACGTAATTTCTGTTCTCTCTCCCTCCCTCCTTTCCTTCTTTGTTGTCTCCTTCCTTCCCTCCCTCCCTCCCTCCTTCCCTCCCCCTTCCCTCCCTCTTCCCTCCTTCCCTCC
>NW_008350318.1:15610-60340 GCF_000622305.1 Nannospalax galili | reverse complement strand
CCCTTCCGTCCTTCCTTCCTTCCCCCCTTCCCCCCTCCCTTCCTTCCTTCCTTCCCTCCTTCCTTCCTTCCCTCCCTCCTTCCCTCCTTCCCTCCCTCCTTCCCTCTTTCCTTTCCTCCTTTTTCTTTTTTTCTTTCTTTGTATCTTCCTTCCTTCTTTCTTTCTCTCCTTTCAAAACAAGGTTTCAAGTAGCCCAAACTGATCCCGCCTCCCTTTATTCCCCTCTTGTGTGTGGGTTAGAGGTGTATACCACCACACCTAGCTATATTTCTTTTACATTTTTTTTGTGGCGCTGGGGATAGAACCCAACATCACAAATATGCTAAGTAAATATATTACTGCTTAGTGTCCCAGACCCTAATTCGTTTTTTTCTTTTTGAGACATGGTCTCTCTAAGTTGACCAGGCTACCCCTGAGTTCACTATGTAGCTTAGGCAGGCCTTGAACATATGAACATTCTGTCCCAGCCCCTCAGATACCTGAAATTATAGACTGCAGTACCAGGCCTGCCTGCCTTACACTGTATTATTTTGTATCTTTAAAGAAGCTGGTGGTTTACACTTTCAGTTCCATGTTCTTCAAGTCTTGATATGCTAAAATTGAGCCCAGCATCTCTGATAATTTCATAAGACCTTTTCCTTTACCTCCTGTTTGTGTGAAATATTCTCTAAAATTGAGGAGCAAAGACAAGTTAGAACAACAGATGGCAAAGCACTGTACACTCATTTTAAAATAAGAACAATATGGAGCTAGGGAGATGGCTCAGTGGTTAAGAGCAGTGGGCTGCTCTTGCAGAGGACCTGGGTTTGATTCCCAGCACCCACATGCTGGCTAACAACTGTCAACTGTGTGTAACTCCAGTTCCAGGGGATCTAGCACCCTTTTCTGACCTCCACAGGCATTACACATCATGGGTGCACTTATATACATCCAGACAAAACGTTCATACACATAACCTAAATAAAATATTAAAAAATAAGAACAATATGACCTGTTATTGATACATGACAAATAAAGCAGAAATAAATATTCCCAATATGATATGTCAATATGATATCGACAGGCTGGTGCAAACGGTTATAAACTGAGAGGTGAAACTGGGGGTGCAGCTTAGCAGAATAGTGTTTGTCCAGCTTGTGTGAGGCCCTGGGTTCGATTCCTAGTACAGCAAAGAGGGAAAAAAGAAAAACTGGAAAGAAGGAAAGGCGGTGACCTATGGAAAGGCAATTCAGACCATGCAAAGACCCCAGGGAAGGCAGGTTCTTCTAGTACAAGTTCTGGGCCTGGTGGTATACACTTTTAATCCCAGCATGTGGGCGAGAGAGGCAGGTGGGTCTCTATAAGACCGAGGCCAGCCTGCTCTACACATGGAGTCCCAGTCTAGCTGGGGCTACAGAGAGGCCCTGTCTCAAAAAGAAAAGTTTTGAAGGATTTCCATGAACTTTGTTGAGGATGTGATAATAACTTTGGACACTTGTTCTCCTGTGTGCTGTGAAGCTCTGGCCTCTACAGATCTCGCCTTTGGACGTCATGTCTTTACACGAGCTCTGCCTTCTTCCCTCACAGCACTGCAGTCTGTGTTTGGCCCCGCGGCTCGGAGAATCCTGGCAGTGGCTCATGGACACAGCTCCCTGGGCCAGCTGCCCTCCTCCCTGGACACACTCCCAGGCTATGAGGAAGCTCTTGGCATGACCCGCTTCACAGTGGCAAGGTGTGGGCAGAAAGCCCCTGACCTACCTTCAGTGCCAGAGGAAAAGCGCCTGCCTCCCACAGAGAAAGAGTCTCCTCGAAAAGAATGCCCCTGTCACTGATGGGAGCTTTGATCATATCCCTAAGTGAGGCATCCTCAGAGTCTGAGGAATCATCAGATGAATGGAACTTTATTTTGCAACACCCAGAAGGTTTTGGATTCCATCTAAACATCACTCTGCTTAGATGTGTTACCACCCTTCACCCAGAGCAATATCCTTTTTCTCATATACTATGTTCTTATTGGAATTCTAATTCTTTATCCAGTGGCCAAAGTTTGTAACTCGCCTCTACCATATTGATTACTACCAAGCAGAGGAGCATTATGGTGTCTTGAATTATTTCAACTTTTGCTTGCTTACAAAGCCCCTTCAACCCTGTGATTCTGTCAGTTGCTTTTCTCCCTGGTAGCCAGTAGACTGTGGTAAACTTGAAGAGAAAAACAATCCAAGCACAGCCAATGAATGAATGCGCTAAGCACATGCATCTGCCCGCCTAGAGGATGACCAGTTTTAAGATGAGTAACACTGATCATCTTGTACATCATAGAATATGCACCTGGACTTGTAGGATGCAGGGCTAAGAGACTTTAGGAGAATATGTGCCAAGTGTCAAGATCCTTTTGTCATTTTGGGCTTACCCACAAGTGTGAAAAATTGCACAGGGTGCAGTAATTCTCCTATTACACTTCAGTTCATTTGTCATGCACACACACAGACACATGCACATGCTCACGCATGCATGCACCCTTTTTAAATTCTAAAAGCATTTATTTGCTTCATTCCTTTCTTTTTTTCACCACATAAAGCCTTCCAGCGACGCTGACTTCTAGAAGGTAGTGGTGGTCCTTACTGCCATCTAGTGGAACTATGAGAGAAAAATACCTTCTCTCCATTTTGCCCACCTGCACCTCTCTAGTTCTTGGGAGTACCAAGTGCTAATCTAATCCTAGATCCTTTCTGAGGTACTATCCTGCTGAGTGGTGCTAAGCCATCCTGGTGACATACTACCTCCCAAAGTGCTGTCATTAAAATTGAAGCAGTGAGGCGTATCGGAGAAAGAAATCACTGAAATCATGGAAGCCTCATCTGTATATTAGAGATTACTGTGCAGATCCACAAAGCTAAGTATCTGTGACATGATTTGTAAAGTATTGTGTGCATGTAATTACTATTCTGTCGTCATCTGCTTTTCACTTGCTGTGAATCCACTGAGAATTTGTTCCTTGATTGTCCTTCTGCCTGGTTGCTATGTTCTTGTCAAGTCACACCTGAAATGGCTTCATTTTATCAGTAAAAATGTGTTGATTGACATAAACAGCTAATGACCTGTGATTCCTCTCAATATCTTTTGTAGTGGGACATTTGAGAAAACTGGCTGTTTTGCAGGTGACTAGCTCCAGTGCTCTGGGGAGGTGATGCAAACCCAGGGTTTGACTGAGGAGTGCAGCACCTCATTAAATACATTCTTGCAATGTTCACTCTGCCCAGAGGGAAAAGTGTTCTAAGTGAGTGTAATCTCCTGGTGACCTGAGTTTCTCCTGAATCATGGAGCAAACTGCATCTGGAAACAAAATGCGTGGATTGTTAATAACACCTAAGGTGGCCTTTTTAAAAAAAATATGTTATTTAGTGTTTTTATTTTATGAGTGTATTGCCTGCATGTGTGTAAGTGAACCCGTGTTGTGGAATGCCTGTGGAGGTCAGAAAATGGTGTCAGATTCCCCTGGAACTGGAGTTACAGACAGTTGTTATCCACCATGAGGGTGCTGGGAATAGAACCCTGGTCTGTAAGAGCAGCCAGTGCTCTTAACCATTGAGCCATCTCTCCAGCTCCCTAGGTGGCCTTCTTTTACCATCACTAAATAAGCCATTTTAGTTACCAAGCATTCAAAAATTATTCTTGGCTTTTTTCCCCTCTTTTCTTTTGAGGCAGCATCTTGTTGCATAGAGTAGGCTGGCATCAGAGTGTTATATAGCCAAGGCTGGCCTCAAACTGCCAAGCCTCCTACCTCTCAAATACTGGGATTACAGAGGTCCCCCACCATGCCCCTCAATGTTATTTTGCTCTTTCAACATTCAAGACACTATACACTTGAAGAAGTTAATATCTTGATGCCTACTAAGGGGTCTTGGGAGAAATCCTGCCTATGGTATGTTTTTCTAAAGAGAGGTCTATAACGGCACCTCCTGGGCCACCTCCACCTTGTTTGACTCGTGGAATTACTTTCACCCGTTGTATGCAGCTCTGTTGTAGGGCACCAACCAGCTTTCTTTTCATAATCTGCCTCACAGGTGCACTTCATGGTTACTCTTCAGCTTCTGGGAGACGTTCAGCCCTGTAACCCTTCTGTTGTGTTGGCTGACATTCTTTTGGCTTTTATCTCTGTCCACACTAAGACATCTGTTAATTACCTCAGTCACTCTCATTATTGTGAAGTTCTTAATCCCTTTTAAATTGCTTCTATTTGTTCATTTACTTATTTGTTTGTTTATTTTTGGTCTTTTTGAGACAGGGTCTCCCTGTAGCCTCAGCTGGCCTGGAACTCACTATGTAGACCAGGCTGGCCTTGAACTCACAGAGATCCACCTGCCTCTGCCTCCCGAGTGCTGGGATTAAAGGCGTGTGCTACCACACCCAGCTTATTTTATTATTTTACGTGTATGAGTGTATTGCCTGCATGTATGTAAGTGTACCCGTGCTGTGCAATGCCCATGGAGGACAGAAGAAGGCATTGGGTTCCCCTGGAACTGGAGTTACAAATAGTTGTTAGCTGCCATGTGGGTGTTGGGAATTGAACCAGGGTCCTCTGCAAATACAGCCAGTGCTCTCAACTGCTGAGCCATCCCTCCAGCCCCTTCACTCCTATTTTTCAAGCCTTAAGTCCTGGTTCAATTGCATTAAGTGATTTCTCCCCAACACCTATACTGCTGAACAGTGACAGAAATCTATGAATCAAAGTCAGATTCATAGTTTTCAGTATTACCCAGAGCATTTAGCATTCTTTGTAAATTCTCTCTGGTAATTTCTACATTTCTTTTGGTATGTATTCAGATGTCAGAGACTGTCTTCTTACTCCATGCTCCATTCTCAATCAACTAGTTCTAGGCAGGCTCTTGCTCTAGTTCAGAGAAGGAAGGAATGCCTTTGGGTAATGTTAAACCTGTAGACACAAGTCCTTTTTCTGTTATTTCTTCCATTCATGGAGATTAATGTAATTTCTCTGCCCAGTAATACTACTGCTCAAAACACTTTGCATGACATCAATAAAACAGGATCTTTTAAAGCAAGAATTATTATTTAAGAAATACAGTGATGCTTTTGGGAGCCCTTGTCAAGAAACTCCAATGGAATCTCATATGAATGTTTGAAAATTGCCCTGTTGTGACTTGTCTCTAGTTCCCTGTCTAGAACTTGTAATGCTAATTACTCTTGCCTTTATTTCTCCTTCACATCTCCTAATCATGATTCAAGGACTTTCTTTTCCTCTTACAGACAAGAGTTATGCAATTTGGGAGTCTTTTAGATAGACCCACTAAAGGGGTACTCCAATTGCCTCACCCTATGTCCCTATTCAGAATGGAAGAAGCCAGAGTGGTCTGCACCCCTATTCCCTATTGGCAATTTGGGTAATCCCTTCAGAGGATGGCGTGATAAGAATAGGAGGTAGGAATTGGCTAGGCAGTTAGGGTAAAAAGACCCCAAAGAAATGTAGCAAGTTTCTGGGCTAAAAGTCAAAATGTCCTTGGGCCTTTTAGCAACACACTCTGTTCCAAAGGCCAAAAATGTCAACATGTCAAAAGTATTTGGGAGGTTATATCTAATCTTTAAAAGATTTTAGGGTTACCTCTTCAGAGGGGGGAATGTTGGAGAGGAGGGAATGGGCATGGATTTGATCAAAACACCTTATATACATGTATGAAATTCTCAATAAAGTTTTTATAAAAGTTTAAAAAAAGTGCCACAAATAGCAAGGAGGCCACTGGAGAAGAAGATGTGCAAGATGGAGCATCGAGTCCATTTCTCACAGAGCTTATGTAGTAAGTTGGTAAAATAGTAAACAAAAGCAAAAATAAAATAACACATTTCAAAAGTGCAAAGAGCTAAACAAAGGCTGAGATGAGGGAGAACGAATAGGAGAAGACAGGCAGCGTGTGGGGGAGGAAGAAGGAGGGAAAAGCATTCCCAGCAATGAAGACTGTAAGATAAAATAACTGATGAGATACTTCGAGCATTGGTAAGATAAAGTAACTGCCCAAGAAAACAGGCTTAAGTAGCTGGTTGTAGTGAGCCAAGGAGAGAGATCTGGGCCAAGGGAGGTAGCCTGGGGAGTAAAAGACTCAAGACTTCCTGTGCATTGAGAAGTCACAGAAGGCTTTGCAACAGTAGACTACTTGATGTAATTGAAATTTTAAGACAAAATTTTTTAGAAATTTTATTTATTTTATGTGTGTGCGTGTATCGCCTGCATGTAGGTAAGTGCACTCATGTCATACAATGTCTGTGGAGGCAGAAGAGCCCTGTTGGGTCCCCTGAAACTGGAGTTGTGGATAGTTGTTAGCTGCCATGTGGGTGCTGGGATCTGAACCAAAGTCTTCTGCAAGAACAGTCAGTATTCTTAACTTCTGAGCCATTTCTCCAGCCCCCTTTTTCTCTTTTTAAAAACTATTTTATGCCGGGCGTGCTGGTGCATGCCTGTAGTACCAGCACTTGGGAGGCAGAGGCAGGTGGATCTCTGTGAGTTCAAGGCCTGCCTGGTCTACACAGTGAGTTCCAGGCCAGCTGGGGCTACAGGGAGGCCCTGTCTCAAAAAGACCAAAGAAAAAACTATTTTATTTATTATTTTTATTTTATGTGTATGACTATGTATTGCCTGCATGTGTGTAAGTGTACCCATATCATGCAATGCCTGAGGGGGTTAGAAGAGGGTGTTGGATCATTGGATCCCCTGGAACTGGAATTATGGTGGTATTTAGACCCTTCCCCTATTTGCACAGCCCCACCCCCATTGCCCTTCTATAGGATTTCTTGCATTCTGTTATATATGTTAAGGCCTATCAAGTTAAGCTTGTGTACCCAGATGTTCCTTGGTATGAGTTCACCCACTGGAAACTGGTCAGCCCATTTAGCATCCCTCAAAGCAGACCAACTCTCCCTCACCCTGCAATGATCAGCTATCAATAGTTCCTTGGCTAAGATCGGGGCTTCTTACCCATTTCTCCAGTTCCATGCTGGGTTTTGTCTGTTTCAAACTTGTGTGGGTCTTGTGCCTGCTGTCACCATTGCTGTTGCTGTAAGTTCATACAAGCAAGTTCCCAGCTGCCTGGAAAACTCTGTTTCCTTGTGATATTCCACCACCTTTGGCTCTTGCAGTCTTTCTGCCCAGCTTTCTCTCTCTCTCTCTCTCTCTCTCTCTCTCTCTCTCCCTCTCCCTCTTTTTCTCTAATTAAAAAAGTTATTCTTTGACAATTTCATAAATGTGTACAATATCCTTCATCATATTTAATCCAAATCCCCTCTTCCCACTCCCTCCAGATCACTTCAGTACTTCCTACCGCCCACTTCATGTTCTCTGCTTTTTAATAACCCACTGAGTTCAGTTACCCCTGCCTGCATGCACATGGGCATAAGACCATCCACAGGAGCATGGGCAACCTACCAGAGGCCACATCGCTAAAGAAAAATGACTCCCCTTCCAGCAGCAGCCATCAGTTGCCAAAATCTCTTCAACTAAGGAAGGAGCCTCATGAGGAATATTGACTGGCCTGATCCTGTGCAGGTCTTGTGCAAGTAACTACAGCTGCTGTGAGTTTATGAGTGCAATGGCCATATGACTAGTAGACAGCATTTCAGTCTATTTTTCCCCATCCTCCCAACCTTACACTATCTCTGCCCTCCCTTCTGCAATGTTCCAGGATCCTGAGGGGTGAGGGTCTGATATAGATGTCTCATTTAGGGCTGAGCACTCAATAGTGACTTAGTCTCTGCACTTTAACCAGTTACAAGTTAGACCTCTCTTATCTGAAACCCTCTGTTCCTCTCTGTAAGGATCTTCTCACAGGACTAAAGCTCTGGTTTCCCAGGCAGAGATGACAATAGGATGACCCCACATGCATAGTAACAACTTTTCCTTCCAAATCCTGCACCACCTCCCTCTGCACGATGTCCAGGTCCCCACTGTTCAGCCATCTTGTCCCTTTTTGAGCCATCTACTCCCATGCCTTAAGCATACAAATAAATGTGTGTGTTCCCTTTCCTGTTGTCCGTTTGTGGCTCAATCAGGGTTCTCTAAAGGAACAAAATCAATAGAATATATGTGTATATTTAAAAGGGGGATTTATGATGGGCTGTGGTGGTGCATACCTGTGAGCTCAGCACTTGGGAGGCACAGGCAAGTGGATTTCTATGAGTTCAGGGCCAGGCTGATCTACATAGTGGGTTCCAGGCCAGTCAGGGCTACATAGTGAGACTTTGTCTCAAAAAAAATGGGGAAGGTTGACCCTATTGACATCTCTGCCTAGGACACCAGAGCTTTAGTCATGTTAGATTGGCTTACATGACACAGGCAAAGTACTCCAGCCATGACCATATGCATGTTGGAGAAACAGAGCCCAGTTGAAGAAGCTGATGCCTCGGAAGTCCCAATCCAGCACTGAAGCCTTTGAGAACTGCTCGTGTTGAATCTATGTTAAAAAGCTGAAGAAGCCAGAGTCTAAAGTCAGCAGGTAATGGCAGCCACCAGGAGGCATAACTCAGAGAAGAAAGGTACTTGCTCGTCCACACTGCCTTCCTGGACTTGTTTTCCTCCAGACCAGCAGTCCATTGGATGATGTTGCCCACATTCAAAGCGTGCTTATTTCCATGCTATAGTCACTGTCTCATGTGTCAGTTCACTCTGGAAGCACCCCCTCAGACACATGGGGTGCATTTTACCCGTCCTAGACATTTCTTAATCCAGTCAAGTTGACAACTTGGGCCAACCATCATTGTCTGTTGCCAGTCTCTTTTATAGACTAAAATGACCAAACCTTCAAAGGGAAAAGAGTATGATGAAATTGTCCCTGTATAACGACAGAGGTGGAAATGGAGACAAATAGAGTCAAGTGTTACATTGGAGACAGGGTGGTCAGCGTACAACTGATGAACTGGATAGGAAAAGGTGAGAAGGAAAGAAATTCAGGGAGAACTCCAAACATTTGCCTAAACTGAAGCTGAATCAAATATCTAAGGTTCTATTTATTGGGCTGGGGATGACTGGGTGTCAGGGGACAATGGATTCAGGTGGGAATTTAAGACAGTGTTTCCTAAAACTAGGGGAAAAGCATTTGGTGGTGAAATATATAAGCACTCAATCTAAAACAAGAACTACTTCAGTAACATCTAAGAAAGGTGAGGTGAGCCAATGCAATAAATCAATGTTCCTTGACACCGAGTGAGGAAAACCTACATTTGATGTCTTTCTGGAATCTTGAGGTGTAAGATGAAATAAATCCTTTCATCCCCCAACTTGCTTTTGAGTCATTGCTGTGCCACAGCAACAGAAAACAAACTAGGACAACAGAAAACAAACTAGGACAATCCCCAAAGTACAGAAGCCAACCAAGAAAGGAAGGAATAGTCACTGGATAAAGGAAACAGAATTTTGAACAAGGGAGATGAAAATAATTAACAACATAAAGCAAGTGGCCATGGTCATGACTATAATAATACTCAGGCTATGTTATTTGTGTGGGTTCCCATAACGCTCGTGTGATATTAATGCGGGTATGTATACTCATTGTATCACCATTTTTAATTTTTTTACTTATTTACTTTTATGTGTATGAGTGTTTTGCCTGCATATATGTAAGTGCACCACAGCATGCAATGCCCAAGGAGGCCAGAAGAGGGTGGTGGATCTGGAACTGGAGTTACTTATAGATGTTAGCCTCCATGTGGGTAATGGGAACTTAATTTGAATCCTCTGCAAGAGCAGCCAGTGCTCTTTACCATTGAGCCATCCCTCTAGTCCCTGTATCACCATTTTATCACAAATGTCAGTACTGGAACCTAGAATGAGTGGCTAATCCAAACATTGCCCAGAAATTAAAGTGCAGAGCCTCAATTTTAACTCTCAAAGCCTGATTTTAGGATTTTAACCATTAATGATCTCTTTTCTGCTCTCCACTATACTGATCTAATCGAAATTATTTGACTCCTGATGAAGTTTGTCTCTTTTAAGTTGCATTTTTATTTCTTTCAGTATTTACAACTGTCTGAGAGGAGAGGATGGTACCCAACCTCACCACTTCCAGTTCTTACTGTTAATGTTGTAGGAGAGAGAAGACACCTCACTCCATCAAGCTCAAGAAGGCAGTGCAAGAAAGATCCCTTTGGAGGTGTGCTGCACATAAAGTGAAACTTGTGAAGAGTCTAGACAGTTGGAGCATCAATGTCACTTATCAAACAGGGACAAGAAACACTGAAAGGTGATATTATGATTCAGGAATGAATACTGAGAATCTGATATATAGAAAAGAGACTGTTATTTGGTCTTCCTGATCTCATTTTTAAATGTTTCATTACTTATTTGTTATCGCTGTTTTTAAATATTTTATTTTTATTTTATGTGTATTGCTTCCATGTACGTAAGCACAATCCCCATAGAGGTCAGAAGAGGGCATCAGATTCCCCTGGAACTGGAGTTATGGATAGTTGTGAGCTACCATGTGGCTGCTGGAAATCAAATCCAGGTCCTCTACAAGAGCTGCCAGTGCTTTTAACCACTGAGACATCTCTCCAGCTCCCCTGATCTTGTAACTAAGTTTGCACCATAGAAACTGTGTGGTGTCTTTGGGGTGGCTTCACAATCACAATGCTCACACCTGTATTTCCTTTCTTGTGTCCATATTTTTATCACAAAATATCTCTAAAATAATAGTACCCTTTTCTTTCTTCAAATATTTACAGAGGGGCCTGGAGAGATGGCTCAGTGGTTAAGAGCACTGGCTGCTCTTGCAGAGGACCTGGGTTCAGTGCCCAGCACTCACATGGTGGCTAACAACTGTCTGTAGCTCAGTTCCAGGGGATCTGTAGCCCACTTCTGACCTCCATGGGCATTGCACGAAACAGGTGCACTTACATTCATACAGGCAATACACTCGAACACATAAAATAATAAAATAAAAAAAGATTAAAAACAAAATTAACAGAAGTTTTTGGCCAATGTAGGACAAAGTCCACACTGTTTGACATCACACTGAATGCCTTCCATAGAAATGATTCCAACTTCACTTCTAAGACCCATTGCAATTACACTGCACTCAAAATTGTTACTACTCTCCATAATTCACATTTTCATTATTTTAAAAACTAGTTTTGCTTGTGGACAGGAACTGTCCTTTTCTTGCTCACTTGATGTTTAAAACTTTGCTAGTCCTCAGGTTGAAATTTAGGCACTGTCATTTCCTGATACAGTTTTCAAACTTAAAAATTGTGTGAAATTCTGGGGTGGGAAATAATGCAATTCTGGATTGCCCAAGATGTGGTGCCGATGGAATGATGCTGGCCAACGTTACTCAGAGACAGCAGGTCAAATATTTTCCATAGTTAACACCCAATGTTTCTGGAACAGCCCATAAATCAATAAAGTTGTTTTCCCACTTTGCTTGCTCAAGGGTAGATTTCCCATTCTGGCCTCTTTATTGCCTGCTAGCCAGTGTGCTTTACCCAAGTAAAAGAAAACAAAACTCAGAATTTCCAGCTGTTGCTTTTTGATAAACATTTTCTTGTTTGCTTTCTTTCTAAACTCTGATGTGCAACTACTACACTAACTAAGCAGACTTATTAACTAATAAGAATCTTAGCACATACACATATGGCCAACTCAGTAAGAATTATGCTGCAGTTTCTGGCAGTTTCTGGAGCAGAGGTAGGTCATGGCAAAGCACCCTGCCGTTCTGTGTACCTCCACTCCACAGAGTGCTTCTCACCACAGCTGAATTCATCTCTCTGACTCAGCTTCCCCCAAAGCAGTCTGTGCCACCATGGTGTGAATGAGTACATGTCTATGGGGCAGGGCTTCCTCACATGTAAACATACCCTCCTGGCAGGAATGAAGATTCATTAAACAGACAGACACTTTGCCCCACCTTTGGCTATCAGACTACTGAGTTGATGCATCTCAAGGACTTGGAATTCCCCCTGGAATCTCTTGTAGGGAGAAGGAAATGGCTGATGGGTGCTTAGTGCCAGCCAGAGGAAGAGCTTATCTCCAGGAAAGAAGTTTCACCCAGTTCTGAAAACTTGTCAGACCACCTAACAGGAGAGACTGAAGCCCGGACAAGGATGAAGGTGGGACCTCCTTGACCATGTTGGCCCAGGTCTGCATTCCTCTGGCCCTTTGTTTGAACCCAACCTCATGATAGGTCTAAATGGATGGACTTGGGCTGGGAGCCGGTGGTCACTGGACCTCCTTCCTCTTCTCCCCAATGTGTCCACATTAGTTAAATCTCCGTTTTCTGCTTTTCACTATGATATGTCTGTTGAAGGACAGGTGGCAGAGCTTAGGCTATTAGGACTGCAAGGACCTTAGCCCTCATAATAACTCCAGTAACCTTGGGAGCTTTGGGCTCACAGGGTCCTTTGTCCTGTATAGATAGGGATACTCCCTTAGACGCAGGGCTTACAGTAGACTCAGTCCTGACTTGTTTGTAGGAGTTTCATTTCTGACCAATAAAATGTAAAGAAGAATACAATGTGATCACCCCAGGAAACCCCAGAGTAAGCTCAGAGGATGGAGAGCAATTTGTGATGAGGTTTGTGGGCTGAGAAAGACAAGCTAGGGAATGAATCACCACTGATTCAAATTAGAGAGAAGACCTAGAGAACAATTGGGCAAAATATTTCCTAAATCACTTGGTTGCTTGTGATTTCAGTTTGAGCACAGCTTAGAATTTTGTTGAAAAGGAGAAATAATGAACCATCATTTTATACACATCCTGTCTTCTTTTTCATCATCTCATCTTTTTTTTTTGAGGATTTTTTGCTACTCAATAGAATTCAAACCTGCATTCCTTGCACTTCAGCTAAGGACTCACTCATCATGGTTTCTTTTAAAACACTGGCCACATGATGACCTCTCCTGACAATAAAGCATTAGCTAGCTCTTCCTTGTCTTCAAGTTCAATGTCCAAATTGCTTAGCACTAAGCTTAACATTATGTCCCCTTTCTGCTCCAATTCCATGCTGCCCTTTCCCTCCCTCGCAGTATTATAAGTACCTTAAAGGCAAGACACTTAGTAATGGAAAGTAAACAACCAGAAGAATGAGTATATCTATATTAGTTATCATAGGAGTATTACGGGTGTTAGATTTTTGGAAAATAAAAGGAAAGATAGAGGAGTAGGAGACAAGAAACGAGAGCCAGACCTGAAACAGGCAAGGAATAGATCTTCCTTTATTCCAAGAAGATACAGTGAGAGGTGGAGGCTGTCTGCAGGAACCAAGCTTCTACAACTAGACAAAGAAACCGGGGTCAGGGTTTATACCAGGGTTGTGGAACAGGACTACACTTAGTGGGGAGTCGAGTTAGTGCCCATGCTTAAAGGTCTCCTTCTCAAGATTGTTTACTCAGGAACTGGCAGAAATGTTATCTATGGCCTTAGAGGAGACAGGTGGGCTCCACAAACATTTTCTCTCAGGCTTGAGAGTGACCAGCTGATAAGGGATGAGCAGAGCCATGTCTTTAATCTATAGCTGTTAGGAAACAGGGGAAACTTTGTACTTTTAGAATTTAGAGCCTTTCAGCCACATTGATAGTTTTATGCCTTTATGGCTTCCTCTAATGAAGCTCATGGTTTTTCTGAGGTTTGCATATTCTATCAGTGGGAACCCACATATATAATATAGCGTATTAGTATACTCATGATCAGAATTGCTTATATTATCTTGTTGATTATTTTCATCTTACCCATTTTAAATTCTGTTTTCTTTATCCAGTGTCTGTTCCTTTCTTAATTGGCTTCTGTAGTTCAGGGATTACCCTAGTTTGTTTTCTGTTGCTGTGGCACAGCAATAACTAAAAGCAACTTGAGGAAGAGAGGGTTTATTTCACAATCCATCACTGAAGGAAGTCAGGGCAGGAGCTCAAGGCAGGAACCTGGAGGCAGGAATGAAGCAGAGATGATGGAGGAATGCTGCTTGCTGGCTGGTTTCCCCAGGCTTGCTCAGATACCTTTCTTATCCAGCCCAGGCCACCTGCCTAGGGATGAATCTGCCCGCAGCGGCCTAGGTCTTCCTATATGAATTAGCAATCAAGAAAATGCCCCATAGACATGACCACAGGCTAATCCAACAAAGGAGGAAATTCTTCAGCTGAGGTTCTCTCTTCCCAGGTGACTCTAGTTTTTGTAAAGTTAACAAAAGCTAACCAGCACAGAAGTGTTTCCGGAAAAGGAATTCATGGGAGGGAAATGTTTGGAGGGCTTCCATGTCCACTGGTGCCCTGCCTACCTCACACTTAATAAGTTTGGCTTGATATAAAGTTCTAGGAAGAAAATAACTTCCTTTAGAATTTTAAAGCCACAATAGATGTAGACAAATTCTGTCCTCTCTGTCCCATTAGCAGTTCAGAGATTCTTCATATGTGAATGTCGGACCTTCATCTTGGATCCATCACTTCCCTTTCCTACCTCTGCCCTCAATTTTCTCTTAATACTTTTGGAGTTTTCCATGTTCATACTTTTGCTTTTGTCAGATTTTTTCTGGATATTATGTGATTATCAGGAGTAATGATATATTTTAATGTTTCTAATCACCTTGAATGGTCTTTTGTCAGGGATCCTGCCCTGACACAGGAGCCTGGGAAAGGGAGATGAGCTGTCCACCCATTACCCGCAGCCTCCCTGGGAGACAATCAGACATGACAGGGAGCCAGTCAAGCAGGAACTCGTTTATTACAGGCAATACAGGGCTTATGAAGGCAAAAACCACAAAGGAAAATCCCCTCCCCAACCAAGTGTCCAATCACATTAAAGGTGAACTTGAGCAGTCTCCTCTCCACAGCACAGCATAGCGTTCGTGAGGTGATCACATGCTGCCAAGATGCGCAGTAATGACAGGAGCCAATCAGTAATTCTTCAAAACAAGTCTGGCCATGTTCCAGCCATTTCCTCTATGCACCAAACAAGTCTGATCATGCCCTGGCCATTTCCTCTAGGTGCCAAACAAGTCTGATCACAGCCTGCCTGGTTCCTCTAGGCACCATCCTGCCTTGCCCCTGGCCTCAGGCCCCTGCATCTCTCCCCCTACTTTGTTTTAAAAGTGAGTTTCCTTACGGATAGCCCCTGGGGACGGGGCACACCGTCCCCATCCCCCTCCGCTGCTATGGCCTCCCTGTCTTAGGTTTCCTCTCCTTAGGCACTGAAGTTGCCTGTCCTTGGGTAACCATGATTGCCCTCATGGCCCCTGTCTTGGGTGCATCAGTCTGGAAGGGTCTTACCCATCATTGGGACCAGCCATGGCCTTTTGCGGTTAATATATGGGGGTCTATCCCATAAGGGGGCAAAGCAACCTGAGCCCTCAGGCTAACTCAAGATTCCATGCCTGGACCTGTCTTGGGGAGGGGCCTGAGGGTGACTGGGTGGCCAGGGCGAGTTGGACTAGGACTTTCTTCATCCATTTCTGTCTTTTGATAATCGAGCAGAGACACTTGAGGAGAACAAAAGCTAGCACAAGCATTAGAAACATGCTCCCATACCTTACTGTAAAAGGAGGAGTCCATCGATAGGACCAGGGCCTGGGTATAATTTAGAGCAATAATCTAATTGGTCAGTAAGGGGAGAGACAAAGTGACCTAAAACGAGGGTCGCAAGGTAGCAGAGCCATGTCTTTGGTAATTGCCAGCTCTTCACTTAAGAGAAGGGCAAGAGTATAGGCAGGGAAGGGACCAAGGCCCAGAGGTCCTCGGCTTTTATCTGACAGATGGCTAGCAGGAGAAGGAATACCATTATTGACAGATTTTGGTCAGCCATCTATTGATCAGATCTTGAATAATGATGGTAACGATAAAGATGATGATGGCCAGGGCAGCAGTGGTGAGCACGGCAATGAAAGCCTTCCATCCAAAATACTCCATCCTGTAAGACATAGAAATCCTCCTCAAAGGGCTGTTACCTTTGGGACAGGGTTATTCCTGCATCGTTAGATTCCTTGCAAGAACCCAGATGGGTTGGGGTTCATCCGTGGAAAGACACATCCAAACTCCCTGCTCATAGTAAGGAGCAGGTCGGGTCCTCGCCATTGTCCCATTATTGGATCCTTCCATCTGACCCATACCTCTGGTCTTTACTCCTGACGTCCCTAGTGTTTTTGGAATTGAGATTCCAATTGAACTTTTTGAAAATTGAGAATATTAATGGTAAATAAGGCAGAACCTAGCGGTTGGTGGGGGCTTACTCCCCCTTTTTGTTTTTGTAATTGGGTCTTTAGGTCCTGATGGTTACATTCTATGATAGCTTGGCCCTGGGGGTTATAGCGGATCCCCGTGTTATGGTGGATTCCCCATAAAGAGAAGAAGTCCTATAAGCTTTTACTTATGAAGCATGGTCCATTGTCAGTTTTAATCCTTTGAGGTAATCCCAGCATAGCGAAGCACTGGAGGAAGTGAGACTGAGCATGTCTAGATTTTCTCCTGTATGGGCAGTAGCCCAATGGGCATGTGAGAGCATGTCAATAGACACAAAAACATACTTGAGTTTTCCAAAAGGAATGTAATGTGTGACATCTGTCTGCCAAAGAGAGTTAGGCTTCAGCCCCCTAGGGTTTGTCCCTGGTTGTTGGAGGGGTGGAACCTGTAGAAAGGGTTGACAAGACTTACAGGTATGTACAATTTTTCTTAGTTTCTTGATAGGGATTTGAGGGAACCTCTTACGGAGTCCCCACCAATTTACATGGGTATGATTATGCAGTTGTTGAGCTTTCTCCAGGCCTGCTGATAGGATATGGGTAGAAACCATTTTGTCTGCCTCTGCATTGCCCTGGGAGAGGAAACCAGGCAGTCCTTGGTGGCCCCTAAGGTGTTGTAAGAAAATGGGGGCCCTTCTTTCTGTTAACAATGTTCAAACCTAGATCATTATGGGGGTCATAGGGTCATCATCTAGCCAAATATGAGAATTTAATAATCCTGGGAGAAGGTTGACTGCATATAGGCTGTCAGAGAACAAGTTCATGGGGTCATCTACTTTGGACAAGGCTAGGGCAATGGCCATGAGTTCTTTAAATTGAGCAGAGCCCTCACAGTGTGAACATATGTTTTTGGTTCTGTTCCTACTGCCAGGTAAATTACTACAGCAGCTCCGAATTTTCCTCCATCAGTAAACACATTATACTCCCCCGTCAGAGGGCTTTTTGAGAAAAAGCTCTTTAAATTGAGCAGAGCCCTCACAAGTGTGAACGTATGTTTTTGGTTCTGTTCCTACCTCCGGGTAAATTACTACAGTGGCTCTGAATTTTCCTCCATCAGTAAACACATTATACGTCTCCATCAGAGGGTTTTTGACAAAAAGCCTGGGGGCCCCCTAGTGGAGGGCGCGAAAGGAGGTTACCCATTTATGAGGGCCATAATGACAGTTCAACTTTCCCAGAAAGCCCTCCAAGGCTATGGCCATTCGGCTGTTGTTTCTGCAAAGCCATTCAAAGTCCTTTAGCCAATAAGGTATAATAATCTTGTGGGGTCAATGCCATAATGTCTCAGGGCTATATCCCGCCCTTTCTCAATTAGGTCAGCCAACTGGTCCATGGGTGTGTACACCCGTGGAGTGCCCCCTAGGGAGGTATGCACCCATTGGAGGGGCCTTCCCCCTTGTATGAAGACAGATGTCATCAGGGCCTCACCGGGGAGCACCCATAGTTCAAGGTCCTTTCCGGGCATATAGTGGGCCAGTTGGGCTTGGTTCAGGGCCTCCTGGACCCTCTGTAATATGTCTAGGTGTTGTGGGTTCAGATGGATTAGCTCTGATTTGGCTGTTGTTTCTGCAGAGCCATTCAAAGTCCTTTAGCTGATAAGGGATAGTAATCTTGTGGGGGCCAATGCCATAATGTCTCAGGGCCATGGGTGTGTACACCCGTGGAGTGCCCCCTAGGGAGGTATGCACCCATTGGACGGGCCTCCACCTTGTGTGAGGACAGATGTCATTAGAGCCTCACAATGGAACACCTATAGTTCAAGGTCCTTTCCAGGCATATAGTGGGCCAGTTGGGCTTGGTCCAGGGCCTCCTGGACGCCCTGTAAAATATCTAGGTGTTGTGGGTTTAGATGGATTAGCTCTGATGGCTGTTTGCCTACTAACAATTGGAACAGGGGCTCCAGTGTCTCAGTAGAGACGGGCATCCAGGACTGTAGCCAATTAATCTCCCCCAATAGTTTTTGAATTTCTGTCAGGGTCATATTAGGTTTAATAGCCAGTTGTAGCTTTAAGGGACTCACCCCCTCCATGAACAGTGTAGTCCCCAGAATCTTAAAGGGGGCAACAGTCTGTATTTTGTCAGCAGATATTTGAAACCTCCTGCCTGGAGGCATTTTTGAGTGGCCCTATATAGTTCTTATAATTGGTGGGGACTTGGTGACCCCAAAATTATATCATCCATGTAGGCATATAGAGTAGCATGTGGTAAAGATTCCATTGGGCTCAAGAGAGACCTCACGTAGCTCTGACAGAATGCTGGGCTATTGGCCATGCCTTGGGGTAAGACTGTCCATCCGTACCTTTCATCATGCATGGTAAAGTTGATGGAAGGCACAGAGAAGGCGAACTTCTCGCAATCTTGGAGTTGTAGGGGGATAGAGAAAAAGCAGTCTTTGATATCTATAACTATGAGAAATAGATCGAGTGGAGAGCGGGTATCCAGGGCAGTCCCCTCAAGGGGGCTTCCTCCAGAGTCATTCTGGCATTGACCTTGCGGAGGTCCTGTAGCATCCTCCATTGGCCAGATGACTTTTTTATGACAAAAACAGGGGTGTTTCAAGGTCTTGTGGAGGGGCGGATATGCCCCAGCATAAGTTGTTCCTGTATAATATGCCTCAAAGCCTGGAGCTTTGTCTCAGGCAAGGGCCACTGTTCCACCCAAACCAGGCCCACTGGGGACCATCGGATTGCAGGAACTTGAGGAACAGTGGCCTCTAGGATTGGGGGTGGACCTGGGGAGACTTGGACTCCTCCCCCCTGTAGTTTGAAAGGCAGTCAAGGGGGTGTCTAACCCTGTTCATCTCTTCATCATCGAGGAGCCCTTCGATAAACCCCCTATTGTCTGGGGTCACAAAAACATCTGCCCCCCCCAGGAGATCTCTCCCTCAGCCACCAAAGTTCTGATCTCCCCCTTAGTACCATCTGGGTCCTGCCAGCAGAGCCAGTTTTTAAGCTCCGATGATGGCATGGTGCTGCCGACACCCATCACCTGTGGGCCAGGCTCAAGGGGCCACCTTCTGGGGACTTCTTCCTTCCTCAGGATGGTCCTATATGCCCTGGTGTCAATAATGCCCCAGAACCTCTGCCCATCTATCAAGATGTCTATGTTAGGGCGGAGCCCTGGGATGATAGGGACTGTCCAGTGGGTGATGGGCCCTCCAGGGCCTGTGCACCCTCCCCTTTTTGGTGACAGGGCTGGGGGTTGCCCCAAACCTATTTTAAAGGTTTGCCCTCCACATCATACCTGGACTAGCAGTCCTTTATCCAATGAAACCACTTGCATCAGCGTGGGCATGGGGTCCTGGGCTTGTCCCCCTCCACCTTGAGAGGGGCTTTCCCTTGCAGGCAGTCTCTCTTTAGGTGCCCAGGCTGGCCGCACCCAAAACATCTCCAGTCCTCAACCCTGGGGCGCCTATCCTGCAGCCCAAGGCCTGTGAGGGCTTCTCTAAAGGCTGTAGCTAGAGCTTCTGTCTGTGTCTTGAGGACCGCAGCCATAGCCTTGGTCGCCTTTGTTTTGGTCCCTATGTCCTTTGAGGCCATGATCCAACTGCTCATGGAATGGTCCTTTAACCCCGTGCAGGTGACCTTATGGTCAATCCCATACAAGCATTTTTATGAACTGTTCTCTGAGTGGCCTGGGGGGAACTTTCTCTTTAGACTCTTTTCAACTCTAACTACAGACTCATGTATATGGCTCCCCTGAGCTTTGATGGATACCCAATATGGGCGGCTCCATAGAGCCTGTATCTAACTTATGCCAGGCCTTGAGGCCAAGGGCCCTGACCTGTTCCGTGTACGGTGGCGGAAGTTCTGCCTGCTGGGCGCCCGTGGCAAAGGCGCCCATGGTCCCTGTCAGCATGCTGAAAGTGATAGGGACGGGAGGTTGGTGGCAAGGTTATTTTCCACCTGGACCCAACATTCCTCTCGGTATAGTGCCGCCCATTTAATAAACAAGGGGCTGGGAGGACTGCCTTGGCTAGATCCATCTAGTCTTTGGCCGTGCAGGGTTGATATACCAAGCCCTGGAGAAGGGTGTCGACCCAGGGGGACCCGGGGCCATCCTCGGCCACCGCCTTCCTTAATTCTTTAAGATCTTTAGCCTCCCAAGGGTACCAGGTGGCCAGGCACTGGGGTCCAGGGTTGAAGTTTATGGGGAAAGCCTGGACCAGTCCTGCCAGAGCGGAGAGCTCCAATGGACTAGATCAAGCCCCCGACAAGGGTCTTTTCCCTCATGCTCATCTAGACTGCCTGGGGTCCCCCCTTTATCTTCCCCATTCTCGTCACCCCCCTTTCTGGATCTCTCCATAGTATGTGCTTTGGTTTCACTTTCAATCTTTGGGCTCTCTCCTCATCAAACGCGACCCATTGATCTTCCCCTATGACCTTATCCACCTGGCAAAGGCTGGTATGCCCGGGGGTCAGATCAGATTGAAAACATGACTTAAGGGCTGAGATCATGGGGTGAAACCCCAAGGGTGGTTCCTCCCCTCTATTGATCTCTGCCTTACAAGCCAGTTTCAAGCTGGTCCCAGGTAGCCCACTGGAATAAATTGCCAGCGGGCAGCCAGGGAGCGAGGCAGGCAGCCTCCCAGACCTTCTTTGATGAGGAATCGGACTGTTCTAACCCCCTGGATCTCAGCATATGTCTCAGTGCCATGAGCGCCAAGTCCTCACTTTTACTCCTTGTGTTACACATCTCTTGGGGTCTCACTTCCCTCAGTACTCACCCAATTAGCCCCAGCAATCAGCTCCCGTAGTGGGTCTGAGCCATCTTCGGGCCCCATGCTGGGCGCCAGATGTCAGGGATCCTGTCCGGAGCCAGGGAAAGGGAGACAATCAGATGGGACAGGGAGCCAGTCAAGCAGGAACTCATTTATTACAGGCATTACAGGGCTTATGAAGGCAAAAACTACAAAGGAAAATCCCCTCCCCAACCAAGTGTCCAATCATATTAAAGGTGAACCTGAGCATGCAGTCTCCTCTCATAGCACAGCGTAGCGTTCACGAGGTGATCACGCACTGCCAAGATGCACGGAAATGACAGGAGCCAATTAGAGATTCTTCAAAACAAGTCTGGCTATGTTCCAGCCGTTTCCTCTATGTGCCAAACAAGTCTGATCACGCCCTGGCCATTTCCTCTAGGCGCCATCCTGCCTCACCCCTGGCCTCAGGCCCCTGCAGTCTTTGTTTCTTTAAATTTTATATCCAAGTTGTTTTGTACTCACTGTTTCATTGTTGATCTTTTCTCCAAATCCTTAGCTTTCTTTGACTCCTTGATGTCTGGTCATATTTACAAACAGGACACTAAGAAGTTGATTTGAAATTCTACAAGTGTGCAAAAACTTTTAAAGCATTATCTACCATAACAAAGCTTATTATAGTTACAAATCCTAGAGAGCAGAGGCAGGCATACCATGGGGTGCAGGAAGTCACATAAAAAGGACCTGAGCAAGGGGAAGATTTAGACCACAGTCTTTACTGAAATTTCCAAGGGAAAGACAAAAGGCAGGACCAGGCCAACAGGCTAGGACTGGCTAGCTTGACACTTCCAACATGCTCTAACTAGAGGGGTGGTCTCTGGGTGCTCTGGGGTAGTTAAGGCAGAGGAGTGCTGTCCCCTGGAGTACTCAGACCAGATAGAAGAGTTAAGTGCTGATTTGGGCAGTTTGCTTAGCAGGTGTGATCTTGAGGCTTTTGCTATGACCTGGAATTAGCTAGGCCTATAAAGGACAGTCTTCAAATAGTATCTACAGGGGTGCTATCTAAAACTAGGGATGCAAATACCATTAGGATTCTCTCTCTCTCTCTCTCTCTCTCTCTCTCTCTCTCTCTCTCCATCCTTGTCTGTCCCTTATCTTTCTATGTGTCATTTTTACCTCCCTTTTCTGGTGGCTACATGAGGCTAAAGCAATAATGGATGCTCCCTTCTGGTTTCCTATGCTATGGTCTGACTATGTGGTGTCTCTCCAGATTCATGTTGACTCCCTTATTCACCAAGAGGATGGTATTGAGAGGCGGGCCTTTGGGAGATGATCATGTCAAGAGGGCAAAGCCCTTGTAATGGAGATTAATCACCTTATGTAAAAGAGGCCCCAGGGAGACCTCTCATCCTTTCCCTAGGCCCCACCTCCTAAATTTAGGAGGGTCCACAACCTCTCAAGACAGCATCAACACCTAAAACTAAGTGTTCACATCCACGAGCCTATGGCAGATATTTTACAACTAAACTATGGCAGTATACTTGGAGCATAGACTGTAAAATCAGAAACAGATCTATGGAAAGTAGAGATATAGACAGAAGTCACATTTTAAGTATTCTATTCCTTTTTCTAAGGAATTTGAACTACAGAGTGACTGACCACTGAATAATATGAAGGGAAATTACACACTGAAAATATGGCTTGAATACATTTATGTTGGCATTAGTTTCTCTTTCCCTCTCTTGTCCCTTCTCCCTCCCTCCCTCCCTCTTGATGAAGACAAAATTGAGTGGGTGTGAATAATAATGGTGACTTTAAAGCAGGCCATGGATTCTTTACCATTTGCCCCTATACAGAGTTTAACATTTCCCCCACACAGAGGGAATGCAGAGTCCTTTAGAATCTGAAAAGAACTCTGGGAATATATTGTGTAACAAAATGAAGTGTCATCAAGAAACTGTGTTATGGGTTGGAGAGCTGGCACAGCCGTTAAAGGCTCAGGCTCACAACCAAAAAATCAAGAAACTGTGTTAGACAGCTTTCCATCACTGTAACAAAATACCTGAGAAAATAATTTTATAAGGAGAAAAAGTTTATTTTGGCTTCTAGAGGTTTGTTCATAGCCAGTTGCCCTTTACTGCATCTTGGTCCTGATCACTTTGGGGAGGGGTGAACTGTTCAATTCATTATGCCTAGGAAAGAGAGATTAGGGGCAAGAACTTTTCCTAGGATGGGAGTCAACCAGAGTCAACCAGTCTCACCTTGATAGTCTTTGGCACTTATTTTGCAGGGAACGGCTTATTTAAAAATTCAAAAATGAGCCTGGCATGGTAGTATATGCCTTTAGTCCCAGCACTCAGGAGGCAGAGGCAGGCGGATCTCTGTGAGTTTGAGGCCAGCCTGGTCTACATAGTGAGTTCCAGGACAGCTGGGGCTACAGGAAAAGACAAAAAGACAAAAAAAAAAAATTTCAAAAATGAAAATCTTTCTTAAAGCCCAAGCTTAGCAGTGAATTTGATAGTTGCCAGTAACTAACATCCAGCTATTACAGCTTTCCCTGGTGATCGAATACTCTTTAAAATCCTGTTTTTATGCACTGACTTATACAGGATAGTAGAAAATATCCCAAATAGAAGGAATCAAACATCACACAGTTCCAGCTGTTTTCAGACTTTAGGGCTTGCCTGGGGAAAATTATAGAAAACATTTTAGAAGCAATGAGGAAAATGTGGGTATGAATTTCATGCAGTGTTACCTAACTGGGCAAGTGTTGGTAAGTTTTAAGATGCAACAGCAGAGTGGTGATGAAGGAGAACATGTTCACATTCAGAGGAGTATTTTGGAGTGAAGTGTAATTTACTTTCAAATGGAAAAAGAAGTTAAAGTGATGGACATGTTGGTGTTTCTCATGCTCACCTGAAATTCTTTACATGGTTGAAAATTCTCTTAAAAGACTGGAAGAAGTTTCAAAGTTGTAAAATATTTAAACATAAAAAACTAGAAGATTACAAGAAAAAATTGAAATGGATATCAGAAAATATGAGCTTTTTACTATAGTATTTTGTCTGGTTGAGAAAGGAATTTTGAGCTTTTTTAACTGACTGAATGCTAATTTATAAAAGTAACTTCTGTATAATATTCTGTTCTGTAATATTCTATTTATTTTTTAATTTTTATTTTTAAAATGTGTTTGAATGTTTTATCTGTACGTACACCCATGTCTTATAATGCCCAGGGATGCCAAAAGAGGGCATCAGATCCCTTGGAACTGGAGATACAGATGATTGTTAGCTGCTGTGCTGATGCTGGGAACTGAACCTAGGTTCTCTGAAAGAACAGTCTGTGCTTTTAACTGCTGAGTCATCTATTCAGCCCCAGTATAATATTTTAAAGACCTTGCTGAGAATAAAGATAATAAGTAAAGCTTTGGAAATTGATACATTTTTTATTCTAATGTAAATTACATTTAGAATAAAATGTAATTTTTATTACATTAGAATAAAAATGGCAATTAGAAAATCCTCAGTACAGTAACCAACATTTTATGTTTAACTTATTTTTCATATACTGTATACAGTCACTGAGCTTTTTGAAAAAGTGACATTTAACTAAAATTATATAGCTATAAAAACCTGAGGTTTGTTCACTATCACCATTTGTCTCAGTAGGCTTTAACTGTCAACTCTGACAGGATAATTCCATGTAGAATTGCCTAGATCAGACTGGCTTATTGGCATGTCAGTGGGGGACTGTCTTGATTATAAAGGGATACAGGAGGGAGTACCACCCACTGTAGGCAGTACCATCCCTAGTCAGGTAGTCTGGGCTTAATAAGAAAGCAAGTTAGCCAGGAGACAGCCACTGGGTCAGCAAGCAGCATTCCTCCACAGTTCCCATTTCAAGTTTCTACCTTGACTTCTGTCATGATGGACTGTGACCTGGAAGTGTGAGAGGAAATCAACCTTAAGTTGCTTTTGGACAGAGTTACAGGGTCACAGCAACAGCAAGGAAATTACAACACCCATTACCAAAACGGGGGTTACTGCCACCGTAGTTCTCCATCTCAACTGGCTATAAAGGTCTTTTTTGAAAGATCTAGCTATATTTGTACCAAATATAAAATAATTAACTAGGAATTAAACCATCTTTCTATTTGAAAAATAAAGCCTGAACATTAATAGAAACATATGATACATTAACTCAAGGATTTTTATATATAAGAACTGAAAGAATCAAGGAGGAAAACAAGTAAGTGGGGTTATGCATTTCATAGGCTTTGTTTTTGAGACAGGGTCTCACTACACAGAACTGGCTGGAACTTGCTATGTAGACCAGGCTAGCCTCAAACTCGTGATGATCGGCCTGCCTCTGCCTCCTGAGAGCTGGGGTTAAAGACCTGCACCTTCATGCCCGGCTTTCATTTCCTTTTCTTGTTTTAACAATGAACCTTAGTTCATTTCATTCTGTGGGTTTATTTTTCTAGGCAGAGACACTGAGATTCAGAGGAAAGGCAGGTGACAGGAGCTGCTGCTCGAAGGGTCACTGTTCAGAAGTCACCCCGTTTTGCACAGTGCAAAACAGCCTCTCCCCTCTTATCATAGCTGTCCTGCTGCACCCCCGCCCAGACTCCTTTGGTGTCAGGGAGGGCCTCATCCTGGGGTACTCGCGGGCAGTCAGGTTAGAGAAGCCTGGCTCTGGCCCTGCTTCCACCTGCGAGTACCAACACGGGCGTTCCGTTCCTATGAGGTCATTTCACCAGGACAACTACCCCCGAAGGTGATTTTTTTTTTAACAGAAAAGAAAGGTTTGCGAACCACAGACTTAGTGACTTAGTGACCTAACTTGCTTGACATTTTCGTTTTCAGGAACCAGGCCCAGACTTCTGAGCTGTGAACAGGAGAAAGTGAATCGTCCTTTTTTTGCAGGTTCATGAAGCCCTCGGTTCAGCGATGACTTCACTTCTCTGAACCTCCAGGATGACATGCCCTTCAGTTTACACACCGCTTCAAATCCCTTAGTCACGCTCTGTTGTTGTTCTAAGACCCAGTTCCAGTTCAGATCCAAACAAAACGACGCCGAGGGGAGGAGGAAGAGTGGGGTTGGCGAAGCCAGGCCGGGCGCTGGTGCCAGGCAAAGGTCAAAACTGCAGGCACAGGACGTTTCAGTCTGGGCCACAGATCCCGTGACTCTGGGCGCTCTCCCTCCCCTGGACTCGGGTTCCTAACCAGCTGGAAAGAGCTGGATTTTCGTCCAGTGTATTTGTTTTGGGCACCAACCAAGAAACGAGAAGGAGAGGGAAAAGACATTTTCTAGAACATCCTTTGGTTTTTGAAAAAAATGCATTTAATATCATAGTCACCATTAAATAACAACTAAATCTCTGTATGCTTTCGATGGAATGATTTAGGAAAGGTTTAGGTGGAAAGAAGATGCGCACAGCTAAAGGACGATTCTGTCCTCCCCCATCCCCCGGAGATCTGCGCGCCGGGGGCGGGGCGTCGTGACATCACAGCAGCTCGGGCCGTCCTGGTGTTTTTGTGTTCCCAGCTCCAGGGAAAAGCCGTTCGGATTTCTTTACCTGATTGTCCCCCACCTTCGGGCCGAGAGACCTCGGATCCCCCTGTGGACCCTCGGCCACGCAGTGCCAGGACCCGAGCGTCAGGGCTAACGCTGGCGCAGAGATTGAGATAAAGCTGACATTGACCGGGGGGGCCACACGCCAGTCACCAGCGCGAGCAGGCCCCGTCCGGGGAGCTCGGAAACCCTGCGGTCCATCATGAAGTTCCAATATAAGGAGGATCATCCCTTCGAATACCGGAAAAAAGAAGGAGAAAAGATCAGGAAGAAATACCCGGACAGGGTGCCGGTGAGCTGGCATGGGGATGAGGGAGGAGAGCCGGGGAGGTGAACCTGGAAGGGAGGGCGGAGGGTGGCCTTGGGAAGAGAAGAGGGAGAGGGTGGTCCTGGGAGTTGGGGGGGGTGGCCCTGGGAGGGGAGAGTGGCCCTGGGAGTTCGGGGGGAGGTTGACTCTGGGTGCAGGAAGGTGGCCCTGGGCACAGGAAGATGGCCTTGGGCTTCAGGAAGGTGGCCCTGGGGGTAGGAGGGTGGCCCTGGGAGCAGGATGATGGTCTTGGGGGGAAGGTGGCCTTGAGTGGAGGAGTGTCTCCTGAGCTAGAAGGTCTCTGAAATCCTGTAACCCTGAGCACCCTTCGCGATCGCAAGCTTCCGTGGACGTTCAGGCTGCGTGTCTTCGCAACTCCGTGTCGCTAGGGCCGGTGCCCACCTTTGGCATCTCTGGGGCGCAACCTGCGTGTGGGTGACTCAGCAGGATTCTGCACTCGTGGAGGCAGAAGTGGAGGTGGAGGTGGAGATGTGCGCGGAATCGGGCTGGCTGGTGCCAGGTTGACTGGATGAGGACCCCAAATTGGATGCCTTTATTAACGCAATACAATTGCCAGCAGCTTGTGCGGTGGGCTCTGAGCCCGTCCATGCTTGTTTTAGATCCTCTCCATGAATCTGATTTTAGCCCTCATTTCTTTGAGCGTGGGAGCAAAAGGCTCAGAAGCCAGTGGATTCTGTCTTGCGTTTTCTTAGAATCAGGAGGAGGCGGGGGAGCGGATCGCCACCAGACTGGCACAGCAAACAAGGTCACATTCTCTGCGCCACAGCCTGCTTGCCTCATCATTCTGGGTTCTAGGGCCACCTGGGGAAAGGAGGGCCTTGCCCTGCACTGCTGATGGGGACCCGGAGAGCCAAGACTCAGGGCCTTTTTCTCTCACAATTGTGCCGGTGTTTAAGTAGTTAAAATCTAGTGCATGCAGTGCCAAGGAAAGAAGAAATAATAAGGGAATCTTGAAGCATCCGGGTGTTTTTACCCCCCTCCCCTGCCCACATGCCTTTTTTTTTTTTTTCCTCTGAGCTCTTCTGTGGGCTGCTCAGCATTGGAATCAGACAGCAGACTGCGACAGGCGACATAGCTGTTAGATTTAGTAGATAGAGGAGCAGGGATTTATTTGTCATCAGGCAGGGGTGTTAGACTAGTGAGCATTACATGTTATTTTTAAAGGGTAAAAAGTTGGAGTTACCTGGTACTTCTTCTTGACCTTTGAGATTCTTCCTCAGTCCTTACCTAACTTATGGCTACCAGAAGTAAGTGGGCCTTAGAACAGCACCCTTTTTTCCTATAAGGTAGAGAAGACATTAGGATTCTGCAGAAATTACACAAAGGTCTTATTTCACATATAAAAGAAAGGGAGTGCTTGAGTCAAATGCAGACCTAGTAAGTGATCCTTCACAAAATGTTTTCTTGAGCTCTGTACCTTCCTGGATTGCTTGAAAAATTTCTCCCAATTCTGGTAATGCCAACCCTTTTAAAAATATTTTTAAATGGCATACCACATAATGGTAGTATTTTGAATGCCTGGTGTATATAATCACAGAATCCTCACACCATTAAAATCCTTGTGCTCCAGATGGACAGTGTGAGGCACAGGGAAATGAAGTCACTTCCTGAAGGTTTGACCTTGCTGGGAAGGAGCCAGAATTCGAGCCCTAGGTGTCATGCTTAGAGCTTCCAGAGCCCTTGACTTCCTGTGTCTTTTAAAAAAATCAATCTGTAGTATAGTTCTACTAACTAGAATTAAGTGTTGAATGCAGTATGCTGTACACTACTGAGTCTTGCTTGGAAGTAAACTGTTGGGAGCATCCGTAGTTCACTGGATAGTAAGAACCAGTGAGGAAACATAAGCCAGTGTCTGTCTACCTGTTACTGAGAACTCTTCCAGAGAGAAGGTCTGTATACATATGAGCTCTTGCATGTGCCTTTTTCCAAAAAGTTCCCATTATTTCCTCAAAACGGAAATCTCCTTTTGGTCATTTATTGTATTCAGCCAGACTATTCATCTAGTCCCAGTCCTCTCCTGATCATGATTTGATGTGAAATGTTTTACTTCAGTGATCATTTATTCATAAGCCCTTAAAACCTTCACTGCTTCACTGTTGTTTCATGGTCCCTCTAGTTGTCACTAGAGGTGGCACCTCCCCAGTGGTGGCACCTCCCAACTTTGGAGATTCCCAAACTATGGCCCTCATTCTGAGAAAGAAGACTCTGCTCAGTGGCAGAGACTTTGGGTGGTGTGTGCCAGTTGAGCCCTTTGCAAAGCAGGCTCTCCATCACTGACTTACACCCTTAGCTTCAGAGATGTTGTTTTAAATTAATGTTTTAACAGAGAATCCCTGTGCCTTTAGGTCCAGTCCTTAATCTTACTATGTTAAGATGACATGTTCACAAAAAAGGTGGTGGTTGGAGTAAACAGTTTCTACATGGGATTGCTCACACAACATGAGCGTAGCCTCAACAGTAGGTGTACCTGTGCCTGGGGAGAGTATGGGATCATGGGATCTTGAAGTTATAGGGTATCGGGAACCTGTAACAGCAGGAACTGTTGTCTATTTTTAAACATTTGCAAGCAGCCCTTAGTATGCAAGCCACTTTTCACAGATGGGGAAAACAGAGACCCAAGGAAGAAGGACTGACTATTCCATTCTGCCTTCTTCCACCCAGCTGTCAGCCTTAGTTGCTTAGTTGTTGTGGGGTATATTAACTCCTACCCCCCACCCCTGCCCCTTTCCTTATCCCATTGGTGTTCTGTGCTGGACTTTCTTCTTTCTTCGCATTCTTTTAAATGTTGGGTTCATGTTTATCTACCCAAGAGTTTTTTGTTGTTGTTGTTTTGTTTTGTTTTGTTTCTGAGAGCCTGGAACTCACTGTGTAGACCAGGCTGGCTTTGATCTCACAGAGGTCACCTCACCTCCCTCTGACTCAAGTTCCGGAGTTCTGGGAATCATGGTATGCACCACCACACCTGACTCAATTTGTGAGAATGTTGCTTCTCCTAGTATGGTTTTATTTGTTTGTTTGCTTTTGGTGCTGTTAAGAATTTAACTTAGGACCTCTTCCATGCTAGGCAAGTGCTCTACCACTGAGCTACCCAAGTTTTTTTTTTTTTTTTAATGGCATTAGTCACATTAAACAAATGTATTTTTTACTTTTGTTTGGTGTATATGAATGTTTCACCTGCACATATGTAAGTGTACCCATGTGTGTTATGCCCTTGGAGGCCAGAAGAGGGCATTGGAGCCCCTGAAACTCGAGTTATAGACTGTTGTTAGCTGCCATGTGGGTGCTGGGAACCAAACCTGGGTCCTCTGCAAGAACAGACGTACTCTTAACCCCTGAGCCATCTCTCCAGCCTGTCTACTTATTTTTTATCTGTACTTATTTGTATATGGTTTTTGGTGTTGTGGCTTGAATCTAGAGCCTTGTGCATGCTAAGAATCTACTCTACCACTAAGGTCCATTTTTAAATTTGAAGTGTCATGCTGTCCCATGTCTCAAATGTGATTTTCCTGGAGTTAGTTGGAGTCTTTCTTCCATCAACACAGAGTAGAAGTTTTGAGAGCCTTTACCTGTTCCCTTTAAAAGCGTCCAGCCTCTTCAAATTAATGTTCATTTTTACAGTGCTGTTTATGATTAACAAAATGTTTTCACATAAAGGGGATTACTTATGCCCACATCAGTACCATGAGTTTACACAAGATGTGTTTCAAAAGTATCTTTCTTTTACTCATTGGAGTGCAGAGGCTGAGGAGATGGTTAGTGGCCTGCGGAAGGCCATGATGTTGAGGGAGGTCGCACTGAGCCTAGGGTTGCTTGTCCAGAGTTGTGTCTGCTTTTTTGATTTTTGATACTTGCCATATCTTATATCTAGGATGATTTTTTTAAACAAATAATCTAATGTTAATGCTTTTACATACAAGATATTTTCCAAGTTTAAATATATAAAAATCTAAGAAAGTTTAACTATATAAAAATCTAAGATATTATGTGTTTCTCTTTGTTACAGAAATACATGATCTTTATAAAACTTGAAGTATTATAGAAACATTTAATGGAGATATTGAAAATTCCTTAAAATTCGGGCTGGAGAGATGGCTCAGTGGTTAAAAGTATTGGCTGCTCTTACAGAGGACCTGGGTTCAGTTCCTGTCACTCACATGAAGGCTCACAGTTGTCTGTAATTCCAGTTTCAGGGGTTATGACACCCTCTTTTGGCCCTCAGGCATTACATGCAAAGATGCAGGTGCATGTACATACATGCAGGCTAAATACCCATATGAAAAAAATAGAAGTAATTTAATAAAAAAAGAAACTTCTAGCCAGGTGTGGTGGTGCACGCCTTTAATCCCAGCACTTGGGAGGCAGAGGCAGGCGTATCTCTGTGAGTTCAAGGCCAGCCTGGTCTACATAGTGAGTTCCAGGACAGCTGAGGCTACAGGGAGACCCTGTCTCAAAAGACCAAAAAAAAAAAAAAAAAAAAAAAAAAAAAAAAAAACTCCTATAAAAATCCTAAAGTAGTCAATATTGTTGTTAAATGAGTCACTATATTGCCTTCATAAAATGCCATTCATAATAAAAAACTTTACAGTGAATATTTTTTTGCAGTCAGAGATTGAAATTTGAACCACATTACTTCAGCGTGTTAATGTTCTGTTACAAAACAAATATTTGAGATAGTCAACCTCTATAAAGGAAAAGATTTTGGCTCATGGTTTCAGATATTTTAGTCCATGGTCAGTTGACCCCATTGGTTTGGACCTGTGGTGAATAAGCCTGTTATAATGGAAGCTCATGATGGAGGAGATCCCCTCATGAGAAAGTGAAAGTGCAGTCTCCTTTGAGGACACACCAATTATCTAAAATTCCCCTGAGTCCCCACCTCTTAAACTGTACCAATTCTCAGTAGCCCCAGCTAGGGACCACGCCTTTAACATACAGGCCTTTGGAGGACAGTAAAGATCCAAACTGTGACTTTGTGTCCTTAATATATGGCATTTGTTCCCCATGTGTATGTGTATGTTGGAGGCGGGAGGGGGCCAGCGCACATGTGTGGAGATGTCTACCCAGCCAGCTTACTGCAAAGACCCCTGTCTCCACCTTCCCAACACTGGGCTCACTGGTGGGCTACTAAACACCTGAACTCAGTCCTCATGCTTGCTCAGCAAGCTCCTTACCTACTGAGCCATCCCCCTACTCCATAATTGGTCATTTAAAGAAAGTCATTAGACTTTCTGAAAAACCCAGAAAGTCTTGGTCCCTTAATACATACCAGAAGGTATTTAATTTTTACTGTACTTTGAAGGAACTTGTAGTTACTTATAGTCAAGGGGTGGGTAAGGAAAAGACTGAAAAGTTACACCGAGCCTAGACAGTATGCCTTCCAACAGGGCAAATGTAGGGTGTGGGAGGAAAAAGGCTGCTGGGGTCTGCAGTGTTCACCGACACCCTCCTGTCCCATCCAGGTCATCGTGGAGAAGGCTCCTAAGGCCAGGGTGCCTGATCTGGACAAGAGGAAGTACCTGGTGCCCTCTGACCTCACTGGTAATGGCCTTCACCTCTTCTGGCCCTTCATTCCACAAAAAGCATGCTTGATATTTATTTCAGGAACAAGGTGGTAAGAGAGAACAGGCTTCTCTAGGGAGCCAGCTAATTCCAAGAGGCACACCAGTTCTCGTGTGTAGTTCCCTTTAGTGTTTCCCATCCCCGTGTCTTACTGAGATACAGCAAAGCAAAATACCCTGAGATACAGCAAAGCAAAATACCCTCCATTATTTACACCACTTTACAAGTCATCCAGGTTAGCTTTCTGCCCATTTGTTCCAATGTCTTAAGAGAGGTCACATTTTAGAGAGTCATAGCCATTTACCTTGTCTCCCAAAGGTGTGGTTCATTCTTTTCTTTCCATCATTTTAGAGATTCTGTTTTGAATTACAAGTATATCTCTAGACTCTACCTTGTTCCTTAATAGAATGCCAGGTGCATTCAGAAAACACTTGAAGAGATCGTTTTAGATAGTTTTACTGGAGAGTTCATTCATTTGACCATCAGCTTCCTAGAAGCTTTTCAGTATTCTCAGGAGAAGGTTAAGTATTGAATGGACTCATTGCCCCGACAGTGAGTTGAGTCCCTGTGCTGGGATGACCAGAGTCCAGTGGATCTCTCTCCATTGTATGCACCTGAGGTGGGAATGGGGCTGGAAGGTCATTGGGCCTGGGGGTCAGTTTTAGTTAATGACTGGATTTTTTTTGTCTGGATATACAGCCTACTCCTGAGAGCAGTCCCTGCTTAGGCTGGGTGGAGGTGCCAACATTAGGTTTGCAATTGAATAAGGAGGAACGGAAGCCTATGCACTGTGGTGTGTCGGAGGGACTCTACAGGCTTCTTAGTTTTCCTTTTTATTACTAAGGTTCTCAGGAAGCATTTGATTCACCAATAGTCTGTAAAGCTCGTACTTAACCTAAAGGGGACAGCTACAATAGAGGTGGTGTTTTTTTTGTTTTTTGTGATCCGTCCCCTTCCAGTAATCCTTTGTTTTCCCTTCTTGTGCTCCTCCCCCCTCTTCCCTCTTGCAGTTGGCCAGTTCTACTTCTTAATCCGGAAGAGGGTTCACCTGAGACCGGAGGACGCCTTATTCTTCTTTGTCAACAACACTATCCCTCCCACCAGTGCTACCATGGGCCAGCTGTATGAGGTAATGGTTTTGGTAACAATGCCGAGCAGCCTGGCATCCCCTAGCTCTTTTTCCAGCATTTGTTGATAACATACCTGGGAAGTAGGGCACGGGGTGTTATTTACAGGCATCCTCTTACACACAGCCTGTGAAGTCCTGGGAGATTAGACACCACTTGTCCTTTAGGGATTGAACACTCTACTAGATTTAATCCTTTGAAATCTCTGTTTTGCCTGGCTATTTTTATTGCTGGGTTGTCTTTACTGAAGCATTTGGAATGGTCTTTTAAAAACACTTTATTAGTATTTTATTACTATATGTGTATATGAGTGTATTGCCTGAATGTATGTAAGTGCAGCCATGTCGTGCAATGCCCATGGACGTTAGAACAGGGCATGAGATCCCCTGGAACTGGAGTTAAGGACAGTTGTTAGCTGTCATGTGGTGCTGGGAACTGAACCTGGGTCCCCTGCAAGAGCAGCCAGTGCTTTTAACCACTAAGCCATCTCTCCAGCCCCCAGGAATAGTCTTGATAGCAAAACATCACCAGGAATTTACCTATCTTTCCTGTTACTGTATTTTTGGCACCATCATTGTGAGTGAGCTGTGGACTCCACTGCCTGCTTATGATGTCATCCCACCTAGTAGCAGACTGAGAAAGCAAACCACAGTGATGCTGGACTCTTCTCAGTCTGAACCTGGAGCTCAGTCTTCACAGTTAGTTCCCACATAAATTCTCAAGATTTGCCTTGTGACAACCACATGCAGAAGCACTCCTTCTAAAACAACTCTAAAACCCTGAATATTTCCTATTAACTGACAAAATTGAAAAGTAAGGTAGAATCTTTAAATTGATTCATTTTTTAAACAGCTATACTCGGGATTTCACCTGACTGGGTTTAATTGGTAAATTATGAGACTCGAACTTGAGAAAAACTGTAATAAAGGACTTTATCCCACTACAAGTGGTATAACCTTAGATTGGAACTATTCTTAGTCCTTAAACAATGTCACAAGATGCGGCCTTCTTATACTGCCCCATTAGTTAATTACATAAATTTCTAATATCCCCTGATGCAGCCTTTATTCCACAGCATACTTTCCTGTGAGTATGTAATCAGTGCAAGTGTCTTGTGATATTTATACTGTCTTGTGATGTCTATGCATTGCTGGAATGAGGCTTATTTTTCTTTTTTATGCATGTGGGTGCACACGTAAAGGTGTGCAGACCTGTGGAACCTGGACAACAGCCTCTGGTATCAGCCTACAGAGCAGTGTCCACCTCCCTTGAGACAAGGTCTCATTGACTTTGTGCTCCCCAGTTAGGCCAGACCGACTGGGCAGTGAGCTTCAAGGATCCTCCTATCTGCACTTCCACAGTGCTTGGATTCCAAGTGTGCATTACCAGGCTTAGCACTTTTATGTGGGTTCTGTGACTAGAACTTGGGTCCTTGACCTACAATGCAAGTAGTTTACAAACAAAATCCCCCCAGCCATAGAATGATTTTGTTTTTCAAAATGAGACCTTGTATCCTAATACTTTGTTTGTGAAAGCTTTCTGAACATGCCCCAAAGTTGAATTTTATAGAAAACATACACAGACCCTCTCCCAGGGTCTGCCACTCCCACTGCACTGGGCTTGCTTTTGGACTTACGTTCATCTATCTATCCCTAGTAAGCTTTGGGCATTTTTTAAGGTTTGATTTTTATTCATGTCTATGTATGTATAAGTGCACATATATGCAGGTGCCCAGGGAGGCTAGAAGAACAGGGTGTTGGATGCCATGGAGCTGGAATTACAGGTGTTTATGAGCTGTCCTACATGGGTGCTAGGAACTGAACTGTAGTTATCTGCATGAACAGCAAGTACTCAACCTCTGAGGCCTCTCTTCAGCCCAAGTTTAGAGATTTTTTTTTTTTTTTCTTTTTGTTTGGTTTGACTTTGTCTTTTGAAATAGGGTCTTAACATGCAGCTCAAACTGGCCTGGACTTGCTATTTATCCCAGACTAGTCTCAGACTTAGAACTTCTGCCTCAGCCACCTGAGAGCTAGAATTACAGATACGTACCATCACATCTGGCAGTTTTGGTTTTAATGTTTTTATTAGCACATGTTAGTTATATACATAGTGGGCTTTATTATGATAGTTTCATACATATGCATAATGTATTTTACTCATACTTCCATCCCCCCTTGGACTGTCTTGTCACCCCATTCCTGCTAGTTTCCTTCTCAGCCAGCCCCCTTCCTGTACTTTCAATGTCCTTTTCTCTCTTTTGTTTTAACCCAGTAAATTTCAATAGCGTTGTTTACAGGAGCACAGGCACCTTGGTAGGGCTACACCATTGTAGAAAATGTTTCTCTGGGGGCTGGAGAGATGGCTCAGCAGTTAAGAACACTGGTTGATCTTGCAGAAGACTTGGGTTCGAATCCCAGTGCCCACATGGCAGCTAACAACTGTCTGTAATTCCAGTTCCAGGGGATCTGATGGCCTCTTCTGTCCTCTGCAGGCATTGTAGGACACGGATGCACTTACCTACATGCAGGCAATACACTCATGCACATAAAATACAAATAAATAAATAAATAAATAAAATATTTTTTTAAAAAAGAAAATGTTTCTCTGTCCCCCACATTAACTATGTATAAATTCTCAGGAAGGGGTAAGGCCCCATGAGCCCCTCCTGTCCCATAATAGAGTCTTGATGAGCCCAATCTTGTGCAGAGAATCAAAAGTGCTGTGAGTTTGAGAGCAACATTTATGTCTGCCTAAAAGACATTCCATTTTGAGCCTCTCACTGCCCTTCCTCTGGGTTGTAAATTCTTTCTACCTCTTCTATAATGTTCCTTGAGCTTTGGAGGGAGCAATATGGATGTCCCGTGTATGGCTGGGGGCCCAACAGCTGCTCTCTGGCCTTGAACCCTGTTATCAGGCTCTGTCGTCACTGCTGAACACTGCAAAGAAGAAGTGTCTCTGACTCAAGCTGATTAAAGTATCATTTTTTAGGAGTAAGGATGGACAGCCAGGTGTGGTGGTACACGCCTTTAATCCCAACACTCAGGAGGCAGAGGCAGATTGATCTCTGTGAGTTCGAGGCCAGTTTGGTCTACATAGTGAGTTCCAGGTCAGCTGGGGCTATAGGGAGACCCTGTCCCAAAAAGACCAAAGAAAAAGAATAAGGATGGACTTAACGTCATGGTGTTGTTGATGTATATGTGTGTTGTGTTCTCTCTGAGGACTTCTTTTTTTTTTTTTTTTTTTTTTTTTTCTGGTGCTGGAGCTTGACCCCAGGACTTACAGATGCTAAGCAGTGTGTTCCACTTTCTAATGGGGACTAATGATCACTTCCGTGCCTACCTCACAAGGTTGTTCAAGGCTCAGAGTCCTAGAGACAATCTGTGCGACCGGTGTCTGAACTGTGATCTTATCTCCTCTCCTAGGACAACCACGAGGAGGACTATTTTCTGTATGTGGCCTACAGTGATGAAAGTGTCTATGGGAAATGAGTGGCCGAAGCCCAGCGGACGGGAGCACCTGGACTTGGGGGTAGGGGAGGGGTGCGAGTGGGCCCTGGGGAACCAGAGGGAGTGCTCCCAACCTCGGAGGAGACAGAAGGTGAAGACGACAAAAACCATTGCACCGCATACACTGTCCTCATTGTTTTCACAAGCTCGATCGTTACTTTTTGCTGCTTCCTCAGCCTGGGAAGGATGCATGTCAGGACAGAGCTGTTGGATTGGTTCTGGTAGCAGAATATGGATGCCATAATTCACAGCCTTGGTGAGAATTTTTGTACAATTTCATCAGAGAGTTGGGAGGTAGACAAGTTGACCCTAGAGGTGAATGTAACTTGGCAGCAACTCCTATCTGTCTTGTTGGGTAGACATTTGATTTTTGGCATTTGCACAAGCCACAAGGGAAAGGGGGAAGAGAATCGTTCAGGATTTGTAGTGGACCATACCTAGGGACCAAAAGATACCCACTGTTGTTGACACATTGTGACCCCTGACCTGCATCTACACCTCCTCTCCTCCTATCCCCTTTTCCCCACACAAATGAAATAGCATCACTCCACTGGGGTTCGTGAGCAATTGTACAGATGTTTAGATGGAGTCAGGCTGTGCAGGAAAGTGGTTATGTTAACCAGAAGTTCTGGTAACATTAAACTGGAGTTCAGGGTTAAGTATCTCTGTTCCTATTATCCCACACAAGGAATTTCTGAAGCCTCTGGTTCGTGTCTGCATGCTCCCATGGGTCCTCCAGCATTTCCTTTAGCCTTCTCATGCACAGGGACAGAGTGTCTGTGTGGAGGGGCCAGGTTTCCAGGGAAGATAAAATACCCACAACTGCCACTCATCCTTGCCCCCTGCTGTGGTCCCTTCAGTCTCACATGCACTGGAATGCTAAGTGATAGCTCACTGTTCCCCTCTGGTTTTCATCCACTGTGTCTGCTGATGAGAAAAGATGGAGGGATGAGTCTAGCAATTCAGGAGGGTTTTACGGGTTCATTTTTATTTAGGGGTTGTTAGGGAGGGGTGGGAGCAGGGATTCCCCTCAGATATGACATTTCAATTCATCTCTGCTAATGAAGAGGGTCCTCCCTGTGGGGGAAAATCCTCGTGTCTGTTTCGTCAGCTGGTTCCTGTATGTTGAAGGCAATGCTGTCAGGCCAGGAAAATAAAATAATTGCTTTAAAAATCCACCTTGAATGCAGAAGTGTCTCCTTTATTTGAACGTTATATTTATTATTTTTATTTTATTTATATGAATGTTTTGCCTGTGTGTATGTAAATGCACATGTGTAGTACAATGCTTGTGGAGGCCAGAAGAGGGCATAGCATCCCCTGGAACTGGAGTTACAATTCCATGTGCATGCTGGGAATTGAACCCAGGGCCTCTGCAAGAGCAGCCAGTGCTCTTAACCACTATGCCATCTCTCCAGCCCCTTGGTTTGCAATTGAATAGAGGGATGTGGACAGGACACCTTTGAATCCAAAGATTTGGGATGGGGTGGGCTTGGCAGTGGGTGCTAAATCAGGGTCATTGCATTCCTGTTCATTCAACTTTTCAGTGGTCAGGAGTCCTTGCCTGAGTGTGGATGTTACGATGGGCAATGTGCCTGGGGTACTGGGGTGGCTGGGCTGTAAATGTTTCTGCTTCACATGTAAGGGCTGTGTCAATGTTTCATATGATTCTCGGCTGGAAATTGAGAGGAAGGATGGAGCAGGGGTGTGCTAATTAAGAGTGCGAGTGTCTCAGCCTTGTTCCAGATTCGGTTGACTCAGAGCAGCAACGTAGGCTGCTGATTTTTAATAAGTTCCTCAGATGATTGTGCTGCACCCTGAAGTCTGTTCTCTTGCCCCAGGCTTCACTTCAAGTCCCAAACAACTTACTCTCCATTAAAACTTGGTTCATAAGAAGCTGCTACTTTCCAAAGCAGTTGGTACTGAAGTAGGGCTTCTGAGGTCAAGGAGAGACTCCTTTTCTCCTGGCCATAGGTGAGTCTTGAGTTCAGTCAGAAAGTCTATGTGGGTGGGCCCTGGGGTGTGAAAACCATAGAATAGGCAGCCAGAAGAGTGGAAACTTCTTGCAGAGAATCCCAAACCCCATTCCTTCCTCTGCCTCACCCCTTTTGATCTGAGTTGCTGCCAGAAGGTGTCAGCCATATTTGGGGAATTAAGGGAATTAAAAGACAATTCCTCAATTGATGCTCCCTACTCAGGGGATTGTAATTTGTGACAGGTTGACATTAAAACCAGCCTTCACAATACCCTAGTTGAGGACTCATCTAGACTTTATAGTTTTTTTTTTTTTCCAGAGCTGGGAATGAACGCAGGGTCTCACTCATACTGTACCACTAGCTTTCTGTATAAAACATTATTTCTATGCATTTGCTTGACAGATTTGAACAAGCTGTAGATACAGCTTTGTAAAAACAAATATTTTCAGGAGCTGGTGTGTTTTGCACTTAACTGGTTCAGGAGCCAGATTGTTTCCTCAGTGCAGTCCCAAGTAGTTATTTTCTTCCTGGCCACTGTTTGCTGCCTAACCACTCACTACCCTCTTTGTTTACCTCAATACTATTTCAGTGTAAGGTCTACAATTTGATCAGTTCTAGCCAGTGACTTGTTATCCTGGGAACTGCTGGAATACACAGCTTGTTTTTCTCAGCTATTTTAATAACAGGGTAAATTAGCCAACTGACAGAAGGATGGTACAAATACCATAGCCCTTGCCCAAAAGCTGGGAGACTATGTCAGTGCATTTAATGGACCAATGATGCATTTCACCAGGTATGCAGTCTTCATCAGTAACTAATGACCATTGTATGTGTTCAGCATTGTGAGACCATCTATTTTGACAGCTGGGTTTGCAAGAGTCCTGTGCTTAAGTTTTATGACTTCTCTTTCAATTTACTTAGCTCCATGGGCCTGCAAAATGGCTCAGTGGGTAATGGCACTTGTCACCAAACTTGACAATTTGAGTTCCATCTCTGGTCCCAAGTGGTAGAAGGAGGGAACTGACTCTCACAAGTCATCATTTGAGGTCTGCATCTGAGCCACGGCATGCACCCTCCCATACACACAAACACCACCCCCCACACATGTAATTAAAAAATAAATAAAATTACTTAGCTCCTAAAACTTTCATAAAATGATTAAGAAAATTCCTGGATAGGTAATTCCTAGACTGAAACAATTTTTTTCTTATTGGTATATTTGTACAGTTGCTTTGTGACATTTCCATAGATAGATACAGTATGCTTTAATCATATTCGCCCCTTCATTACTCTTCTGTTGTGTTGTGTTTTGTTGTTTTTGTTTTGTTGAGACAGGGTCTCCCTGTAGTCCTAGTGGCCTAGAATTCACTATGCAGACCAGGCTGGCCTTGAACTCACAGAGATCCACCTGCCTCTACTTCCTGAGTGCTGGGATTAAAGGTGTGTCCCAACATGCCCAGCCCCTCTATTACTCTAATTCCCTGCTCCCTCTTCCTGTCCCCTCCCACACCCCTAGTACCCCCATTTTACTTTCATGGACTTGCTCCCCAGATTCCACAAGTGAAAGAAAAGAGGAGACACTTACTGTGGAACTGGCTTATTTCACTCAGCATGATGATCTCTAGTTCAATCTGTTTTCCTGCAAAGGACATAATTTCTTTCTTTATGGCTGAGTAAAACTATATGCACCACATTTTCTTTAGCCCTTTGCCTACTGATGAGCAGCAGCAAGGCTGTTTCTATAATTTGGCTATTGTGAATAGCGCTGCAGTGAACATGGCTGAGCAGTGTTCTTTATCCTGGGCTGACTCTGAGTGTATGCCCAGAAGTGGTACGGCTGGTTCATATGGAAGTTCTATTTTTACTTGTGGGTGGTGAACCTCCACCCTGGTTTCTATAGTGTCTGCACGACTTTACATCCCAGCAGCAGTGAATGAGTGCTCCCCTTCACTGTTCCCAGCCTGCATCCTCACCAGCATGTGTTTGCTTCCTTTCCTCTTTCTGGTCTTTTTGAGACAGGGTCTCCCTGCAACCTCAGCTAGTCTGGAACTCACTATATAGACCAGGTTGGCCTTGAACTCACAGAGATCTGCTTGCCTCTGCCTCCCGAGTGCTGGGATTAAAGGCATGCACCACCATGCCCAGCTGCTTTAAAAAAATATTTATCATTTGTGTTTTATAAATATGAGTGTTCTGCTTGCATGTTATGTAAGTGCACCCTTGCTGTCGGAAGAGAGCTAGTTATAGGTGGCTGTTAGCTGCCATGTGACTGCTGGAAACCGAATGCAGGTGTCCTGCAAGAGCAGCCAGTGCTCTTAACCACTGAACCATCTCTCCAGCCCCCATGTAAATTTTAAAAGAAGAAAATACTGACAGAGTGAAATGTTTCCGTTTCCTCCTGTGACAGTTCATTTCTCCCTAGGATGCTTCTGCTTCCTTTTACAGACAGCCTTTCCCTTACATTGCTCCCTGTCTGGACTAACTTTCTTTGTCCCATCTGTCCAATGAGCCCTCCAGAAGCACCTCCTGTATGAGGATTTTAGACCACCATTCCAGGTTTGGAATGAGGACTGTCTCCTCAGACCACAGCTGTTCCTACCTCTGCTCCCCATCAGTTGGGTGTGGTCCTCTATTGGATGGTGAAAGATAACATCTCAGTTCTCCTCACGTGGAGGAAGACATCACAGAAGAGAGCAGACCAGCTTTCTCTTGAGAAAGGTTCTCGGTTGACATTAAAGAGAGTTCAGTGTACATCTACTGGCTAGAACTTGGTAACAGGGCCACATCTTGCTGCAAGTAGCTGGAGAGTACAGTCCTTATTCTGAGAAGTCATCTGTGTGACTCAGAATTTTATTACTGTGGAAAAAGACTAATGGATATTTTTTAAAAATGTATCTCTTCTAACATTCATTCAGAAAATCCACAACTTGGTTCAGCTGCTGTATCACCAGACTTTTGACAAAGCATTCAGTATTTTATTTTGTTATTTATTTTGTATTTTGTTTTTAGCACACATTGATTTCTAAATTATATTTTTAGATCTTTCAAGGGCTGGGACCATAAGTTATTTGTCTCCGTTGCAGGAGCCGGCAGATGCCGAGCCGCTAATGACCGCTGGAGGAAGGAAAGAGTGAATAAGCCTCAGGATTCACATGCCTAGAAATGAGAGTCACTCACTTTCAGAGCATATCTACTTTAATTTTTCAAGTTAATCTAGATTCTGCTCCAGTAAATATGATTACTAATTGTTCAGTCAAGCAACTAGGAATCCTGTATCAGTGAAACAATTTTCAATTAAATGCTGTCCGTTACTATAACAAAATACCAGAAATGAATCAACCTAAAGAGGAAATGTTGCAGATTTGGGCTTGTGATTTCAGGAGCGTCAGCCCATGGTTGCTCAGCCATGTCCCTTTGAGCCCATGGCAGGGCAGAACATCATGGCAGGAGTTGGTGATAGAGAAGAGTATTATGTTTATTTCATGGCAGCCAGGAAAGTAAGAGAAAGAGGAAGAGGCCAGGGTCCCAATAATGCTTCCAGGAGTATGCCATCAATGACCTAGCTCCAAAGACCAGGCTCTACCTACTAACATGGCACTGTCTCCGAATACTACCATAGACTGGGACCAAGTCTTTGGTGTATGTTTCTTTGTGGGACATCTAAAATCCAAACCCTGACATTTTGCTCCTGCCCCGTACAGGCTCATGTTTATTTCACAATGCGCATAGCGTCTGTACCATCTGTATCACCTAAATTTTAATAATTCAAGCATTACTCAAAAATCCATGTCGTAGCCCACTGAGACTCAAGGCAAACTCCTCTGTAAACACTTGTTTAAAAAAATCAAAAGAAATCTGTGTATTTGTAAGATACAATGCCAATTCCCATTTTCAAAGGAAAGCAAGACTGAAGTCCATCTCAAAGAACACTAAATCTTACAGCTCCATGTCCCATGGGGCGCATGGTGGGGTGATTTGGGCTTCAAAAGGCACTGCTAGCTGGAGCATACCAACACTCTCTTGGACTGACTGTTCGCTGCTCATGGCTTCCCAGGCAGGTGTTTCATATTCCTGGCATCTCTCACTTCCTGAGGTCTCCATTGTAGATTCAGCTTCATTCTCCATCTGTGCTGCATAGCTTTAATGTCAACTTGACACACCTGGATTGAGGGAGACTCAATTGGGAAATTGCCTTCATTGGACTGGCCTGTGGTCATGTCCATGAGGTACCTTCTTGATTGTTGAGTGATATGGGAGGGGCCAGCCTACTGTGGGTGGTGCCACCCCGGGGCAGGTGGGCCTGTGTTGCATAAGAAAGCAGGCTGAGCAGGGGCCAGGGGAGCAAGCCAGTAAGCAGTGTTCCTCCATGGCCTGTGCTCCAGCTTCTGCCTCCAGGTTCCTGCCCTGAGTTCCTACCTTGGGCTCCCAGATGAACTGTGACCTGGGATATGTAAGCTAAATAAACCCTTTCCTCCCCAAGTTGGTATTGGTCAGTGTTTTGTCATAGCAATGGAGAAACAAACTAAGACACCATCATTATGTATGTCACTTATAGAGATGAAACACTGACCTCTCAGGCTTTCCTTTGAAACTTCAATGGAAGCTTCCATGACTCCACAACTCCTGCATTCCCTATGCCAACAAAATCATCATAACCTGAAATTCCTCCAACGACTAGTCCTGCCTCCTTCCCAAGCTCTGTGTAAGGAGTCAAGCAGGCTGAAGCCCATCACCTCTCCCACCCAATCAGCTGCACTAGGGGGCCCTGCTGGGGCATGAAGGTGCAAGTCAAGAACACAGATGGTGAGGTGAGATAGCACCTTTGAAAAGCTGATGGAGATCAGCTGGACTAGCTAGTGGCAGGTGTTTCAAATATAAGCTTAACTCATGCCTTTGTAAGCCACCCTTTCATAGATGTAACACTACGCAAAACCCAAAATAGAAGGTACTCTGTCGGTTTGTCAGCCCTGGGACCCCAGAGGGCGTGGTGGTATGGGTCTCCCAAGAAGGGGGAAGAGAAAATATGGCAAAACAATTATCAACACATGGATGGTGCCAGAGTCTACCACCAACTGGAGATGTACTGGTCCATACTTGAAGCATGTCTGCAGGAGTCTGTGATGTCAGAATGAACACGGAGAAACCAGTCCTGGAGAATCAATGCCCTAGGTAGTGGTCTGGGTTAGAAAATCCTTGAGTCTGTGATAGTGGGGTCTTGTATTCTTGAGATGCCTTCGAGGCATCATTCCTATTTTCCTGATACAGAGCACTGGAGTTTTTGATGACATTAATCTTTTTATTGACATTTACCTACTTGGCCACAACTTTAAATGGTCTCTTTTTCTGGTGAAACTGAACACTTTTCAGATATTTGCACTCTTTCCTTTTGTTCCCAATCCTCATATTAAATCTGGCTAAAAGCAGCCAGCAATGCCCAATGCCACTGCCTGAATGCTGCAGCACCTTGACATTTCCTCCATGGAATTAGCCTTCACCTTTAAATTTACCTTCCCACAAAGTTCCTGGGCATAGACAAAATGCAGACGTTGATTTTACCAGAATTCAGTCTGAGGGAGCTCTAATCTAATTCTCAAATGGAGTCCTCAGTCCCACCTTAAACCTCAGGAGCACAGCTTTTTATTCTATGCCTTCATGTCAGCATTCTGAGACCTCACCAGAATCACCCATTAAGGACCCATTATGACATATAGGCCACGTTAGAGGAGGCTGGTCACCTCACGGCAGCCAGAGGATGAAGATTTTATAT